>NC_080540.1:295649023-295949023 GCF_028640845.1 Ahaetulla prasina | reverse complement strand
AAAAGGCGCATTTGAGAACGTTTCACTCTCCCGACGCACTGTAACGAGGCGGATTGAGGACATTGCGGGGAACTTAGAACTTCAGCTGAAGAACAGAGCGGCCGACTTTGACTTTTTTTCTCTGGCTTTGGATGAGAGCTATGCGTACGTGACACTGCCCAGCTGCTCATCTTCTTACGTGGGATAACCGCAGACTTTCAAATCACGGAGGAGTTGGCAGCCATGCAGTCAATTAAAGGACAACCACCGGTAATGACTTGTTCAGAGAGGTAAATGCATGTATGGACATTTTAGGACTGAAATGGGACAAGCTTGCAGGTGTGACAACAGATGGTTGTCCAAATCTGACAGGGAAAAATGTTGGACTTTTAAAGAGAATGCAGGATAAAGTGACAGAAATTAACCCTGATCAGAAATTGACATTTTTGCATTGTATCATACATCAGGAAGTGTTGTGTAAGACAGTGTTAAAAATGAAACATGTCGTTGATGCTGTCACTAAAATAGTTAATTTCATCAGAGCAAGAGCTTTAAATCACAGACAGTTTGTTGCTTTGTTGGAGGAAACTGAGGCTGAACATGGTGACATAAGCTATCACTGCACTGTTAGGTGGCTCAGCCTTGGCAAGGTTCTGAAAAGTGTCTGGGACCTGAGAGACCAGATTCAGGAGTTCTGTATTCAGAAAGGTCATGACATCCCAGAACTTTCAGATAACAACTGGTTGGCAGACCTCGGATTCGCTGTGGATGTGACTGCACTAATGAACGAACTAAATGTCAAAATGCAGAGCAAGGGCCTTTTTGTGCATGAGATGTACAGTGCAGTGAAGGCTTTCATGAGAAAACTACAGCTTCTCTCAAGCCAAGTGAAGGACAACATTCTGACCCACTTGCCAACACTTAAGGAAGCCAAAAGATCAGGTGATCACCTCCAAAAGTACTCAACCATGTTAGAAGCATTGCATGCAGAGTTTTCAAGGCGATTTCAAGATTTCAAAACTCTTGAGAGTGAAATGCACATGGTTTCTTCTCCCTTCAACTGCAGTGTGGATGATGCACCAAGTGAAGTTCAGATGGAACTCATTGATCTGCAGTCTGACACACATCTGGCAGATCACTTCAAGTCAGTCTCACTGCTGGACTTTTACTCCGCCTCAAAGAGGAGAACTTTCCACACCTGAGGAGGCATGCTCAGAGGATCCTAGTCCTCTTTGGATCTACCTATCAATGTGAACAGACATTCTCAGTTATGAAGTTCAACAAATCCAAACACAGATCCTCTATGACTGATGACCACCTCTCAGCTGTCCTTCGCATAGCCACTTCAGACATTCCGCCAGATTTCAATGCCCTTGTTCAAGCCCAGAACAGACTGGATTATTCTCGCTGAAGAGGTAACATGAGGTGGAAAGCATTACAAGTTATTGTTTGTGGAGATTAACAAATTAAAAAATAAATTGCACTGGTTCAATAATTGTTTTTCTTATTTAACCAATAGACCACAGTTTCACATAACCTAATATACATATTTACAGAGTGCTTTATTCTTCTGATTATCAGTACCAGCTATTCAAAATATTTAATTTAAGTATTTTACAATGAAAGAAAGTTGGTGGCCCTCTGACACAATTCAGGCTTCTCATGCGGCCCCTGATAAAAATTAATTGCCCACCCCTGCTCTAGAGTCTGCAGAGAGCGAAAAACGGGCCTTCCACAACCCTCATGGGGGCCCTCCGGAGGCTGGAAACTGTGTGTTTTCCGACTTCCAGTGGATCCAGAAGGCCTGAAAATCAGCTGGCCAGCGTGCATATGCACTCTAGAGCTGAGCTGGCTTGCCCACCAATATGGCTCCATATGCCACCTCTGGCACATGTGCCATTGGTTCGCCATCACGGCTATAGGGTCTCCTATTTGAGCAGGAGGTTGGACTAGAAGATCTCCAAGGACCCTTCCAACTCTGTTATTCTGGGCCGCGGTGTGGCTCAATGGGCCGCGGTGTGTCTCAGGCTGTAAGAAGCCTGTTATTAAAACACAGCTGCCTGCAATTACTGCAGGTTCTAGTCCCACCAGGTCCAAGGTTGACTCAGCCTTCCATCCTTTATAAGGTAGGTAAAATGAGGACCCAGATTGTTGGGGGGGCAATAAGTTGACTTTGTAAATATACAAATAGAATGAGACTATTGCCTTACACACTGTAAGCCGCCCTGAGTCTTCGGAGAAGGGCGGGATATAAATGTAAACAACAACAAAAAGAATTCTGAGCATTAAACAATTGTGGGTTGTTTTTTTTTTTTAAAAAATGGGATTCTTATTTGCATATAATATATTCTCCCTTGTTGCTTATCTTTTCCTCTTCTAGAATGAGAAATTGCAGATTCTCCTGGCAGACAATGAAAAGATGAATTTATCAGATATCGAACCCATCCCGCTGCCTCTGGAACCCCAAGTGAAAATCAGAGGAATAATTCCCGAGAAAGCCACTCTGTTCAAGGTAACAAGACGGATCGGTCTTGCAGTCGGTGTGACATGGAAGATGTAAATATATCAATGTCTGTGGAAATCCGGGGCGAGCTGGTAGCAACCCACCACCGCTGCAGATGTTTTAGGAATAGTTGTTGGAGGAGGAATTGCAAGGAGAGGGAAAGAATTTGAGAAAACAAAATTTGATCACTTTAGGAAAAAAAAAGAGTTTACGGCTTCAACTTTCCCTGTGTGAAAGAATAGCATAGCATAGCACAGAAATAGAAATAGAAATAATAGGAATAGAAATAGAATAGAAATAGCATAGCATAGCATAACATAGCGTAGCATAGCATAGAAATAGCATAGCATAGCTTAGAATAGCACAGAAATAGAATAGAAATAGCATAGCATAGCATAGAATAGCATAGAAATAAAAGAGCATAGCATAGCATAGAAATAGAATAGAATAGAAATAGCATAGCATAGCATAGCATAGCATAGCATAGCATACCATAGCATACCATAGCATACCATACCATAGCATAGAAATAGAATAGAATAGAAATAGCATAGCATAGAAATAGCATAGCATAGCATAGCATAGAATAAAATTCTTTATTAGTTGAGTGTGACTGGACACACAAGGAATTTGTCTTTGATGTGTTGGAAGAAATATCCATCTGGGTTCAGTTCCAAGTGGGGACAAAGACACTGGAAACATGGAGGCTGCTTGGAAAGATAGTTTAATGGTGGTCAGGATCACATGGCTTGAGATCCTGAACAGAAAAGGGATGAGATCCTGTGCGCTCCCTGGCTTTATGCTTTTTCTGAGCTTTGAACTTTCTGGGGCACAGGAAGAGTATCCTGATTGGTTGTAATGTTGTAGGTTGTCTCTCAAGCTTGCTTGAGCCTTGCCATGTGGTGAGTTTCTGTCGCCTATTGTGTTGCAAATGATGGTCCATTGACAAAGGTGGGGGGATTGAGTGAGCTTGGCTGAAGCCTTAATTGCCCATTGACAAAGGTGGGGCGAATGAGTTTCTACCTTTGACCCATTGACAAAGGTGGGGGGAGTCAGGAAGCTGCTTTGTCTTTAAAACATGTTTCTCCATTTCTCATCCAGGGAAATATATTCTGCCTTTTAAATATTTTCTAAAATATTTCATTCTTCTAGGAGGTGGGTGGGTGCTAAATTCCTACAGATGCATATGCTCTCAATGTACATAAGGAGAATAAAATACATTCATCAAGAATAGAACGATGCAACACTTAGTGATAGTCAAGGTTACTAATAAGCTATCAAATCATACTACAAAACAAACAAAACAATATAAATTGAAAGATACAGGCAACATGGATGTAGCCATAAGTGGGAAGAGATAGGTACTAGTAAGGATGAGAAGAAGAATAGAAATATATTTTTAGTAAATTATTTGACAGTGTTGAGGGAATTATTTGTTTAGCAGAGTGATGGCATTCAGGAAAAAATTGTTCTTGTATCTACTTGTTTTGGTGAGGGTAAAAGTTGAAATAATTTATGTCCAGGATATGAGGGGTCTGTAGATATTTTCACAGCCCTCTTTTTGACTTGTGCAGGATACAGGTCCTCAAAGCAAGAGAGATCAAGGACTAGCTCACATCAAACTGAGAAATACCGTATATACTCGAGTATAAGCCGACCCGAATATAAGCCGAGGTACCTAATTTTACCACAAAAACTGGGAAAAACTATTGACTCGAGTATAAGCCGAGGGTGGGAAATGAGGCAGCTACTGGTCAATGTAAAAAATAAAGATAGAGCCAAGTAAAATAACATGAATATTTATTTGAACGAAAAACAATAAAAGTGCAAAAGGGGGAAGGAGGATTCCCAGCTTTAGAAAATTTAGAACTACGCCGCCTTTGGTATGACCTGAGCATAGCTCATAAAATTATCTGCTACAATGTACTTCCTATCAATGACTACTTCAGCTTCAACCACAACAATACACGAGAACACAATAGATTCAAACTTAAAGTGAACCTCTCCAATCTAGATTGCAGAAAATGTGACTTCAGTAACAGAGTTGTTAATGCCTGGAATGTGCTACCTGACTCTGTGGTCTCTTCCCAAAATCCCCAAAGCCTTAACCAAAGACTATCTAGTATTGACCTCACCCCATTCCTAAGAGGTCTGTAAGGCGTGCATAAGAGCACCAGCGTGCCTACCGTCCCTGTCCTAATGTTCCCTTTAGTTGTATTCCTTTTATGTATTCAATTCATGCTTATATTTATATAATTATTTAATATGTATTTGACAAAATACAATGAATAGAATAGAATAGAATAGAATAGAATAGAATAGAATAGAATAGAATAGAATAGAATAGAATTTTATTGGCCAAGTGTGATTGGACACACAAGGAATGAATGAATGAATGAATGAGTGAATAGAATAGAATAGAATAGAATAGAATAGAATAGAATAGAATAGAATAGAATAGAATAGAATAGAATTTTATTGGCCAAGTGTGATTGGACACACAAGGAATGAATGAATGAATGAGTGAGTGAATAGAATAGAATAGAATAGAATAGAATAGAATAGAATAGAATAGAATTTTATTGGCTAAGTGTGATTGGACACACAAGGATCTACCACTTCTTTGGATGCCCTTCCCAAATTGAACACTGCAAGCATGAAAATGAGTCCTCCTTTAGCTTCCAAGGACCAGGGTGCCTCTGAAGGTCAGTGCTCTAAGTACTAAGAACCCAGCACAAATCTAAGCCTGTATGCACACCAACAGTGAAAATACCCTGCACAGTGTCTCTTGGAAGAGAAGGTTAATTTTCATAGACGTTGGGGTGGCTCTTTTTTTTTTTGGCAGGGCAATAAGGGTCTCTAATATCATTAAACCCACTTTAGAAGTCTCTGTGTGTGTGTGTGTGTGTGTGAGAGAGAGAGAGAGAGAGAGGAGGCTCGGCTGAGCAAAGCGGCGGCGGGAGGCCGCTGGGGAAACGCGGAAGTAGTCGGAGATCTGCTTGATGGGGCGGATGGGACCTGGGCAGACGCCGATGGCCATGTGCTCCTGGATGCTGATGGGCGGCTTGTCGCCTGCGGTGGCTCATGCAGGTGGCGCCCGGGAAGGAGGCGGCTGCGGGGCTGCTGCGGGAGCCGCTGGTGCTGCTGGTGCTGTTGATGCTGCTGCCGCCGTTGCTGCCGCCAGGAGAGGCCGCCGCCAGCCCGGCCCTGCGCGCCGAGCGCCCGCCACGCTGCTGGCTGCTGGAGGAGGCGGAGGGGAGGGACGGAGGCGAGCAGCGGCGGCGGCGGCGGCGGACGGCGGACGGCAACGGGTGGGCGGTGGAGGTGATGTCACCGGCTCTGCCCAGCCCTGCCCAGGCGAGGCCAGCAAAGGGCCGGGCGAAGGGGCGACCGAGGCGGGCTCGCAGCCCAGCTGAGCCGCTACGGAGGGGAGGGAGGCGGGGCCGGCTAGGCTCGGGAAGGCAAACGGGAGGCGTTCGTCACGGGATAGACTGCTGGGATCCACGGGATAGACTGCTGCTGGAGCTGGAGGCTCGAAGGAAGGGAAGGAGAGGGGTGGTGGAGCTCAAGGTTCTTTAGCCCTAGACACCTGCCCGCTAGAGAAGGGAGGAGATCGGGCCGGCCAGTCTCCGGGAAGGTAGACGGGCGGATTCTTACCGGGATAGACTGCTGCTGGAGCTGGAGGCTCAAGGAAGGGAAGGGAGGTGGCTGAGGACGGGCTCGTTTAAGGCTCTTCCAAAGCAGCCCTGCTAAACCGCCACGGAAGGGAGGGAGAGCGGGCCGCAGTAACTGAGAAAAGCCTGACGAGGCGGCTGGGCTACCTTCTGGCCTCATGAGTCGGCCGTCCGTCCGTCCGTCACTTCTCGGCTCGGCAGCCGGTTTTGAAAAGGTTCCGTCGCTGGGTTTCGGGACTTTTGTTTTTAAAAAAAAACACCACCTTCCTTTCTCCCTAGTTGGGGCGTTTCCCAGTTCCCTGTTTTTTCCGCCTTGCCTGTTGAGTTTTACCTGACAAGTTTCTTGCGCTTCCTCGACCTCCCTCCCTCCCTCCGTCCTTTCCTTCCCTCCCTCCCTCCCTCCCTGTCTTGTTTGTAGCCCCAGCGCCCCTTTCGTTGTATTTAAATCCAGAGCTTGAAACCTCCTCAGTGGGAGGAGAGGAACGCGATTTGGCAGCTGACCGCACTTGCACGGGCTGGGTAAGGAGAGCCCTAGGCGGCCTGCGCGCCGGGGAGGAGAAAAAGAAGAAGCAGCCAAGAAAAAAGGGGTGGGGTGGGGTGGGGGAAATGAATTTAGGAGGGCGAGCGTGTGTGTGTGTGTGTGTGTGTGTGTGTGTGTGTGTGTGTGTGTCTGCGCCCGTCACCATGAGGAATGCCAGCTATTTCTTTGAAGGGGCGGGTGTGTAGCCAGGCGCCTCCTTCCTTCGCTTGAAACCCGGGAGGGTTTTCACTCTTCGCTCCCTGCGTGTGTATTTGTCAACAATTATAACTCTTCGGTCGGGGTCCCTTGCCTTGCCTCGCCTCCTCGTGCCCTCTCTGTCAACGCTGTCAACAATTATAACTAACGCGGGTAATTGTGCGTGAGGGGTGTGCGTGTGTCCACATAGGAATAAGTGCGCATGCGCACTAACGAGAGCTAGCTGCCTGCGGTAGAAAGGACTCGCTGCAAGAGGAAGGGCTGAACGGCTTGGCTCGAGTATAAGCCGAGGGGGCGCTTTTCAGCACAAAAAACGTGCTGAAAAACTCGGCTTATACTCGAGTATATACGGTACATTTATTTGCAGAGGCTAATTGATTTCTCTCCCCCCCACTCCCTTCTTCCTGTTCTTTTTATGAGAGACAAATTGCCAACTAAACAAATTAGGCTTTTTTCTTCAGAAAGGGCATTTAAAATGGAATTGCCATCTAAGTTAATTAGGGAAGAGAGTTAATTGCTTTAAAGTTATCCTCCTTTTGTGTTCCCTCCCCCAGTTTAGAAAACAATGGCTGTGGCCTACCCCTCTACCCCCACCCCTTTCCGTTCCATTCAATTCCAATCACATTATTGTGCCCTTTTAAGTAGCATTGAAATGTTCAAAAAAAGATGCAGGAGACAAATGACTGAAGCTGTTTCTCCTTTATACAAGACACAAATGTTGATATTCTCCAGAGTAGAAGCCAGACCCTGCCTGCCAATTTTATTGGCTTAGATTTTCTTTCTTTCTTTCGCTCTTTCTTTCTTTCTTTCTTTCTTTCTTTCTTTCTTTCTTTCGCTCTTTCTTTTGCTCTTTCGCTCTTTCTCTCGCTCTTTCTCTGTCTCCCACTCTTTCTTCCTCCCCTTCCATTCCCTCCCCTTCCCTTCCTTTATTCCTTTCCACCCTCCCTCCTTTTTATCTTTCTCTCTCTCTTTCTCTTTCTTCCTCCCTCCCGTTCCCCTCCCGTTCTCTCCTTCCTTCCTTCCTTCCTTCCTTCCTTCCTTCCTTCCTTCCTTCCTTCCTTTCTTTCTTTCTTTCTCTCTCTCTCTTTCTATCTTTCTATCTCTATCTCTCTTTCTTTCTATCTTTCTCTCTCTCTCTCTTTCTCCCACCCCTTCCATTCCCTTTCTCCCTCCCTCCTTCCTTCCTTCCTTCCTTCCTTCCTTCCTTCCTTCCTTCCTTCCTTCCTTCCTTCCTTCCTTCCTTCAACCTCTTCTTCAACCAACTAGCCTTCTTCAATATCCCACATCGAGCTATTACAATAAACACACTAAAAATCAGCCAACAAACTTCAAGAGAACTACCGGTAGTTGCTCTTTGAGCCCTAGAGAGCTGAGGACCAAAAGGATTATCAAACATGCTCACCCCTATATTCCATTTCTCAGCACAAAGAGTAGGACCCAGGTTCTGCCTGTTAATTTTAATGGTTTGAATTTCCTCCCTCCCTCCCTCTCTCCCTCCCTCCTCATCTATCTGTCTTTCTGTCTATCTGTTTACTGGTACTTTATATCCTGCCTTTATGATTTTTGCAAATAACTCTGGGCAATGAACATACCGTATTTTTCAGAGTATAAGACACACTTTTTTCCCCCCTAAAAGGGGGTGAAAATTTGGGTGCGTCTTATACACCAAATGTAGCTCCTCCTACCCACTGGCCCCCACCCTTTGGTCTCTGCCTCCCAGCAATTTACCTCCTTGCAGCAAGCAGCAAGAAGAAACAGCCCATTTCAGCTTCAGCACAGCCTAATTAGCCCAAGTTGATTGTTGGAATCGGCCTCTCGACTCTCAGCTATTTTGCACGGGTCTCGGCTGCTTGCTGCAAGGAGGTAAATTGCTGGGAGCAGACTTTTTTTTTTCCTTGTGCTAATCAAGCTATGTTGAAAACGAAAACGAAAGTAAAACAGGCAGTTTGCTGCAACAGGCAAAATTGCTGGGAGACAGAGGCAGATTTCTTTTTCTTGTTTTCCTCACCAAAAAAGGTAGACGCGTCTTATAGTCTGGAGTGTCTTATACTCTGAAAAATACGGTATATGACCATCGGGATGCTGCAATGGTTGTAAGTGTGTGTTGTGTCTTGCCCACTCTCACAGCAGCCGGGGTCTTCTTATCTGCTCCCGAACACGGAGGAATGTATGCCTCCCGGCCCCAGTCCTGGCTCCATGCCCAGACAAGCTGAAGAGGAGGGGGCACCTCCCGGTCCCAGCCCTGGCTCCATGCCCAGACAAGCTGAAGAGGAGGGGGCACCTCCCGGTCCCAGCCCTGGCTCCATGCCCAGGCAAACGGAGCAGCTAGACCCCTCCCCCTCCTCCACAGCATGTGAGCCTGAGGAAAGTTTATTTCCAACAGCTGCTGATTGGAGTGACCCTCGCATCAGAAGACTGGATAGGCGGAGGCAACAGAAGGAAGGGAGGGGCAGGCCTTAATGAGTGCTGAGTCATGGAGCCACACCCCATGGCCTATATAAAGGATCTGCTTTCTGGCAGTCTCTGAGTCAGGCAAAGTCGAACTTATCTTGCTGAAGTCACTTTCTGGTCTCCTGCCTGCTCTGAGGACTTTACTAGGACTTTGGGCAGAGCTGCAGAGGCAAGCCTGATTCGGATTTCCCTGACCCGGCCGTCAGCGGAGGAGTGGGACACGACAGTGTGGCAAAAAAGTGGTCCTAAGTTACTTCTTCTCAGTACGGCCTCAAATGGAAGAGTGGCTGTATATCAAGATCTGTATTTATTGTATTACAAGTGTACAGTTTTATTTTGCCGATTCCCGTACTCTGGGAAAGAGACCGACCCGTGTTTTCCACCCAATGGAAGTAGTTGCCTCTTAGACCTGTGATGGGGAACCTGTGGCCGGGCTATTTTCAGGCCATTTTTAGGCCAGAGGTGGCATGCAGAGCCCTCTCTGTGGGCACACGCTCCATCGCCAGCTGTTTTTTGTGGACACCGGAGCGCCGGGAAACAGCCTCATAACAGCCTGAAAAACGGCCAAAAAACAGGCATTTTCCAGGCTGTTTTCCGGGCCATTTCCAGGCTGTTTTCAGGTCATTTTTAGGCCAGAGGTGGCACGCAGGGCCCTCTCTGTGGGCATGTGCGCCATCGCCAGCTGTTTTTTGTGGGCACCGGAGCGCTGGAAAACAGCCTGAAAAATGGCCAAGAAACAGACCATTTTCCCTGCCATTTTTCAGGCTGCTTTCCGGGCCATTTTTAGACTGTTTTCAGGACGTTTTTGGGCCACAGGTGACACGCAGAGCCCTCTCTCTGGGCACATGCACCCAGCTGTTCTTTGTGGGCACCGGAGCACTGGAAAGCAGCCTGAAAAACGGCCAAAAACAGCCTGAAAACAACCCCAAAGGTGGCCTGAAAAACTGCCCAAAATGCCCAAAAAACAGGCATGCGTACGCCGACCAGTTAGTCTTTGGGTTTCCAGTGTGCACCTACACACACCTGCACGCATGTGCTGGTTTGACCTCCTTTTCTTTTCTTCTTTGATCAGAGTGCCCTGATGCCGGCTCAGCTGTTCTTCAAGACCGAAGACGGGGATAGCTACCCTGTCATCTTCAAACACGGGGATGACTTACGTCAAGATCAGCTCATTCTCCAGATCATTTCGCTGATGGACAAGGTGACCTTTATTTTTATTTATTTATGTATTTCGATCCATTCATTTTGTCAAACACAACAATATATATAAGTATAAGCATGAAATAACCATACAAATTGAATACAACCAAAGGGAACATTAGGACAGGAACGGTAGGCACGCTGGTGCTCTTATGCACGCCCCTGACAGACCTCTTAGGAATGGGGTGAGGTCAATAGTAGATAGTTTTTGGTTATAGGTTTTGGGATTTTGGGATGAGACCAGGGAGTCAGGTAGTGCATTCCAGGCATTAACAACTCTGTTACTAAAGTCATATTTTCTGCAATCAAGATTGGAGCGGTGTAGTTACATTTTGCGATGTAGTTATTGAGCCCTGGCCATGTTTGCAAACCTAGTTTGTTCCAAGGGGAAATGGAAGGTGAGGAGGGGATCTATTAAATGTTTAACTGAGATGGGAAAGGACTCCGTCCCATCCTGAACAAGCGTTAAAGTTGTGGGAGTCCTTGGTGCTGTCTTAGCGGAGGGTTGGACTAGAAAACCTCCAAGGTTCCTTCCAACTCTGTTATTCTGTTACAGTATATCTGCCACTACAGTAGTGGTCAAAATTGTAGAAACCTTTTGGGAAAAGTGTATTTTTGAGGTTTGATGGCTAATAACACCACTTTTTTGGGGGGGAGTTTCAAGATAATCCTATTTCACTGCTGGAATGGCCTGGGAATAGCCCAGACCTTCACCCAATTGAAAATCTATGGAGCCGACTAAAGAAACTTGTTAGTGAGAAGCGACCCAGCAATAAAACCCAGTTAATAGAAACCATCATTCAATCTTGGTTTCACATTATAACAGCTGCAGAACTAAAAGACTTGGTTCACTCCATGGGAAGATGTTGTAATTCATGCTAAAGGTTACCCAACTAAGTATTAACTGACATGGGGATCATTTTTGTATATCTCGTTTTTTCTATGGTGATCATTTTTGTGTATCTCATTTTTCTACGTGTTTCACTTTTCTTCTTTATATTGTAACTGCTGTTCTAATAGCAAATCCTTCATAAAAGTTATTGCATTACATTCTTGATTAAATTATCTTTCCATTGATATATAATTTTATGGTACTGCTTCAAAAAAAAAAGTGGTGTAGTTAGCTAGTTTTAGAAAATGTACTTTTCCCAAAAGGTTTCCACAATTTTGGCCATTACTGTACATAGGGCACACCAGAACAACTAGACACAAGGAGAGTTTTTCCCCAATGCCATCACTCTGCTAAGCAACTCATTCCCACCACACTGTCAAACTATTTAGTAAGACTGTGTTACTATTCTTCTTCATGTATATATATAGGTAGATATTATACATTTTTCTTTTACATTGGTGCTTAGTAAACAGTGTATTATCAATTTGCTTATACATAGTAATAGTAATATTTATTTATACATTTTAATAACCTTTCAACTTTTAACTTTTACCTCTGTTATTTAAGCGTTGATAGAACAAACCCCATGTTTAAAAAATATTCTGTATCTTCATTGTCTTTTATTTTTAGTGTTAACCTACCCATTTCTGCACATTCTATTATTTTTTTAAATTATATTTTCATCTGTAGGAATTTCCTCATTCTTCCTGTGCTGTGCAAATACAATTCTTGCTGCTGTCACTTATCTTCTTATGACTATGACTTTGTTGCTTGTATTTTTAGGATTTATATTGCTTTATTTAGTTTCCTAGTACGATCTGTTGATTGCATATTTAGTATCCTAATGACTATCACTTAAGTGTTGTATCTTATGATTTAGGATGAATGTATTTTTATGATGACTACGATCATGATTGATCGCATTACAGTTTTTATGTACGCTGAGAGCTTACGCACCGGCAACAAATTCCTTGTGTGTCCAATCACACTTTGCTAATAAAGAATTATATTGTTGCTTGCAAATGTCTCATCGCGATCACCATTTTTATCCTCAGCTCTTACGCAAGGAGAACCTGGATTTGAAGTTGACGCCCTACAAAGTGTTGGCTACAAGTACAAAACATGGTAAGAATATACTGTTCTGATCTAGGCTTCCTGAGACAGTAAAAAGCAAACAATTTGTTCCCTCTTGTTATTTCAACGGCTATGAATTCTGTTCATTCACCGCCCGTAATGTGTCACAAATAGTTTGTAAAGAGTCCAACAGAAGTCTGCCACAGTCCTTCGGGATAAGGTTGATAAGCACCCATCTTTATCTCCCTTGACATGCTGCCAAAGACCTAATTGGCAATTAGCTTTGCAAGGCCACACAGAGTCAAAACGGAGCTTCAGAATTTAATCCGACGAGAATGAACAATGTTGCTTCCTGCAAAGGCTCACATGCCTTTGCTCCTCCTTTATGTCTTATGGGAGGGGCCAATCATCTCCCAGCCCTACTCCCGAGTCGTCCCTTTTGTCTTAACTGTTCTTGCCTTCTGGCAGCTCTGCGCATGCGTGCACTGGGAACAGACTCCCCCTGTTCCTCTGCCTCACTGACGTCAGACTCAAGAGGCTCCGGAGTCAGCACATGTTGTGTCTTGTCCGATCTCACCGCAGCCGGGGCCTTCTTATCTGCTTCCGAACACGGAGGAATGTCCTAGTATGCCTCCCGGCCCCAGACCTGGCTCCATGCCCAGACAGACTGAAGAAGAAAAAATATCTCCAGCCCCCAGCTCTGGCTCCATGCCCAGGCAAACAGAGCAACTAGACCCCTCCCCCTCCTCCACAGCATGTGAGCCTGAGGGAGGTCAATTGCCAACAGCTGCAGACTGGAGTGACCCACGCGTCAGAAGACTTGATAGGCGGAGGCAACAGAAGGAAGGGAGGGGCAGGCCTGGATAAGTGCTGAGTCATGGAGCCACACCCCATGGCCTATATAAAGGACCTGCTTTCTGGCATTCTCTGAGTCAGGCAAAGTCTAAACATATCTTGCTGAAGTCACTTTCTGGTCTCCTGCCTGCCCTGAGGACTTTGCTAGGACTTTGGCAGAGCTGCAGAGGCACGCCTGATTCGGATTTCCCTGACCCGGTGTCAGCGGAGGAGTGGGACACGACAGCACATAACTCCCAGATGGCCCTGGCCCCCTCTCTGCCTCTGACGCAGAGCCCTTGTCTGAGCCTTCCCCTGACTCCAGGACTGGCCCATGTTCCTCCCCAGCCTCCTCACTGTCCGACTCCGCTGTCAGCTCTGCAGGCTGCTGACAGACCACAACATGTATCCTCTTCCTCCTCCATCTTCTCCTTGTCTCCCTTTCTTGGAGGAATAACAAAATACAGGTAGTTTTCGACTTAGGACCATAATGGAACCTTCCCATCATGGTCATAAGTTGTAAAAGGGGCTGTTTGCAGCAGTCATTAAGTAAATACCCCCAGTTGTTAAATAAACACCCCAGTTGTTAAGTAAACACTGACTGTTCTGTCCCCGCTTGCCTCCGTCCGAGCGATGGCTTCATTAGCCGGCACTATCAGCTCTGGCAGCAAACTAGCGAGCGCCTGCCAAGTGACTCTGTTATCTCCCTTGAAGCCGATGAGTCACCCAGGAACAAACAGTACTTCAGCTCTTAGTTAAGCAGTTGATTTTGCCTGCTACGAAGAGGCATAGCAGCCCTCGCTGGTTTTATATCCTGTGGGGTGTGGCTCCATGACTCAGCACTTCCTAGGCCTGCCCCACCCCTGCTTCTGTTGTTCCCTCCTCTCCTGCCTACGAAACCTAGGGTCCAGCCAGGCCTGATTGCCATCAGCTGGGTCTGGAGGCGTGGCCTGGGGGGAAAGAGTCAGGAGGCCTCGTTATCTCCTCCACCTGGCCTGCCTCTGGCTCCTTGAGCTGAGCCAGGGAAGCTGGTGCTCCCGAGGTAAGTTCTGATGGCCCTTCCCCCTCACTTTCCAAGTCACTTTCTGGCAGCAGGCCCGGCTCCAAGGCACTTTCGGGTAGGAGGCCCGGCTCGGGGAGTGCAGACACAACACTGAGGTTGTAAAGCAAACACTACAGTCATTAAGCGAAGCAATGGTTCAGTCAGTATAGATGTGGTTTTGTCAAAAAGAAAGGCTGGCTTTTAGACAAAGTTGTAGAATTAGATCGCGTGACCAGAGGATGCCGCAAATGGCGATCAACGTAGGCATGTTGCCAAACCACCAAAATTTGGGTTTTATGAATGCTGAACGGGAAGGGGGAACGTCATAAGTTTGAATCTGGGTCGTAAGTAGAGGACTTCTATAGTTTGAAAGTTCTCGTTCTCAAAGAGGCCAGCCCTCTTGGAACACGGAAAACGATATGATCCTCTTTCAAACACATACGTACCTTCTGGTTTATCTGCTCCTTGCTTTCTCCAGATAGGCAATCTTTGACTTACAACCGTTCATTTAATGACCGTTCAAAGTTAAAACGGCACTGGAAAAAGTGACGTATGATCGCTATTGACACGTACGACCACTGCAGCATCCCCATGGTCACGTGATCAGAATTCAGCTGTCGGGCAACTGACTCATAGTTATGACGGTTTCAGTTTCTTGGGTTTGGGTGATCCCCATTCACGACCTTCCGAGTTGGGGAAGCCACATTCACATAACAACCACATGATTCACTTAACAACCACACAACAACCACATGATTCACTTAACAACCACACAACAACCACATGATTCATTTAAAAACCACACAATTCACTTAACACTGCATGATTTACTTAACCACACAATTCACTTAACAAATGCATGAGTCACTTAACAACCACATGATTCACTTAACATAATTCACACAATTCACTTAACCTTATGATTCACTTAACAACCACACAACACTTAACTGTATGATTCACTTAACAACCACACAATTCACTTAACAACTGTATGATTCACTTAACAACCACACAATTCACTTAACAAATGCATGAGTCACTTTAACAACCACATGATTCACTTAACATAATTCACACAATTCACTTAACTTTATGATTCACTTAACAACCACACAACACTTAACTGTATGATTCACTAACAACCACACAACACTTAACTGTATGATTCACTTAACAACCACACAATTCACTTAACAACTGTATGATTCACTTAACAACCACACAATTCACTTAACAAATGCATGAGTCACTTTAACAACCACATGATTCACTTAACATAATTCACACAATTCACTTAACTTTATGATTCACTTAACAACCACACAACACTTAACTGTATGATTCACTTAACAACCACACAATTCACTTAACAACTGTATGATTCACTTAACAACCACACAATTCACTTAACAAATGCATGAGTCACTTTAACAACCACATGATTCACTTAACATAATTCACACAATTCACTTAACTTTATGATTCACTTAACAACCACACAATTCACTTAACAACTGTATGATTCACTTAACAACCACACAATTCACTTAACAAATGCATGAGTCACTTTAACAACCACATGATTCACTTAACATAATTCACACAATTCACTTAACCTTATGATTCACTTAACAACCACACAACACTTAACTGTATGATTCACTTAACAACCACACAATTCACTTAACAACTGTATGATTCACTTAACAACCACACAATTCACTTAACAAATGCATGAGTCACTTTAACAACCACATGATTCACTTAACATAATTCACACAATTCACTTAACCTTATGATTCACTTAACAACCACACAACACTTAACTGTATGATTCACTTAACAACCACACAATTCACTTAACAAATGCATGAGTCACTTAACAACCACATGATTCACTTAACATAATTCACACAATTCACTTAACCTTATGATTCACTTAACAACCACACAACACTTAACTGTATGATTCACTTAACAACCACACAATTCACTTAACAACTGTATGATTCACTTAACAACCACACAATTCACTTAACAAATGCATGAGTCACTTTAACAACCACATGATTCACTTAACATAATTCACACAATTCACTTAACTTTATGATTCACTTAACAACCACACAACACTTAACTGTATGATTCACTTAACAACCACACAATTCACTTAACAACTGTATGATTCACTTAACAACCACACAATTCACTTAACAAATGCATGAGTCACTTTAACAACCACATGATTCACTTAACATAATTCACACAATTCACTTAACTTTATGATTCACTTAACAACCACACAATTCACTTAACAACTGTATGATTCACTTAACAACCACACAATTCACTTAACAAATGCATGAGTCACTTGACAACCACATGATTCACTTAACATAATTCACACAATTCACTTAACCTTATGATTCACTTAACAACCACACAACACTTAACCTTATGATTCACTAAACAACCACGCAATTCACTTAACAACCGCATGATTCACTTAACAATCACGCAAGTCACTTAACAACCAAATGGTTTGCTTGACAATGTGGCAAAAAGGGTAGTAAAATAGGGCAACTCACTGAACTGTCTTGGCCATAAGTCTAGGACTTCCACCAAATCATATTCCCATTCGGTTTTATCGGTTCTCTCAAAATCCCACTTCTTTTCTTAGACGACCAACAAGTCTTTTTTATCGGTGTAAGTAGTCCTCGACGTATGACCACAGTTGACCCTGAAGTTTCTCTTGCAAAGTGAGATGGTTGTTAAGTGAATTTTGCCCCATTTTACCACCTTTTGTGCCGCGCTTGTTAAGTGAACCCCCTGCAGTCATTACATGAGTAACATGGTTGCTAAGCAAAACGGGCTTCCCCATTGACATTGCTTGTCAGAAAGTCACAAAAGGGGATCACATGACCCCCCCCACCCACCCCGGACAGTGTGAACCGTCATAAATACAAGCCAGTTGCCAAGTCTCAGGATTTTAATCAGATGACCATATGAAGATGTTGCAACGGTCGTAAGTGTGAAAATCAAGATCGTTTTCAGTGCCGTTGTACTTTTGGTTACTAAAACGATCCCATAATCCCTTGCGGGGTGGAGTCTGGCCAACTGAATGGAGCTGAGTGTTTACTGGCCAGATGCCCTTCCCGTCACCAATGCAGAGTTTTGTTCAGCAGATATATTCTCAGTGTGCCCAAAGAGAGAAATATCTGCCTCTACCTAGGATCGAACTCACAGCCTCTTAATGGTGAGGCGAGAGCTCCACCTCTAGGCCACTGCACCACTCGCCTTCGGTCACTAAATAAATGGTTGTCAATCTTCTCAGCTTGTCCTCTTCTCACCTTGCAAAAGAATATGTTTCCATTTCTCTCCCCTGAATACGAGCCTGAAACGCAATAAGCGGCAAAACTTGAGGTTCTTCTTAGCTGCGAGAATCCTGTTTTTCTTTCTCCTTCTCCAGGTTTCATGCAGTTCATCCAGTCGGTACCAGTGGCAGAAGTCCTTGCTACTGAAGAAAGCATCCAGGTGGGTCTTCTGATTGAACCAGGGCTGGAGATGATTGGAGGTTGAACCCTGTTGGCCCAGTGGTTAGAATACAGTATTGCGGGCTAACTCTGCTGACTGCTGGCAGTTCGATCCTTTTTCCCCAGCCAATTTTCAATACTATAATCTTATACTCCCATGATGGTGAACCTATGGCATGTGTGCCACAGGTGGCATGTGAAGCCATCTCTGTGGGTACGCGAGCGTTGCCCTAGCTCAGCCCCAGCATCATGCGTGCCAGCCAGCTGATTTTCAGGCCTTCCGGAAGTTGGAAACGGGCTGTTTCCGGCTTCCGGGGGGCCTCCTGGGGGCTGGGAAAGGCTGTTTTCGCCCTCCCCAGGCTCCAAGAAGGGCTCTGGAGCCTGGGGAGGGTGAAAAACAGGCCTAGTGGGCCCACCGTGCTATTGCATGCCAAAAGCAGGGGGAACGCACGGGGGGGGGGCGAGGGTCACGTGCTTATGCATGGGGGCACATTGAATTTTGGGTGTGGGACCGCGTGCGCATGACCTTCCCCCCGTGTTCCCCCCACTTTTGGCACGCAAGGGCAAAAAGGTTCCCCATCACTGCTATACTCCATTTTTAGACATGTACTTTTTTTCTCCACTAGGTGGCAGCAATAAACTAACCTCGGTCACCCTTAGAAAGCTAAGCAGGGTCACTCTGAGTTGTTATTTGTATGGGGGCCACCAGATGATATCTATGATGTGGGGGAGATTGGGAAACTGAGAAATACCCCAAAAGAAGTTTTAGGCCAAGCTATTCCTTATAATAGTATGGATGGGTTTGCGATGCCACCAGAGGTCCGCCTGCCCTTTGAAGAAATTTCATTTTTTCCCCACTTTTTAAATCTTTTCTATTGCTCCCACTGAATCCACTTCTCCAGAAAACTCACAGTTCAAGTTAACCCCATCCTTAGCCAAAGCAGCGATTACCGTATGGGTGGGCGTGATGGGATTTGTAGTCCTGTACACCTAAGAGATCATCACCCTGGCTGGGAAAGGAGTGATCTAAGAGGTCACTGATACTGAAGTTTTTAATTTTTGTTAAAAATTGTCTTTCTATGGTGTCATATTAGTTGTATGCATGAAACAGAATGTGTCAGTTCTGAGAACAAAATTGTGAGAGCTACTTTTTAAAACCAAATGCTTGTTAAGTTGTAATGCAGAAACTTCTTATTTATTTGTTAGTATACCACTTTTGTGTTCTTTTACAAAGAACACAAGGCAGGGAATATATTCAACACATTTTCCTTCTCCTGTTTTCTCCACAACAACAACCCTGTGAGGTGGGTTGGGCTGAGAGAGAGTGACTGGCCCAAAGTCATCCAGCCGGCTTTCATACCAAAGGCAGGATTAGAACTCCCAGTCTCCTGGAGACTGACCCAAGATCACCCAACTGGCTTTCATGCCTAAAATGGGATTAGAACTCCCAGTCTCCTGGTGATTGGCTTAAAGCAGTGCTTCTCAAATAGTGGGGCGGGCCCCCCCAGGGGGGCGCGAGGCTCCGTAAAGGGGGACGCGTTTGACCTCGGCAAACATACTAACATAACAAACATGATACTATTTACAGTCGCGCGGGGGGCGCGAAAAATGTTTTCTTCTTCCTAGGGGGGCATGACAGAAAATAATTGAGAAGCACTGGCTTAAAGTCACCCAGCTGGCTTTCATGCCTAAGGCAGAACTAGAACTCCCAGTCTTCTTGTGATTGTCCCAAAGTCACCCAGTTGGCTTACATGCTTAAGGCAAGACTAGAACTCACAGTTTCCTGGTAATTGGCTCAAAGTCACCCAGCTGGCTTACATGCCTAAGGCAGGACTAGAACTAACAGCCTCTTGGTGATTGGCCCAAATTCATCCAACCAAATTTTATGCCGAAAGCAGGACTAGAACTCATAGTCTCCCACTTTCTAACACCTGGCATCTTAACCACTAGACCAAACTGGTTCCAGACTTGTCTACTTTATCTTTACTTTATCGTCTTTTGGGCTGACTCAAAAAGCTGGATTTGCAACTGGGAGCCTCTTTCCCCATCTCATCATTTAAGAAAAAAAAATGCCATTAATGTATGATTTGCCATTCACTTCTTGTATCTTAATTCAGCATTGCTTTGAATTGCTAATGCTATTTAAATTTTGCAATCCAGGCACAGAAGGGAATATATCTGCATTTGGAAGCATTTAACCTTCCCTGTAATTATGCAGTTTCTGCACCTGAAATTTGATGGGCTCCTTTTAAAAGGAAAGTGGCCCCAGTATGTCTCTAAAAATGCTGATTTTAAATCTTTCCATTGCATTTTGTTGGTTGCAAGCTAAACACTACGCTATAATACTTTTTTTAAAAAATTGTATTTTCTTTTAATGCAAACATTTCATCATTCATTAAACAGTGTGTCGTCTGGGTACAATTTTTTTGTGTCCTAACAGTTAAAGCTTACCACCATATTCATTATTTATATCTACTCTTATTTTAATACTAATACTTAATACTTAACACATCTATTGTTGTAACATATCTATTGTTGTAACATTTCTCTTCTTAACTTATTTAACTTAATTATACCTTGCTTCCATATTTATTCTCTAACCATTGATAAAATAAATCCCATGTATTATAGTAATCAGATTCTTCCTTTCCTTTAATTTCAAGTGCTCAACTATTCATTTCTGCACATTCTAATATTTTCTTAATCACATTTTCATCTGTGGGATCTCTTCACCTTTCCAATTCTGTGCAAATACAATTCTAGCTGCAGTTATTACATGAATAATCAAATATACTTAAGGGAATATATTCAGTTGGCCTGACTGGTCATTGCTTAATTTATGGAGATTCTCAGTCATCCAGGTCATGGTTGTCCCAAAGGTGCTTTTTCAACTGGACTTTCTTTTTTTTCTTTGAAGACATTTTGCTTCTCACCCAAGAAGCTTCTTCACCTCTGACTGGATGGCAGTGATGGAAGGATTTATATTCCTTGCAGACAGCTGGTCACTTGCGTCCTTTTAGAGAGTCGTTGATGCCATTTGGAAGTTTATCTGTGTCCTCAGAGTGCTCATTTGCACTACTCAGGTGACTCTGAGAAAACCTCCAGGTCGCCTCAACGACTCTCTAATGTCTGCAAGGAATACAAATCCTTCCATTCCCCACCATCCAGCCAGAGTTGAAGAAACTTTTTGAATGAGAAGCAAAACGTCTTATGCCTTAGGCATGAAAGTTGAGTCCTAGTGGACAACCATTTAGATATGAGCCAGCAGTGTGAAGCAGCTGCCAAAAAAGCCAACACAATTCTGGGCTGCATAAACAGAGGGATAGAATCAAGATCACGTGAAGTGTTAGTACCACTTTATAATGCTTTGGTAAGGCCACACTTGGAATATTGCATCCAGTTTTGGTCGCCGCGATGTAAAAAAGATGTTGAGACTCTAGAAAGAGTGCAGAGAAGAGCAACAAAGTTGTTTAGGGGACTGGAGGCTAAAACATATGAAGAACGGTTGCAGGAACTCGATATGTCTAGTTTAATAAAAAGAAGGACTAGGGGAGACAGGATAGCGGTCTTCCAATATCTCAGGGGTTGCCACAAAGAAGAGGGAGTCGGGCTGTTCTCCAAAGCACCTGAGGGTAGAACAAGAAGCAATGGGTGGAAACTGATCAAGGAGAGAAGCAACTTAGAACTAAGGAGAAATTTCCTGACAGTTAGAACAATCAATAAGTGGAACAATTTGCCTCCAGAAGTTGTGAATCCTCCAACACCGGAAATTTTTAAGAAAGTGTTGGATAGCCATTCATCTGAAATGGTGTAGGGTTTCCTGCCTGGGCAGGGGGTTGGACTAGAAGGCCTCCAAGGTCCCTTCCAACTCTGATGTTATGTTATGTTATGTTATGTTATGTTATGTTATGTTATGTTATGTTATGTTATGTTATGTTATGTTATGTTATGTTATGTTATGTTATGTTATGTTATGTTATGTTATGTTATGTTATGTTATGTTATGTTATGTTATGTTATGTTATGTTATGTTATGTTATGTTATGTTATGTTATGTTATGTTATGTTATGTTATGTCTTCAAATTAAAGCAAGAAAGTCCAGGTGCCCCTTGAAAAAAAGGGACAACCATGACCTGGATGACTGAGAATCTCCATAGACATCTTAAAATATACCTCCCTTAGTGCTTTACAGCATTCTCTGGATGGTTTACAAAGCCAGCGTATTGCCCCCAACCAATCTGGGTCCTCCTTTTACCAAACTAGGAAGGATGGAAGGCTGAATCAACATTGAGCCCGTTAGAATCGAACTTCAGGCTCTGGCCAGAGTTACCTTTCAATACTGCATCCTAACTACTGTGCCACCATGGCTCGGAAAAAAGGAGGGAGGGAGGAAGGGAGGAAGCAAGCAAGTAAGCAAGCAATAGCACTAAGTGTCAGATTGCCTCCAATCAATACTCAAGAAAGAATAACCCTGACTCCATTTGATTACAGAAAACAGTAACTTTTACTGAGCGTGTCGGATAGCAATAGAAGCAAAGCTAAAACTGGAAATAGATATGGCTTACAGATACATTTCCCCTTATTCAGCCCTCCTCCCTCCAAAGGTCAAACAGTTCTAGTCCATTGTCCTTCTCCTATTTGGCCACGTGGTACTTTACTTCCGATGTTATTCCTCTGTCTGTCTTCTGGTTGGTATGCCTGTCAAGAAGTGCTCGTTAAACCTGCGCCCGTCGGTCTGTTTGAATCCTTCTTCCCTCCTCCTCTCATACGGCAGCCGGAGCGCTTAAGGGGCCATCACCCCATTAATCAGACATAACAACAAGTAGCAATAAAACATTTAACGAAGTGATAAAACAGTTAAACACTCTACTAAGTAAATAAACACTTAAAGTAATAAGCGGAGGCTGACACTAAGACTTACATAGCAATAGCAAAAGCACTTATATACTGCTTCATAATGCTTTTACAGCCCTCTCTAAGCGGTTTACAGAGTCAGCCTCTTGCCCCCAACAATCTGGGTCCTCATTTTACCCACCTTGGAAGGATGGAAGGCTGAGTCAAATTTGAGCCTGGTGAGATTTGAACTGCCGAACTGCAGCTAGCAGTCAGCTGAAGTAGCCTGCAGTACTGCACTCTAACCGCTGCTCCACCTCGGCACATATACTGCTTCATACTGTTTTACTGCTCTCTCTTAAGTGGTTTACAGCATATTGCCCCCAACAATCTGGGTCCTTATTTTACTGACTTCGGAAAGAGGGAAATCTGAGTCAAACCTGAGCTCGTCGGGACTGAACTCCTGGCTATGGGCAGAGTTGTCCTGCAGCACTGCGTTGTAACCACTGGACCAACAGAGCTCTTAAGCAACAAAACATTTCAAACCAACAAGAAAAGAAGTCCAGTTGCCATGATGCAACTTCCAGACTTCTCTATCTGGATGACTGAGAATCTTCATCAATAGATTGCTCATCTTTTGTATGAATATTAGAGGCCAGTTCACCATTGAATCTTGAAGCCTTTTATGTCAGTCTGTCTGTCTACATGTATGAATCGGGGGTGAGCTTCAAAAATTTAGCAAGGGGTTCTCTGCCCAATTGCTGGGTGGGACTGGCTGTGGTGGGTGTGGCCTAGTCAACCTCCTGCACCATGGTTCCGGGGGGGGGGGCATGTTTTTGCCCTCCCCAGGCTCCAGAGGCTTTTTTCGAGCCTCCAGGAGAGTGATGATGATGATGATGATGATGATGATGATGATGATGATGATAATAATAATAATAATAATAATAATAATAATAATAATAATAATAATAATAATAATAATAATGTTTTAATTTGTATACCGCCCTTCTCCCGAAGGACTCAGGGCGGTGAACAGGCAAATAAAATACAAACAAACATACACAATAATTAAAACAATCCTTAAAAAACTGATTCAAATTTGCCAGAAAATTTAAAATGACATTACACCCCATAAAATTACAGAAATTTAAAACCCATAACAATTTAATTAAAATTTAAAATTAAAATCAGGCCAGTCCAGCCATATGAAATAAATAAGTTTTAAGTTCGCGGCGAAAGGTCCTAAGGTCAGGTAGTTGTCGAAGCCCGAGGGGAAGTTCGTTCCACAGGGTAGGAGCCCCCACAGAGAAGGCCCTCCCCCTGGGGGCCGCCAATCGACACTGTTTGGCTGACGGCACCCTGAGGAGTCCCTCTCTGTGGGAACGCACCGGATGCTGGGAGATAGAGGCCGGCAGTAGACGGTCCCGTAGGTAGCCCGGTCCTAAGCCATGGAGCGCTTTAAAGGTGGTAACCAATACCTTGAAGCGCACCCGGAAAACAACAGGTAGCCAGTGCAGTCTGTGCAGCATAGGTGTTACGTGGGAGCTCCGGACCGCTCCCTCAATAACCCACGCAGCCGCATTCTGGACTAGCTGAAGTCTCTGGGTGCTCTTCAAGGGGAGCCCCATGTAGAGAGCATTGCTCTGGAGGCCCTCTGGAGGGAAGAAACGGGCCCGTTTACGGTCTTCCCAAACTTCTGGGAGGCCTGTTTTTCAACCTCCCCAAGCCTCCACGCACACCCTGCACTCACCTGCATCCAAAATGGGCTGCATGGGGACTCCTGGGAGGGGTGGGGTGAGGCCAGCCAGGAGTGGGATTTGGGGGTTCTCTGAACTGCACGGAACCTTAGCTAGAGGTTCTTCCGAAACCCCTAGTATGAATGTCTGTCTGTCTGCTTGAAGGAATGAATGTATCCATCAACCAACCAATCAATCAGTGAATAGAACTACAACATTAGCACAAGGTGATGAGTTTTCTCCATGATCATTTTATTATCTTGGGGATTCATTTTGTGCTGGGCCAAAAAATTCAGGTAGTCCTTGCGGTACGACCATTCTCGTACGGCTCACCTAACAACCCCATTGCTAAGCGATGGGTGTTCCAGTTTAATGACTTGGAAATTACAAAGGCACTTTGGGAAAAGTGATTTATGACTGGTCCTTGCACTTGCAACCTTTGCAGTGTCCCCATGGTCACGTGATCCAAATTTGAGTATTTTGCAACTGACATATATTTACCATGGTGGCAGCATCCTGAGTCCCATGATCACAATGTGACACCTTCCCAGGAGGTTTACGACAAGCATAGTTGTAATGGGGGAAGCCGGATTTCCTTAACCACTATATGAAATTGGGCATGGCTCACCTAACAACCGCATTGCTTAGCGATGGATGTCCCAGTCCTAAATAGAACTACATTTACGGACCTGTTGTGGTTCGCCAGCAGCCTGCGGAGCTGGCAACGGAGTCAGACAGCGATGAGGCTGAGGTGGGGCCAAGGCCATCGAGAAGTGAGATGTGGACTCCAGAGCCTCCAGAGCCTGATAGTAGTGAGGCAGAGTAACAGGAGGAGCCTGTTCCTAATGCACACATGAGAAGAGCTGCCAGAAGGCAAGAGCAGCTCAAGCAAAAAGGATGACTCGGGAGTAGGGCCAAGAGATGATTGGCCCCTCCCATTAGGGTTAAAAGACCGGCAACGGTGTTTGGGCTTTGCCGGAAAACAACATTGATAGCTTCGTCTTATTGCATTTGTTTCATATTGCTGTCTTCTGAACTTTTGCCAAGAAAGGCCTTTGGCAGTTTGCCTAATTGGACCAAGGTTTGCGAGAGGAGTGAGGAATTTGTGTTGGGAGGAATTTGTTTTAATTTAGTTGAACGACGCTGGGAATGAAGTAATTCCCAGCTGTTTGAATAAAGTTTGTTTGCTTTTTCACGGACTGAGTTTCCTACTACCTACTTGGGCCTGGGTCACAACAGGACCGCCTGGTAAACCTTCCATCTTGTTTTTGTAGAACTTCTTCCGGAAATACGCGCCGAGTGAAACCGGGCCCCACGGCATCAGTGCGGAAGTCATGGACACCTACGTGAAAAGTTGCGGTAAGCATTGGTGCCCACGTTCCAGGGGTCTATCTGCAGTTCAGGAGAACCTGTATTTTGAGCAGGGTGTTCTGTTTCCCTCCCCCAATACTCCCAACAAAGAGTCAATCAAAGGCCTTCTCTTCTACTTTATTTACATAGATAAATGTCCTGGCCACGTCTACCCACGGGCCTGCCAAGTCTCTGGAGATAACGAGGAAATTATAGATAAGGCCAGAATTACTCACGAATATAGTCTTCCCTCCATTGATACAGTTTGCCCGCGCAAATTCATTGCTTTGTCCAAGACAAAAAAACAGGAAGTCCCGCCTCCTATTTATAGTCTCTGCAGATGTCACTGCATGACCATCATTCCTTGGCTTTGTCCCAACGCTTCCTCTGCTGCGCGCGCCGGTCACGTCTCCACAGTCTTGCATCACTCCAAAACTGTTCTTGGGGCGTTGCCAAATCAGAAGAAGGCTCGGGAAAATCAGGCCTTGCCGGCCCCTCCTCCTCCCTTTGAGTGGGTGCCAGGGAGGGAGAGGGCACAAGAGAAGCAGGCCTTGCCAGGTCTTCTCTCTCACTTTCTGAATCATCCGAGTCCAGGAGTCCGGGTCCAGGAACCTGGGTCACAACACAGGGGTTTTCTAAAAACTCTGCGACACTTACAGTATGTCCCTGATGGAGAGATTGAGATTGATCCTTAGAAGCTGTGGGGCATAATAGAATAAAAGAGTTGGGACTTTGGAGGTCTTCTAGTCCAACCCCCTGCTCAAGCAGGAAACCCTATTCCAGTGTTGGTGAATTTTTCAGCACCGAGTGCTGAAACAGGAGTACGTCCATGAGGGAGCACTGGAAACCAGAAGAGCAGCTCCCTGGCCCACATACGTGAAAACCAGCTGGTCTTCATGCATTCATGCATGCCAGAAATCGGAAGAGCACATGACCGGGGCACATGCACACGCTGGAAACCAGAAACTCAACTTCCCAGTGTGTACATGCGTCCTGGGGAACTGCTCTTTTGGTTCCTGGCACATGCGTGCCGGTCACCTGATCTTCCGGTTTCCAGCGCTCCACCTGTTGTGGTCCGCCAGCAGCCTGCGGAGCTGGCAACGGAGTCGGACAGCAATGAGGCTGAGGTGAGGCCAGGGCCATCAAGAATTGAGGTGCGGACTCCAGAGCCTCCAGAGACTGATAAGTAGTGAGGCAGAGGAACAGAAGGAGCCTGTTCTTATTGCACGCGTGAGAAGAGCTGCCAGAAGGCAAGAGCAGCTCAAGCAGTGAGGACAACTCGGGAGTAGGGCCAAGAGATGATTGGCCCCTCCCATAAGGCTTATAACAGACCAGCACCAGCGTTTGGCCTTTGCCGGAAAACAACATTGTAGCTGCATCTTCTGCTTCGTCTTCTGCTTCGTGTACGTCTTTGTTTCTGTGGCTTGTGGACATTTGCCAGGAAGGGCCTTTGGCAGTTTGCCTCACAAACTAAGGTTTGTGAGATAACTGAGGAATTTGTGTTGGGAGGCATTTGTTTTACTTTGAGTTGAACGACGCTGGGAATGAAGTAATTCCCAGCTGTTCGAATAAAGTTTGTTTTTCCACAGACTAGGTTTATTACTATCTACTTGGGTCTGGGTCACAACACCACCCCATGGGCTGCACTCCTGTTTTGCTACTCACTGCCGAAAAAGTTTGCCAACACTATGCTAACCTAAAGGATGGAGCATGGCTGATCTGCGCCAGGGAGCCGCTCTTCCAGTTTCCAGCGTTCCCATGCCTGCAAAGACCAGCTGGCTGGCACACAGATGCGTGCCAGAAACCGGAAGGGCAACGGGCAACGGCTAGCGTGCCCAGAGAGATTGCTCTGCATGTCATTTCCAGCCTGCGTGTCATAGGTTCGACATCACTGGGTTAGCCCATGAAGAAAGAGGAGCTGTTGCAATAACTTGTCTCTCTTCTTCTGTTGATGCTAAAGTGGAAGAGAGAATTCCTCTTGATTCAC
Organism: Ahaetulla prasina; assembly: GCF_028640845.1. Taxonomy (NCBI): domain Eukaryota; kingdom Metazoa; phylum Chordata; class Lepidosauria; order Squamata; family Colubridae; genus Ahaetulla; species Ahaetulla prasina. The sequence goes on along the minus strand of NC_080540.1, from coordinate 295,921,195 downwards.
AACATCTGCCCAGGTTAGTGATGCCATTGGTGGAATGTCACAGGATGTTTGAAGCCTCTGGGTCAACTTCGGTGGCTCGTTGGGGAATTCAGCAGTATTCTAAATATGGCTTTACTTTAATGGGTTGGTTACTAATAGCCTTTTTTCCCCAGAAATGATACATTAGTGATTTTGCTCAAGGAGTAGTGGAAAGAGTTTTGAGAAACAGCTTGTATGAAATCTTGGGCTAGAAATTATGGAAATTAGAGACATTAGGTACACTCTGAATTTGGTCATTGTCTTGAGGACGTTTCATTACCCAACTAGGTAACTTCATCAGTGTTAACAAAGGCCCTTGGAGATCCTTGGTGCACTCTGAGTTTGTGTTTTTTTTTCTTGCAGATGTTTCATTACCCAACTAGGTAACTTTATCCATGCCAGCAAAGGCCCCTGGAGATCCTTGGTGCACTCTGAATTTGGTTGTTTTCTTGTAGATGTTTCATTGCCCAACTAGGTAACTTCATCAGTGATAGCAAGAATCCTATAGGTTTCTGATAAAATCATCTAACTTGCTTCAGTTTGATTTTGATCTTCAGGAGTTATAACATCTACAGAGAGCTATGCTAATTTTGTTTTTGTTTTGTTTTAATTTTCAGCTGGGTATTGTGTGATCACATATATACTTGGAGTTGGAGACAGGCATCTGGATAATCTTTTGCTCACCAAGACAGGTAAAGAATTTAAAGAATTTGCTTTTTTAGCGGGGAGCGGGGGCAAATGTTGGGGCAACTTCACTGTATAAGAAAATCACGCCCTTTTGAAATTGTGTGTCTTTGCCTACGAATGCGAGTCTCGTTAAACCGATGTTAAGACTGTTACGAAACTACCTGAAACTATTTTGTATATATGTATGTATGTATGTATGTATGTATGTATGTATGTATGTATGTATATATATATATGTATGTGTGTGTGTGTGTATATATATATATGCGCAAAATTGGAAGAAGGAGAACCCACCAACAGAAGAAGACTTAATTAAAAAAAATCTTAGAACGCGCAGAGATGGACAAACTAGCAAAAGAACTCAAGGAGAAAGAGGATACAGAATATTACAAACTGTGGTGTAGATAGTATGAATGGTTGGAAAATAGGAAAAATGAGAAAGAGGAATAAAGGAGAGAGGAAAATGTTGACAATCAAAATAAAATGTAGACGAAATAAAGGAAGATAGATAATAAAAGTAGATTAAGACAAAGTTAAAATATGTGTAAATAGTAAGAAAGGACCACTTCGAACAAGCTGATAAAAAAAACAGTGATATGTATATAAATGTTGTGTGTTTATGTCTTGTTTTAATGTGTTTAAAATAAAAAACTTTAAAAAAAAATATTGCAGGACTTTGCATAGGAGGCAGAATTAACAAGGCATAATTTGTGGATTTAAGCGTCCCAACGTTTTCACAAAATGGGACGGTTGTCACATTCCGCCAGCAAACATTGGCAGCTTCATTTCCAGTTTGATAAATGCTTTATTTGGTCACCGTTATTCATTTTATACGATTTCCCTGCCAACCCCGTGGTGTGATTTGGGGAAGGGACCAAGCACACACAAAAGATGAAATGGCAGTCAAAGGATGAAATTGATAAATAAGATGTCATACCCATCCTCCCCGGTTGGAGTCTGAATCTGCAGGGGAAGATGAGCTGCAACAGCTACCAACATGGATCGAGAGGGCAGCTCCATTGGCCTTGAAGGAAATTGGGGAAGGGCAGGGTCAGTCCGGGGTGGGCTTTTCAGGAATAGAAAGGCTTGCAGACAGGGAGAAGCAGAAGAGGCAGAGCTCAGGCGAAGAGCAAGGACCCCTCCTGATCTTAGAGCACGGAGAGAAGAGAGAAGGCGAGAACAACACAGACAGAGCCAGCTATGAGGGAGGAGAGTGCCCCACCTACCTTCACAAGGCACACCTGGGGACTGAGATGTAAGGAGGTGCCAGTGGGAGGGGCATTTGTCGGGAACAAGCGTTGAAACTGTGGAGCCTGGGGGTTACTGTTGTGGTCCGCCAGCAGCCTGTGGAGCTGGCAACCGAGTCAGACAGCGATGAGGCTGAGGTGAGGCCAGGGCCATCGGGAAGTGAGGTGCGGACTCCAGAGCCTCCAGAGACTGATAGTAGTGAGGCAGAGGAAGAGGAGGAGCCTGTTCCTAATGCACGCATGAGAAGAGCTGCTAGAAGGCAAGAGCAACTCAAGCAAAAAGGACAACTTGGGAGTAGGGCCAAGAGATGATTGGCCCCGCCCATAAGGCTTAAAACAGACCAGCAACGGTGTTTGGGCTTTGCCGGAAAATAACGTTGGTAGCTTCGTCTTCTGCTTCGTCTACGTCTTGCATTTATTTTTGTATTTTTGACTTCTGAACATTTGCCAAGACAGGCCTTTGGTAGTTTGCCTAATTGGACCAAGGTTTGCGATAGGAGTGAGGAATTTGTGTTGGGGGGAATTTGCTTTAATTTAGTCGAACTACGCTGGGAATGAAGTAATCCTCAGCTGTTCGAATCAAGTTTGTTTGTTTTTTCACTGACTGAGTTTCCCACTACCTACTTGGGCCTGGGTCACAACATTACTGTTTGACCCATATTTATGACGGTTGCAATGTCCCGGGTTTGTGTCATCCTCTTTTGCGGTCGTCTGACAAGCCAAGTCAATGGGGAAGCCAGATTTGCTTAACAACCACATTACTAACTTCACAACTGCCGTGATTCACTTAACAACCCTGGCAAAAAAGATCGTATAATGGGGCAGAACTCATTGAACAGATGTTCCGCTTAGCAACGGAAATGTTAAACTTAATTGTAGTCATTAGTCAAGGACAGCCTCTATTCTAGAGGTGAAAACAGGGTTCAATTTTTGAGTCTGGCTCTCCATAGCTCAGATCTTCCTGGCTGTGTTCACGCAGCATGCAAAACCGGACCATTGACAAACCGAGGGGCTGAGTTTCAAGACTGTGTCAAAACTTGGTAATGTGTCCAAAACAATGGAAGGATTTATACTCCTTGCAGACAGCTGGTCACCTGCATCTATTTAGAACAGGGGTCTCCAACCTTGGCAACTTTTAAGACTTGTGGACTTCAACTTGCAGAGTTCCTTAGCCAGCAAAGCTGGCTGAGGAACTCTGGGAGTTGAAGTCCACAAGTCTTAAAGTTGCCAGGGTTGGAGACCCCTGGTTTAGAAAGTCGTTGAAGCACTTGGAAGTTTCTCTGTGTCCTTACAGATATAAATATAAATCCTTCCATTTCCCCAATGTCCTGTCAGTGATGAAGAAGCTTCTTGGATGAGAAGCAAAACATCTTCAAAAGAAAAAAACCCAGAAAATCCAGTTGCCTCCTATAAAAAGCACCTGTGGGACAACCATGACCTGGATGACTGAGAATCTCTAAGGACTTTTAGCTATACAATTTGGGATGAACACCCTTTGAAAGGTGTGGGAGCAGGAATGGATTTCCAGAGGAAAAAATTCCAGACTACAGGAACCACTTGGAGTACTCAGCTTACCCTGAGGACACGGATAAACCTTCAAGAGCTTCAACGACCCTCCAAAAAGATGCAAATGACCAGCTGTCTGCAAGGAATATAAAATCCTTCCATTCCCCACTCTCCTGTCAGAGCTGAAGAAGCTTCCTGAATGAGAAGCGAAATGTCTTCAAAAGGAAAAGACAAGAAATTTCCAGTTGCCTCCTGGAAAAAGCAACTTTGGGACAACCAGGACCTGAATGACTGAGAATCTCTACAGACTATGAGCCATTTTTCTTCTTCTCCCGGATAAATTTAGCCTAGGTTCACAAATTGTCGTCCCGGTTAACCAATTCAATTGCGGTGCTCGCGCAGCAGGCCGTGCCCAATGGATGAAGCCACATTAAGGATTAACGTGTTGCATTTTCTACAACCCCGCTGAAGCATAAACCATCCGTTCCCTTCCAAACCTCCCGTTCCACACTGTGAAAACTTACTCAACATGCACTTTCTAGAGAGAATATGTTTAAGCAAGTGTTTGTTTTTTGAGACATCCGTAAGGCTGCCCGACTCTGCCCGACTCTAAAGTAGCGGTAAAATGCTACCGGTTCACACCGGTTTGGGAGAACCATTAGTGATAAAAATTCCCAGTTTGGGCGAACCGGTAGTGATAAAAGCTATTGGTTTGGGCAAACCGGTAGTGATAAAAACTACCAATTTGGACGAACCGGTAGTGATAAAAACTTCCGGTTTGGGTGAACCGGTAGTGATAAAAACTACCAATTTGGGCGAACCGGTAATGATAAAAACTACAGATTTGGGTGAACCGGTAGTGATAAAAACTACCGGTTTGGCTGAACCGGTAGTGATAAAAACTACTGGTTTGGGCGAACTGGTAGTGATAAAAAGCTACCGGTTCCTCCGAACTGGTATTTCCGATGATCAGCTGTGCCGCGTGATTTTAAATTGCTAGAAAGCAGGAAATCCTGCTTTCTAGTGAATCTAAATCATGCGGCACAGCTGTTCACCCCCCCCTCACTGTTCTACTTACCTTCCCAAGCCTCCTTTTTCTCTGTGAAGCATGCCTTTGGTGTGTATTGTGTATGCGCACGTGCGCACCATACATTTGGTGTACAATGTGCATGCACATGCGTGGAGCATGCATTTGGAATGCAATGGGCATGTGTGCGCAGCATGCGTTTAACACGCACTGCACATGTACGCACTGTGTACATGTTTGGCACACACCGCACATGCGGGGGCAGCGAACCGGTGGCAAACTGGGGAAGATTTCACCCCTGGCATAAAGGATATAAAATACAGATCATTTTGTCATTTTGCTAGGCATCTGGACACCCAGTAGAGCAGACTTATAGTTGTTGACAGGAAGGAATTGTACAACAAGAACTTAATAGAAAGGAAACTCGGCTAGGAGAAAAATCAGATTAATATCATAATTGAAGATCCGATGGAAAGGAAATAGCCTCTTTATTCATTCTTGACTAATATTATGGTCAATACTTAATTATCTATGACTAATACATGTTTATTGAACTTGCACTGTATTTGGAAGGCAGCCGAGTGTATAATAACTACCATGTTTGTCGAACGTCTCTAACAATCTTACAAACCCAGGCATATAATTAACAGATCTCGAAATAGTGCGTGTGTATGTGTGTGTGTATGTGTGTGTATGTGCCTCTGTCAAGTGCCAATTAGCTGTGTTATTTTGTAAAGAAGAAATTAGGCAGATTGGAAACGATGCCGGCGTTATTATAAATCCTTTTAGGAGGTTTGTTTCCTTTTGGCCCATCTGCCGAAGTCTCGGAAACGTTGGCTTGGATGACTTAACGGGGGTGATCCAATTGTCGTTGCAAATGTTTTTAAAACTGCTGACTACCAATTGCGCCAAACATGTGTTTATTGTCATCTTTGCACAATGATTAAGTCTGTGTAACACAGTGAAACTGGTTCCTCCCTTCACCCGTTCACTGGGTTTGAGGAAGACGCTGGACCATGAACAAATTCAAATCTTTATTGTCACTGCACAACATAGGTACAATGCAGTGGTGGGTTTCAATTTTTTTTACTACTGGTTCTGTGGGTGTGGCTTGGTGGGCGTGGCATGGCTTGGTGGGCGTGGCTTGATGAGCACGGTGTGGCTTGGTGGGCGTGGCTTGGTGGGCATTGCAGGGGAAGGATACTGTAAAATCTCCATTCCCACCCCACTCCAGGGGAAGGTTACTACAAAATCCCCATTTCCTCCCCATCAGCCGGGACTCGGGAGGCAGAGAATAAATGGGGGCAGGGCCAGTCAGAATTTCCACTACCGGTTCTCCAGAACTGGTCAGAACCTGCTGAAACCCATTTCTGGTACAATGAGATTGGTTGAGCTCCCTCAGTGTACCACCCCCACAACACAATACAACTCACAGTGAAGACAGAAAATCCCTAACCCAATAAATCATATTAACAAAACACCCAGTCCTATTGCACCAGTGTGAACAAGTTACACATTGCGCAGGCCCTGCAGTCCATCACACTATGTAGTTATGCTTTTATTTCTCATTCAGGAGTCTTGACAGCCCACGGATAAAAACTGTTGTTCAGCTTGTTTGTGCGGCTGGCTATGCTTCTATATCTCCTTCCCGATGGTAGGTGGGTAAAGAAATGGTGACCAGTGGTGAACAAGTTGGATCACTCAAAAGAAAACCGTGTTTCACCTAAGAACCATATTATTAACGTAAGAGCTGTAGAGATTCACAACCATGGCAAGAAAGGTTGTAAAAAGGGGCAAAACTGACTTTAACAAATGTCTCACTTAGTGTCCTGGCCCGCCAACTGCCAAAAGAGCTGGCAGCAGACTCGGATGATGAGGAGGTTGGTGAGGAACTTGGGCCAGTTTTGGAGCCTGGAGAAGGCTCTGATGGATGCCTAGCGTCGGACGCAGAGATAGATCCAGGGCCAGGGGTGAAATCCAGCAGGTTCTGACAGGTTCTGGAGAACAGGTAGCGGAAATTTTAAGTAGTTCGGAGAACTGGTAGTGGAAATTTTGAGTAGTTCAGAGAACCGGCAAATACCACCTCTGGCTGGTCCCAGAGTGAGGTGGTGTCGTGTCCCACTCCTCCGCTGACGGCCGGGTCAGGGAAATCCGAATCAGGCGTGCCTCTGCAGCTCTGCCAAAGTCCTAGCAAAGTTCTCAAGGCAGGCAGGAGACCAGAAAGTGACTTCAGCAAGATAAGGTAGACTTTGCCTGACTCAGAGACTGCCAGAAAGCAGATCCTTTATATAGGCCATGGGGTGTGGCTCCATGACTCAGCCCTTATCCCGGCCTGCCCCTCCCTTCCTTCTGTTGACGCCGCTTATCAATTCTCCTGAAGCGAGGGTCACTCCAGTCTGCAGCTGTTGGTAATTGACCTTCCTCAGGCTCACATGCTGTGGAGGAGGGGGAGGGGTCTAGTTGCTCCGTTTGCCTGGGCATGGAGCCAGGGCTGGGGGCTGGAGACGCTTCTTCTTCCTCAGCCTGTCTGGGCATGGAGCCAGGGCTGGGGCCGGGAGGCATGCTAGGACATTCCTCAGCGTTCGGAAGCAGATAAGAAGGCCCCGGCTGCGGGGAAAGCAGACGAGGCACAACAGGTGGGAATGGAAATTTTGCAATATCCTTCCCCCCAAGAGTGGGGAGGGAATGGGGATTTTGCATTATCCTTCCCCTGCCATGCCCACCAAGCCACACCACACCCACCAAGCCACGCCCACAGAACCTGTAGTAAAAAAAATTGGATTTCACCACTGTCCAGGACCGTCTGGCATTTCCCAGCCAGAGACGCAGCTGCCTTTGGAGTCAGAGATGAGTGAGGAGGAGGAGGTGGAATAGCTGGGGCCTGTTCCAGATGCGGGTATGTGCAGAGCAGAAAGGAGAGGTGAACAACGGAAGACAAGGAGCCGGCTTGGGAAGCAAAACAAACATGGGCGCTGACTGGCCCCTCTCTGGCTGGGGAATAAATAGGAGGAAAAGGGAGTGGTTTGATTGTCACAAAAAACCTTTCGCATTTCTGGAAAGCTTGCTCCTTGTGTGTTTCCTGTGACAAAGGCTGCCTGGCCAGAACTGAGATTTGTCTATTTCTCTGTTTGAAGTGACTTAATTTGCAACCTCCGGGCTGGGAGCTCACAGCCTTGCATTTATCATAAGGAGCCGATAAGGGCTATTGTTTCAGTTAACTCCTTGCATGACTCTTGCCTGGACTTTCTGTTGGTGAATGCAATTATTTCTCAAGGTGTAAATAAAGAGGGGGTTTTGTTTGTGGGGATTTTTGTTTTCTTGCTTCTACGAAGGCCAGGTCAGAACACTTTGTTGTTGTTAGTTGCTAAGTCGTGTCCGACCCATCGCAACCCCATAGACAACATTCCTCCAGGCCTTCCTGTCCTCTACCATCCTCTGGAGTCCATTTAAGCTCACTCCGACTGCTTCAGTGACTCCATCCAGCCACCTCGTTCTCTGTCGTTCCCTTCTTCTTTTGCCCTCAATCTTTCCCAGCATTAGGTTCTTCTCCAGTGAGTCCTTCTTTCTCATTAGGTGGCCAAAGTATTTCAGTTTCATCTTCAGGATCTGGCCTTCTAAAGAGCAGTCAAGGTTGATCTCCTCTAGAACTGACTGGTTTGTTCGGCTTGCAGTCCAAGGGACTCGCAGGAGTCTTCTCCAGCACCAGAGTTCAAAGGCCTCAATTCTTTGGCGCTCAGCCTTTCTTATGGTCCAACCTTCACAGCCATACATTGCAACTGGGAAAACCAGAGCCTTGACTATACGCACTTTTGTTGGCAGGGTGATGTCTCTCAGAAAACTTAGCAATAGAAATTTTAGACTCAATTGTCAAGTCCTATTTCGAGGATTACTGTACAGGAATAGCAGGACACACCTAAACTATATGAGTTAATGAATTTCATCCTTGTATCTCCTATTGAGAACCTTCTGGAAAGCCAATCAGAGATATAATTTCAGCCCTGCGGGATCCAACTTCCTATACGGACATATTTCATCTTACATTCATTTATCTAACAGAAATAGAATAGAAATAGAATAACAGAGTTGGAAGGGACCTTGGAGGTCTTCTAGTCCAACCCCCTGCCTAGGCAGGAAACCCTACACCACTTCAGACAAAGGGTTATCCAGCATCTTCTTAAAAACTTCCAGTATTGGAGCATTCAAATAAAATAAAATAAATAAACAAATCAAATAAACAGATAAATAAACAAATAATTCCCTCAACACTGTCAAACTATTTACTAAGTCTGCACTACTATTAATCTTCTCATTCTTCCCACCACCCATCTCCTTCCACTTATGACTGCATGACTGTAACCTTATTGCTTGTATCCTTATGATTTATATTGATATTGATTGTTTCCTGATTGCTTATGTGTACTCTATGACTATCATTAAACATTGTACCTTATGATTCTTGATGAACATATATTTTCTTTTATGTATACTGAGAGCATATGCACCAAGACGAATTCCTTGTGTGTCCAATCACGCTTGGCCAATAAAAATTCTATTCTATTCTATTCTATTCTATTCTATTCTATTCTATTCACAACTTCTGGAGGCAAATTGATTCCTCACATCCAGGACATAAACTGTTTCAACTCCTACCCTCAAAATGACGCTATAGAGCACTGCACACCAGAACAACTAGACCCAAGAACAGTTTTTTCCCAAAGGCCATCACTCTGCTAAACAAATAATTCCCTCAACACTGTCAAACTATTTACTAAATCTGCACTACTATTAATCTTCTCATCGTTCCCATCACCAATCTCTTTCCACTTATGACTGTATGACTATAACTTTGTTGCTGGCAATACTTATGATTTATATTGATATATTGACCATTATTTGTGTTGTAAATGTTGTATCTTGATGAAGGTATCTTTTCTTTTATGTACACTGAGAGCGTATGCACCAAGACAAATTCCTTGTGTGTCCAATCACACTTGGCCAATAAAAAATTCTATTCTATTCTATTGTTCCACTGATTAATTGTTGTAACTGTCAGGAAATTTCTCCTTAGTTCTAAGTTGCTTCTCTCCTTGATTAGTTTCCACCCATTGCTTCTTGTCCTGCCCTCACGTGCTTTGGAGAATAGTATGACTTCCTCTTTTTTGTGGCAACCCCTGAGATATTGGAGCACTGCTATCATGTCTCCCCTAATCCTTCTTTTCATCAGACTAGACCAGGGGTCTCCAACCTTGGTCCCTTTACAACTTTTGGACTTCAATTCTCAGAGTCCCTCAGCCAGCAAAGCTGGCAGAGGAACTCTGGGAGTTGAAGTCCACAAGTCTTAAAGGGACCCAGGTTGGAGACCCCTGGACTAGACATACCCAGTTCCTGCAACCATTCTTCATGTTTTAGCCTTCAGTCCCCAAATCCTCTTTGTTGCTCTTCTCTACGCTCTTTCTAGAGTCTCCATATCTTTTTTACATTGTGGTGACCAAAACTGAATGCAGTATTCCAAGGCATTATAAAGTGGTATAAATTCCCAGCATTAATTCCATACAGTTTGATTTAAAGATGACTTAAAAGAAAAAAAAAGCAGAATCCCACAAGAATCAAGTCTGTTGCACCATATGGAACTGCCTTGGGTTACTTCCCCTATCGCTCAGAAAAAACCCGGTAAAGGATATTACTCACACAAAGCAAAACGCATTAAAAAAACAACTCAAAAACAAAACCGTTTTAAACCAGCAGGCTTTGATCTATGTTGTAAAATCACACGAGTTATTTAATTGCGAACATTTGGAGAGATTCTTCTCACTGCTAATTTATGTTGAGCCTATCCTCATGATGAGTCTAGAGATCCATGTTTTTTATATGCGGGAGGAAATAAAAAGGAAGACAACAGAATTAAGTCCCGAGACTGTAATTATACTTCTCATCCAGCTCGGTATGGAGCGAATCAGAGCCATTAATTAATCTTAGGGATATATTTGCATACGTAGCTGGTACGGTAGATCTTGTGCACTGATACATTTCCAAAGCCATCAGGTCTGCAAGAACGACTGTCGCAGAAGTGGGGGGGAAAAAGTTAAATGGTGCCTCCATTCTTAATCTTAATCCATCACTGGAGGCTTAAGAAGATACTGGACTGTAAAAAAGATGTTGAGACTCTAGAAAGAGTGCAGAGAAGAGCAACAAAGATGATTAGGGGACTGGAGGCTAAAACATATAAAGAACAGTTGCAGGAACTGGGTATGCCTAGTTTAATGAAAAGAAGGACTAGGGGAGACATGATAGCTGTGTTCCAATATCTCAGGGGTTGCCACAAAGAAGAGGGAGTCGGGCTGTTCTCCAAAGCACCTGAGGGTAGAACAAGAAGCAATGGGTGGAAACTAATCAAGGAGAGAAGCAACTTAGAATTAAGGAGAAATTTTCTGACAGTTAGAAGAATCAATAAGTGGAACAACTTGCTTGCAGAAGTTGTGAATGCTCCAACACTGGAAATGTTTACAAAAATGTTGGATAGCCATTTGTCTGAAATGGTGTAGGGTTTCCTGCCTGGGCAGGGGGTTGGACTAGAAGACCTCCAAGATCCCTTCCAACTCTGTTATTATGTTATATTATTTGTCCAGAACGATATAGGGCCATGAGGCGAACCTATGGCATGTGTGCCACAGATGGCATGCGGAGCCATATCTGTGGGCACGTGAGCGTTGCCCTAGTTCAGCTCCAGCTGATTTTTGGGCCTTCTCAGCCTACCAGAAGTCAGGAAGCAGGCTGTTTCCGGCCTCTGGAGGGCTTCCGGAGGGGTGTGGAAGGTCGTTTTCGCCCTCCCCAGGACCCTAGAAAGTCTCTGGAGCCTGGAAAGGGCAAAAAAATGGGCCTACTGGGTCCACTGTGCCATTGCATAGCAAAAGTGGCGGGGGGGGGAATGCGGTAGGATTGTGCGAACATGCGCCAGGGTTGCACATTGAATTATGGGTGTGGGCACGCACATGTGCGACTTCCCCCCATGCTCCCTCCGCTTTTGGCACACGATGTATAGGGCATTGGTGGCGAACCTTTAACTCACTGAGTGCCGAACAGATATGCGCTTCGCGTCAAAGTTAACTTTGACAATTAAAGAAAGAGAGGATGCAGAATACTTTTAAGATAGGGGGACAATTTTATCATTGGTTAGAAAAGAGATATAGATAACTATATAAGAGAATGGTATAACCGAAATATGTTATTTTAGAAGAGATGTTGTAATAGATTAAGAGAAAATGAAGATAGGAGGAATATCAAGAAGGAGGAGGCACGGAAGAAAAACCGAGATGACACAAGGAAGGACTGATGTATTAAATGTTTGTTTGTGTATAAAAATAAAAAAAATTATTTAAAAAAAGATATGTGCATCATGTTCTTTGCATACGTGCATGCTATCTGCACTAATGTGCAGCTCCTCCCGGTGCGCTGTGTGTGCAACCACACCATCTGTGCATGCACATGGCTTTCTCGCATTCCCCCCCCCAGGTGTTGTGCATGCAACCACACCATCTCCGCATGTGCGCAGGTTTCACACGGCTCCCCCCGTGTGTTGAGCACGCAATCACTCCATCTGCACATGCAGATGGTTTTCACGTGTGCAATGCATGTGCATTAATGCTTTCTGCACATGTGCGTGCTACGCGCAAGTATTCTCGCGTGCATGCACAGATGTACGCATATATGCAGGAGAGCTCTGAAGATCAGCTGGGTCCGCTGAATCGTGCACATGCACACTGGAGGCCCAAACATCAGCTGGGGTGCACATGATCAGCTGCAAGTGAGTTGGGCGACAGCTCGCATGCCCAGAAAGATGGCTCTGGGTGCCACCTCGGGCACACATGCCATAGGTTCGTCATCATGGGTATAGGGTGTTGTGGTCCACCAGAAGCCTATGGAGCTGACAGCGGAGTCGGACAGTGAGGAGGCTGGGGAGGATGATGGGCCGGTCCTGGAGTCGGGAAGGCCCGGATAAGGGCTCTGTGTCAGAGGCAGAGATGAGGCCAGGGCCATCTGGGAGCGATGCACGGACTTCGGAACCTCCAGAGGCAGACAGGAGAGAGGCAGAGGAACAGGAGGAGCCTGTTCCTAATGCACGCATGCGCAGAGCTGCCAGTAGGCAAGAGCAGCTGAAGCAAAAGATATGAGCCAGCAGTGTGCAGCAGCTGCTAAAAAAGCCAACACAGTTCTGGGCTGCATAAACAGAGGGATAGAATCAAGATCACGTGAAGTGTTAGTGCCACTTTATAATGCCTTGGTAAGGCCACATTTGGAATACTGTATTCAGTTTTGGTCGCTGCGATGTAAAAAAGATGCTGAGACTCTAGAAAGAGTGCAGAGAAGAGCAACAAAGATGATTAGGGGACTGGAAGCTAAAACATATGAAGAACGGTTGCAGGAACTGGGTATGTCTAGTTTAATAAAAAGAAGGACTAGGGGAGACATGATAGAAGTGTTCCAATGTCTCAGGGGCTGCCACAAAGAAGAGAGAGTCGGGCTGTTCTCCAAAGCACCTGAGGGTAGAACAAGAAGCAATGGGTGAAAACTGATCAAAGAAAGAAGCAACTTAGAACTAAGGAGAAATTTCCTGACAGTTAGAACAATTAATAAGTGGAACGACTTGCCTGCAGAAGTTGTGAATGCTCCAACACTGGAAATTTTTAAGAAAATGTTGGATAACCATCTGACTGAGGTGGTATAGGGTTTCCTGCCTGGGCAGGGGGTTGGACTAGAAGGCCTCCAAGGTCCCTTCCAACTCTGTTGTTATATTATATTAAGAAAAGGGATGACTCATGAGTAAGGCCAGGAGATGATTGGCCCCTCCCATAAGGTTTAAAAGAGCAGCAACGGCTCTTGGGCTCTTTGTAGGAAAGCAATGTTGCTACATTGGTTTCTAGTTTCTTGTTTCTGAACTTTGTGGGACTTTGCCAAGAAAAGCCTTTTGGCAGGGTGCCAAAGAAGACAAAGATTTGTGATAAGGCCGACAGACTTTTTCTGAAGGAATTGTTTTGGAGTTAATTTGGACTAAGCTGAGAATGAAGTAATTCTCAGCTGTTCTTTTTATTTTATTTTACACAATGACAAACACACAACATATAAAATATAAATATTTCCTATTTCTAGACAGCGTTTCTTAGTGGTCTTCTTTCGCTTTTATACCTTTCCCCCCATATCATATTTGTTATTTTATTTTCTTTCTTATTTTCTTTCTTACTTTCTTGCTGTTCTAATAAACTGCATTTGTTTCTGGTAATAACTACTTGTGTCTGGTAATAACTACTTGGGCCTAGGCCACAACAGGTGTACTCCTTTAGCAGAGGGTTGGACTAGAAGACCTCCAAGGTCCCTTCCAACTCTGTTATTCTGTTTCTGCAGGTTTTGCACACCTTGCTTAAGTAGATGGGATTGGAGAACTAAAGTTACACGAAACGTACAAGGTGTAGGTGAACCAGATGGCCTTGCATGTTTTTCTTGGAGGGTGTTGATAGGAGACTCACCCCTGGTGTTGCAATCTCTCAGTTTCTGCAAACAAACCCAGTTTCCCTATTGAGAATCCACCCACAATTCTGCCAAATTTATCATGGTCACACCGTGGCCTCTGCAGTGTTCTCTTTCTGCCTCCCCGCCCCAAAAAAGGAGAAAGCAGGAGCACTCATTCTCATTGTGCTGTTGTGATCAGCATCTGAAGTAGCATTACATCAGATAACATACCAGACGGTGCATTCATCAAGTCCGGCATTCATTCTTTATTCTGACTGACAATAGAATTCACAAACAAAACTGACTTTAATCTCATCCTGATCCTTTGAAATGCAGATCCAGAGAGCTGAAAACTAGAAACAGCTGCCTGCCCATATGGGTTCGTTCCTACATTATGGTCAGTGGTGGGATTCAAATAATGTAACAACCGGTTCTCTGCCCTAATGACCAGCTGGGTAGGCGTGGCTAAGTGGTCATGTGACCGTGTGGGCGTGGTCAACTCAATGTCACTCAGGTGGATGGGCGCTTCGCTTTAGCTGTTACAATGTAATAAGGGTTAACCATAGAGGCAGTTTCTGTAAGCAGGGCAATAAAGATGAGGCTAGAAACACCACCAGAATGTTTCCTTCCTGCCTTCCTTACAGGATTAGCCCTGTAAAGTAGAAAAAACAAAACAAAATAAGATTTCTTCCAACAACCGGTTCTCCGAACTGCTTAGAAAGTTAACAACCGGTTCGCCTGAACAGGTGCAAACTGGCTCACTCCGACTGCTTCAGTGACTCCATCCAGCCACCTCATTCTCTGCCGTCCCATTCTTCTTTTGCCTTCAATCTTTCCTAGCATTAGGCTCTTCTCTAGTGATCTCATTAGGTGGCCAAAGTATTTCAGTTTCATCTTCAGGATCTGGCCTTCTAAAGAGCAGTCAGGGTTGATCTCCTCTAGGACTGACCAGTTTGATCGCCTTGCAGTCCAAGGGACTCGCAGGAGTCTTCTCCAGCACCATAGTTCAAAGGCCTCAGTTCTTTGGCGCTCAGCCTTCCTTAGGGTCCAACTTTCACAGCCAGACATTGCAACTGGGAAAACCATCGCCTTAAGTGAGGCCTTACCAAGGCATTATAAAATGGTATTAACCTTTCACGTGACCTTGATTCTAGCCCTCTGTGTATGCAGTGTACAATTGCACTAACTTTTTGGGCTACACTGCAGTAAAAATCAGATATGGTCATGTGATGACCCCCTAATGACTAACATGATCTTCAGCTGTAACTCCAGGCTCAATTGCAGTTGTAAGTCAAAGACTACTTTTACTCACCTGAGCCCCTAGTAAACAGTTTTCCATGTTTTCGTGCTGATTCCTGTCAGGCCTATCTCAACTTGGATATTCAGGAATAATTTCTTTTCCAGAGCATTATAACTTTAAACTGTCTCTAAATGAATGGCTGGAAGTTGAGATCTCCAGGAATTGGTTATGTCTAGTCTAGTAAAAAGTATGGCATGATAGCCATGTTCTAATATTTGAGGGGCTTCCACAAAGAAGAGGGTGGGGTGAAGGCAGGGGTCAACCTATTCTCCAAAGCCCCAGAAGGCAGGACAAGAAGCTATGGATGGAAACTAATCAAGGAGAGAAGCAACCTAGAATTAAGGACAAATTTCCCTTTCAATTATTACATCAATTAATCAATAGAACGACTTGCCTCAAGAAACTGTGGGTGCTCCAACACTGGAGGCTTATAAGAAGAGGTTGGATAACTGCTTGCTCTGAAACGGTATAAGGTTTCCTGCTTGAGCAGGGGGTTAGACTAGAAGACCTCCAAGGTCCCTTCCAACTCAGTTATTCTGTTATTCTGAGTACCAGAACCTCGTAAATTCCCTACCCGTTGTAATTCTAATCTATTTCTGACGTTCCCAATGCAGGCAAACTTTTCCACATTGATTTTGGCTACATTCTGGGACGTGACCCGAAACCTCTTCCTCCACCCATGAAGCTGAATAAGGAAATGGTGGAAGGAATGGGAGGGACGCAGAGCGAACAGTACCAGGAGTTTCGCAAGCAATGCTACACGGCCTTCCTTCATCTGCGCAGGTTAGAATTTTGTGGTTGCTTTTTTTTTATTTACATTTATATCCCGCCCTTCTCCGAAGACTCAGGGCGGCTTACATTGTGTAAGGCAATGATAACCCGTAACCCAGTCGGTCATTCTTTCAGAGTTATTTCCTTGCCAGTTTTCTCAACTCCCTTCAGCAATGACAGAAGTTCAATTGACCACCAGTGGTAAAACCCGAACCGGTTTGCTACCGGTTCGCTGGCCGCACATGCGCACCACGCGCCAAATGCGTGCTGCGTGCGCATGCTCAGTGCGCACTAAAAGGAGGCTTGGGAAGGTAAGTAGAACAACGAGGAGGGCGGGATCAGCTGTGGCACACAATTTAGCTTTGCTAGAAAGCAGAATTTCCTGCTTTTTAGCAAAGCTAAACCCGGCTGTACAGCTGATCGTCGGAAATACCGGTTCGGAGGAACCGGTAGTTTTTTTTAACTACAGGTTTTCTGTAACCGGTAGCTTAACTATCGGTTTGTCCAAACCGGTAGCTAACTACCGGTTTGCCCGAACTGGTAGCTTTTTAAACTGCCGGTTTGTCTGAAACAAATGCGTGCTGCGTGTGCATGAGCGGTGCGCACCTAAAGGGGGCTTGGGAAGGTTAGTAGAACAACAAGGAGGGTGGGATCAGCTGTGGCACATGATTTAGCTTTCCTAGAAAGCAAAATTTCCTGCTTTCTAGCAAAGCCCGCTGCACAGCTGATCATCGGACATACCGGTTCAGAGGAACCGGTAGCTTTTTTTTAAAGTACCAGTTTGCCCAAACCGGTAGCTTAACTACCGGTTTGCCCAAACCGGTAGCTAACTACCGGTTTGCCCAAACTGGTAAATTTTTTTTTTTTACTGCTGGTTCCCCCGAATGGGTAGTTTTTATCACTACCGGTTCGCCCAAACTGGAGCGAACTGATAGTATTTCACCCCTGGTCCATTCAAAGATGATGTTCGTCCACCGTTTTCAAAGAGGACCTTGACATTTAACTGGTTGTGGGATGTCCACAGTGTGTCTGCAGGTGGCTGGTAAGGCCTAAGTGCAGTGGCAGGCTGCAACCGGTTTAACAACAAATTCGGTGATCACGTGCTTTGTGTGCACACACGCCTAACGCACTTGCATGCAGCGTTAAAAATACAGCAATTTGAAGCTCAGCTGCTTACATTCTACAGCAGCCCCGGTAAGTAGAACAGCAGAAGCACAGAAATCAGCTGTGCCATGCGAATTGGCTGAGAAAATATAGAACAGGATAGAGCGGGGGTGGGTTCGCAAGGCCAATTGATAATCATAACTATTAGTTCGACCAAACCAGTCCGAACCGGCAGCAGTGGGCACAGAATGTTCTGCCACATGTCAGGCAGACATGTGTGGGCACTATTGTTACAGCATTTACAGCTCTGGCTTTGCAGAGTGCTCGCTTCTCTTGTGTGCTATGGTTGTCCTTCTGTCTTCAAACATCTGGTAGTGTTGTGGCTCCAGCCCACCCACCCCCGGGCCTGGCCCTCTGCCAAGGAGTGACTCAGAGAGTGAGGGGGAAGGGCCGTCAGGGCTCCCCTCTGCAGGGCCGGCCTATCTGGCTCAGCTCCAGGAGCCAGAGGCAGGCCAGGTGGAGGAAGTAACACGGCCTCTGTCTCCTGTATCCCCTCCCGCCCAGGCAATGCTCCCAGACCCAGCTGTGGACAATCAGTCCTGGTTAGATCCCAGGTTTCATAGACAAGAGAGGCGGGAACAACAGAAGCAGGGGTGGGGCAGGCCTAGAAAGTGCTAAGTCACGGAGCCACACCCCACAGGGTATAAAAGCAGGAGGGGTTGCTATACTACTTCGTGACGAACAAATCAAACTGACTGGAGAAAACTTGAGATGAACTATTTGACTGAGGACTTGGCTTAGATTGCTGTTTGTTCCTGATTTCCTGGTTGACACGCCAGCATCAAGAAAGATAAAATAAAACTTTGGCAGACACGAGCTGGTTTGCTGCCAGAGCTGATAGCTGCCGTGGACTAAATTGCCGGCTAATTGAGTCATTTCACGTGCCTCCCGGACTGAGGTGGGGGGACAGAACAGATAGCCTTGGTGGATCAACGTGCACCATGTCGATCGATCTCCTGCCAGGGTTTCCCAGGAGGTGATGTCGATATCCAGGGACTTGAAGGAGGCTTTGTATCGCTTCCTTTGTCCCCTGAGCAATCGCGTTCCTTGAGACAGCTCACCATAGAGGAGCTGTTTGGGGATGCGGTGGTCTGGCATCTTTGCAGCGTGGCAGTCTTCCAAAAACCGGTTCCTACAAAGACGAGGGGGTCAACCCAATGGTGAAAGGTAAAATTTGTTACTTCCGGTTCTGTGGGCATGGCTTGGGGGAGGTAATGTGACTGGGTGGGCGTGGCCAACTTTTTGTTGTTGTTGTTATTTTTTTACTTTTAAAAGCATTTTTTCTACAACCTCTTCAGCCGAAGAGGTTGTAGAAAAAACGCTTCTAAAGTGTTCTGACGATCCCAGCTGAGTTGCCTGATCGTCGGAACCCTTTAAAAGCAATTTTTCTACAATCTCTTCGGCCGAAGAAGTTGTAGAAAAAACGCTTTTAAAGTGTTCTGATGATCCCAGCTGAGCTACGCGATTATCAGAGGCTTTTTTTTTACTTTTAAAAGAATTTTTTCAGCCGAAGAAAAAATGCTTTTAAAAGTAAAAAACAAAAAAGCCTCTGATGATCGTGCAGCTCAGCCAGGTATGGTAGGGGGGCCCACTGCTACTGGTTCTCAGAACCACCCGCCGCCATCGCTACCGGATCGGGCGATCCGGTCCGAGCCGGGAGCATTTCACCCCAGGGTCAACCTATTCTCCAAAGCACCAGAAGGCAAGACAAGAAACAATGGATGGAAAAATGTCCAGGGAGAATCATCCAGGTCATGGTTGTCCCAAAGGCGCTTTTTCGAGAGGCAGCTGAACTTTCTACTTTTTTTTTCCTTCGAAGATGTTTTGCTTCTCATTCTAGAAGTTTCATCAGAGCTGATGAAGCTTCTTGGATAAGAAGCGAAATCTCTTCAAAGAAAAAAACAGAAAGTCTAGTTGCCTTTTGAAAAGGCACCTTTGGGACAATGTCTGGAAACTGATCAAGGAGAGAACCAACTTAGAACTAAGGAGAAATTTCCTAACGAAATTTAACCGGTGGAACGGCTTGCCTCCAGATGTTGTGGGCACAGCCATTTGTCCAGAATGATCTCCTGCTTAAGGGCGAGTTGGACTAGAAGACTCCAAGGTCTCTTCCAGTTATTCTGTATGCTTTATCTCCTTTGAAAGTACCCCCTGTTGACCTGTATGACACAGTCAAACATCAGGCGAGGGACCGTTTTATGACATGTTGCATTATGCGATAATAGCTTTATATAATAGAATAGAATTTTTTATTGGCCAAGTGTGATTGGACACACAAGGAATTTGTCTTGGTGCATATGCTCTCAGTGTACATAAAAGAAAAGATACTTTTCATCAACATTTACAATACAAATGATGGTCTATATATCAATATAAATCATAAGGATTGCCAGCAACAAAGTTACAGTCATACAGTCATAAGTGGAAAGAGATTGGTGATGGGAACGATGAGAAGATTAATAGTAGTGCAGATTCAGTAAATAGTTTGACAATGTTGAGGGAATTATTTGTTTAGCAGAGTGATGGCCTTTGGGAAAAAACTGTTCTTGTGTCTAGTTGTTCTGGTGTGCAGTGCTCTATAGCGTTTATTTATTTATTTATTTATTTAATCATATTTATATACCGCCCTATCTCCCGAAGGACTCAGGGCGTTGTTTTGAGGGTAGGAGTTGAAACGGTTTATAATTATATTATATAATTATATAATAATTATATAATTATATAGCTTTATTATAACAGAATAATGGAATAACGGAGTTGGAAGGGACCTTGGAGGCCTTCCAGTCTGCAAACAAAACTGATAGGTAAAATAAATAAGATACCATAATTTTGCAGTTTGCATCAACTAGCCAAATTCAATTACTCGGAGAAAAGCTAAAAAAGATTACCCAAAAACGTTGAAAAATCGTTACAGAAAAAGGGGATGGAAAACCAATTCCACCTTATTGCCGGCTAGTTTCGGACAAGCAAAGTCAATGGAGGAAGCCAGATTCACTCAACGACCCATGAGTCACTTAACGACTGTGGCAAAAAAAGGTCGTAAAATGAGACAATATTCACTTAACGACTGTCTCGCTTACCAATGGAAATTGTGGCCGTACATCAAGGACTATCTGTACTCCAACAGTGAAGACAGTATAGCTAGGAGATGGTGAAAGCAAATATTTCACAAGAAGGGTTCTCCAATCCTCTGCTCGCAACAAAATATACCTTATGGCACCAGTTTCCAAATTTTGGGCTTAGAGAACTTAGGACTTCTCCGTCTTTGGTCTGACCTAAGCATAGTACATAAAATCATCTGCTACAATGTCCTACCAGCCAATGAATACTTCAGCTTCAACCGAAACAATACAAGAGCACACAATAGATACAAACTCACGGTAAACCGATCCAAACTAGACTGCAGAAAATACGACTTCAGCAACAGAGTGGTCAACGCCTGGAATGCACTACCTGATTCTGTGGTTTCTTCCCCAAACCCCCAAAACTTTAACCTTAGACTGTCTACTGTTGACCTAAGAGGTCTGTAAGGGGCGTGCATAAGCGCACCAGCGTGCCTACCGTCCCTGTCCTAATGTTTTCTTTTATTCGTATCCTTTACAAATAATTCCCTCAACACTGTCAGACTATTTACTGAATCTGCACTACTATTAATCGTTTTATAGTTCCCATCACCAATCTCTTTCCACTTATGACTGTATGACTATAACTTGTTGCTGGCAATCCTTATGATTTATATTGATATATTGATCATCAATTGTGTTGTAAATGTTGTACCTTGATGAACGTATCTTTTCTTTTATGTACACTGAGAGCATATGCACCAAGACAAATTCCTTGTGTGTCCAATCACACTTGGCCAATAAAATTCTATTCTATTCTATTCTATTCTATTCTATTCTATTCTATTCTACATATATTTATAATTATGTTTACACTTGTATCTGTCATAATATGCATGCTTGGCGAAAATAAATAAATAAAAATAAAATATATTTATTCATTTTTTATTTATTCCTTGAATTGGCTTGCCGTCCATCTCGCCATGAGACGGGCCACAAATTTTCTTACGAATGAAACCTGCGATGAGCTGCATTCGCTCGGTGTATCTGAGAGCTGGGGAAAAAAATTTAATAGGTAGTAAGATGGAACAGGTGGAAAAGCATTTTGGATCTAACATTTGCAGCCTGATTGCCTTTGAAATACGACCGCTAACGTAAAGACACGCTAGCGAGCCCGTCTTTCTCTCCTGCTTGCCTGAACTGAAGCGGGGATGGAAACGAGCTAGACATCTTTATGGGTGCTTTATGATGTATGGGGAATAAAATGCACAAAAGTGAGGAATATTAACGAAAATAATGGGAAGGAAATATGCTCCAAAGGCATGCTCACTGAATTCACTTGAACCAGTGGGAGGGAAGCTTGCTTGGGTTGGTGGGAGGAAAGAAATAGAGATAACACAGAAGCGCACCGCAAATGGAGTCCAAAATTTCTGCTGTTAAGTGAGTTTTGCCCCATTTTACGAACTTCCTTGCCACCGTTGCTAAGTGAATCCCTGCAAGTTGTCCAGTTAGTGACACGGTTGTTAAACGAATCTGGCTTTCTCTCCCCCCACCCCCCTTGATTTTGCTCATCAGAAGGTCGCCCAAGGGGGACCCTGCAACTGTCATAAATATGAGTCGGGTGCCAAGTGTCTGAATTTTGCTCACGTGATCAAAAGGTCGTAACTGTGGAAAACGATCCTAAGTCACTTTCTTTCAGTGCCGTTGTAACTGTTGTGACTCCAACCCCCGAACCTGGCCCCATGCCCGAAAGTGACTCCGAGAATGAGGGGGAAGGGCCGATAAGGCTTACCTTGGGAGCACCGATTCCTGTGGCTCAGCTCCAGGAGCCAGAACCAGACCACTCAGAGGACGTAATGAGGCCGTCATCTCCTGATTCCTCCCTTCCTCAGGCTACGCCTTCAGACCCAGCTGATAATAATAATGAAGCTTGGCTTGACCCACACTTCAGAAGATTAGAGAGGCGGCGTCATCAAAAGGAAGGGTGGAGCAGGAGCCCCACCCCACAGGATATATAAGGAGCTTTGGGACTGCTCTCACTCCACGGAAAGCAAAAGTTTAGCTGAACCATTTCAAAAAGAGCTAAAGTCTTGCTACATGAATCATTTGTTTGAACTTTGGCAGGCAGCTGAGATTTCTCTGCCAGGACTGATAAGAGCCGTGAATCCACTGGCTGAAGGCCAGCTCGTTGCTCCAAAGTGGGGAAGGAGACAGAACAGTAACTTTGAACGGTCACTAAATGAACTGTCATAAGTCGAGGACTCACTGTACTTGGCCTGAAGTCCCCAATGGATTGGATGGTTATGAAACATGTACAGGTACTCCCCGAGTTATGAACAGTCATTTAGTGACCAAAGTTACAACAGCGCCAAAAAAAAATAATTATTATTGTGTTTCACGCATATGACCGTTGCAGCATCCCCAATGGTCACATGATCAGAGTTCAGGTACTTGTCAACTGGCTGATATTTGTGACGGTTGCAGAGTCCCAGGATCCACAATTAAGCCCAGCACGTCTCTTGCTAAGCAAGAGAGTTGTTAGGTGAGTTTTGCCCCTTTTTATAATCTTTCTTGCTATGGTTGTGAAGCGAATCACTGCAGTTGTTAAGTTAGCAACATGAATCTGGCTTCCCTTTGGCTTTGCTTGCGTATTGTGTCCCACTCCTCCTCCCACGGCCGGGTCTGGGAAGTCTGTATCAAGCGTGGCCACGAAGCCTCTGCAGCTTTGCCAAATTCCTGTCAGAGTTCTCAGGGCAGGCAGGAATCCAAGGTGTGACTTCAGCAAACCAGATGAGACTTTGCCTGACTCAAGGAATGCCAAAAAGCAGATCCTTTATATAAGCCATGGGGTGTGGCTCCATGACTCAGCACTTATCCAGGCCTGTCCCTCCCTTCCTTTTGCTGATGTCGCCTCTCCATTCTCCGGAAGCGGGGATCCGTCCACTGTGTCTTTCCGTCCTCCTGGTCTGCTGCCGGCAATTCTAGCACATGGCTGGCTTCGTGCTCACATGCTGTAGGAGGGAGGTTTGTTTGCTCATTCTGTCCGGGCATGGTGCCAGGGCTGGGGGCTGGAGGCATGCCAGGCCGTTCCTCTTCATAATCAGACTCTGGCTCAGATAGCAGGAGATGGGAGGGGCCCGGCTGCAGAGAGGAGGGAGGGCGAGGCACAACATTGCCAGAAGGTCGCAAAAAATGATCACATGACCCCGGGACACTGCAACCATCTTGAAATTTGATAACATGAGCATGGGGAAGCTTCAGCGCTGAGAATTGGTGCCGTTGTAACTTTTAACGATCACTAAATGAACTGTTGTAACTCAACTGAATGGAGCTGAGTGTTTACTGGCCGGATGCCCTTCCTGTTGGCAATGTGGAGCTTTGCTCAGCAGTTGTATTCCCATTGTGCCCAGAGAGAAAAACATCTGCCTCTATCTAGGATTTAACTCACAGCCTCCTGATCGTTATGACCCAGGACCAAGTAGATAGTAGGAAACTCAGTCAGTGTAAAAACAAACAAACTTCATTCCCAGCGTAGTTCAACTAAATTAAAGCAAAGTAATTGCTGTGGGGACTCCAGGCGCTCATTGAAATCCTAAGATTGCCACCATCACCATTCAGTAATAATGCTGCATTCAGTTTTGGTCGCCATGCTGTAAAAAAGATTATGAGACTCTAGAAGGCGTGCAGAGAAGAGCAACAAAGATGACTGGGGGACTGGAGGCTAAAACATATAAAGAACGGTTGCTGAAATTGGGCATGTCCAGTTTAATGAAAAGAAGGACTAAGGGAGACATGACAGCAGTGTTCCAATATCTCAGGGGTTGCCACAAAGAAGAGGGAGTCAAGCTATTCTCCAAAGCACCTGAGGGTAGAAGAAGAAGCAACGGGTGGAAACTAATCAAGGAGAGAAGCAACTTAGAACTAAGGAGAAATTTCCTGATATTGAGAACAATTAATCTGTGGAACAACTTGCCTCCAGAAGTTGTGAATGCTCCAACACTGGAAGTTTTGAAGATGTTGGATAACCATTTGTCTGAAGTGGTGTAGGGTTTCCTGCCTAAGCAGGTGGTTGGACTAGAAGACCTCCAAGGTCCCTTCCAACACTGTTATTCTATTCTATTCTAAAGTCTGGATACATTTTACCATAATCCTCTCCCCGGCAGATTCTGAGTCTCCTTTTCACTGGAGAATCAGAAGAGGGAAATAGAGAAAGATGACCAGCCAACTGGTGATCTGTGCCTAGGAAGCTATGCTCGTTTGTCCTGGAGGGGTCTAGGACAATTCACCATGGACAACCTGTTGTCACCTGGATGGCAAACATCAAGTGAGCAACTTAAGACATCATTACAAGCTGAGATGGAGGCACATGGTGTCCTGCTTGCCAGCATTCTTGTCACCGTTCACTGTATCACTGCTTGCTAAAATTTAGGGAGAGAGATCAATCACAATAATAATAATCAATCAGTACTGGACGGGACCTTGGAGGTCATCCAGTCCAACCCCCTGCTCAAGTACAGCCTTCTCGCCACAAGACAACTCGCTGCCTGGGACAAGCATTACGCTGATCTCAAAGAAATGGTGGAAGTGAATCATTAAAGAAAGTTTTTAGGAAACCCCTGATCAAAATACAGGTTCTCCTGAACTGCAGATAGACCCCTGGAACTTGGGCACCAATGCTTACCGCAGCTTTTCACATAGGTGTCCATGACTTCCGCACTGATGCCGTGGGGCCCGGTTTCACTCAGTGCGTATTTCCGAAAGAAGTTCTACAAAAGCAAGATGGAAGGTTTACCAGGCGGTCCTGTTGTGACCCAGGCCCAAATAGGTAGTAGGAAACTCAGTCCGTGAAAAAAAAAAAAAACTTTATTCGAACAGCTGGGAATTACTTCATTCCCAACGTAGTTCAACTAAATTAAAACAAATTCCTCCCAACACAAATTCCTCAGTCCTCTCACCAACCTTGGTCCAATTAGACAAACTGCCAAAGGCCTTTCTTGGCAAACGTTCAGAAGACACCGATACAAAAATAAATGCAAGAAGACGAAGCTATCAATGTTGTTTTCCGGCAAATCCCAAATGCTGTTGCTGGTCTGTTTTAAGCCTTATGGGAGGGGCCAATCATCTCTCGGCCCTACTCCCGAGTTGTCCTCTCTGCTTGAGCTGCTCTTGCCTTCTGGCAGCTCTTCTCATGCGTGCATTAGGAACTGGCTCCTCTTGTTCCTCTGCTTCACTACTATCAGTCTCTGGAGGCGCTGGAGTCTACACATCACTCTCCGATGGCCCCGGCCTCACCTCAGCCTCTAAGACTGACAGCAGAGCCCTCATCCGGGCCTTCCCCAGCCTCCAGGACTGGCCCACGCTCTTCCTCAGCCTCATCACTGTCCAGCTCCGTTGCCAGCTGCGCAGGCTGCTGGCGGACCACAACATTGATTGTGAGGTGAGAGTTCCACTCTCTAGGCCACCACATAACTACAGATGTACTCTGAGAATCATTAACAGGAACCGATTTAACCCTCTCCCATCCTACCAAACTTTTCTTGCTTCCTTGCCACTTTCACCTCCGGAATGCAGCCCCTCCCTTCTGGGAATCCAGACTCCATTCCACCCCACTTGTGAGTTTTTTATACGCCACTTCTGCCTCCAGCTTTGGAGTTACACTTTAGTAACTTCTGCTGCTAAAACACGTGTATTTTATGTATTTAAATGTTCTTAATATTCTCAATATTCTTGTTTTAATCAAACCCGTACAGATCAACATTGAGATGCTCGAACAACTGGTTCACATTGATGACGGTCGCCCGGGGTCACGTGATCCCCTTTTGCGACCTTCAGACAAGTAAAGTCCATGGGGGAGCCAGATTCACTTAACAACCGTCCTTCTAGTTTAACTAGCTGCAGAGATTCCCTTAACAACTCTGGCAAGAAAAGGTTGTAAAATGGGGCAAAACTCACGTAACCAATGTTTCGTTTAGCAGCAGGAAGTTTGGGATTCGATTGTGGTCATAAGTCGAGGACTACCTATATTCCATCACAATGATAAAATAGCAGCTGGACCGGAAAGAAAAAACCAACCCCAAAATTTAGAAACGAAGTTGAAATGTTAACACTAGATGGCACATGGGTGCTATAAATGTTATAAAATCCTTCTGCCAGGATACCAAGATAAAGCTTCCAATAAATTATTGCAGGCTGGAAGAGAGAATAAATGGTTATTTTCTCAAGCACAACCTGAGGATATGCATAAAAGCCTTAAGCGTGCTTACAGAAAAATTAAAGAGAGGGAATGCTTAACACAAAGAACAAGAACGGGCAACAAGAATGATTAGGGGGCTGGAGCAGTGGTGAAATCTGAACCGGTTTGCTACTAGTTTGCTGGCCACACATGCACGCCGTGCGCCAAGCGCGCACTACGTCCAACAAAAG
Source organism: Ahaetulla prasina (assembly GCF_028640845.1). Classification (NCBI taxonomy): domain Eukaryota; kingdom Metazoa; phylum Chordata; class Lepidosauria; order Squamata; family Colubridae; genus Ahaetulla; species Ahaetulla prasina. The sequence continues at coordinate 295,894,489 of NC_080540.1, read as the reverse complement.
TAGGTTTGGGAAGGTAAGTAAAACAGCGAGGGGGGGGATCAGCTGTGCCGTGCGATTTAACTTCTAGCAAAGTTAAACCGCGTGGCACAGCTGATTGTCGGAAATACCGGTTCGGAGGAACCGGTAGCTTTTTTAAACTACTGATTCGACCAAACTGGTAGCTTTTTAAACTACCAGTTCACGTGAATTGGTAGCTTTTTTTTAACTACCGGTTCGCCCAGACCACCGTTTTTTATCACTACTGGTTCACCCGAACCACAGCAAACTGGTAGCATTTCACCCCTTGGGTTGGAAGCTAAAACATACGAAGGATGGTTGCAGGAATTGGGGATGTCTAGTCTGATGAAAAGAAGGACTAGGGGTGACATGATAGCCGTCTTCCAATATTTGAGGGGCTCCCACAAAGATGAGGGGGGTCAAACTATTTTCCAAAGGCGCAACAGGCGAAACATGAAACAATGGATGGAGACTAACCAAGGAGAGAAACAACTTAGAATTAAGGAGGAATTTCCGAACGGTGAGAGCAATCAACCAATGGAAACAGCTTGGCCTTCAGAATTTGTCGGTGGTCCGTCACTGGAGGCTTTCAAAAAGAGACTAGAGTAGAGAATCATTTTACCTGAAATGGGGGAGAGTCTCCCGTTCGAGCAGGGTGGTTGGACTAGAAGACCTCGAAAGCCCCTTCCACCTCTCGGTCAACCCTGAAGCTGACCTGGCTGAAGCCATCTTGGAGCTTCCGTGTAGCCACACTGGAGCAAGGGACAGGGAGAGGGGATTAGAGATAGCTGGGGCTACGTAGTCAAAATAAAATACTTTTCCCTGGGAACCAAGGACGTTCCCACAGGTGGTCGGAGAAAGGAGGAGTGAAGTTACCAGACCAGTGGATGCTGCATTGATTGGGCCATGTGACTGATTGTTTGGGATGGCGGGGGGGACTTTTACTTTTAATTAGGTGAAAACCGAGCGGCCCCTCAGAGTTTGTTTTCACCAGATATATGCCAATTTGATATTTCTAATAAAGCTATTTTTTTTAAGGAATCTACCTGCCTTGCAGTTCTTGCTTTCAATGAATCTATTACTTGGAATCCTGACACTCTGTTGTTCTGTTATTCTATCTTTGGTTGTTTTTGTTTTGTAATGTACCATATTTTTCAGAGTAGAAGACTCACCTTTTTTCCTAAAAAAGTGGGTGAAAAGTTAGGTGCGTCTTATAGACCAAATACAGGCGTTTTTGGCCTCCCGAGCCCTCCGCGCGTCGCGTGTTCGCCCTTCCTGGGCCCCAGAAGCACTGCTCTGCACGGCCCAATTTTGTCAAAAATGAGCCAGTTTTTGCCAAAAAGGGCTTGAGAGCCCAAAAATGGGCCCATTTTTTGGTAAAAACGGACCCGTTTTTGGCAAAAACAGGCCGTGTGGATCACTGCAGAGTACTTCTGGGGGCCTGGGAGGGCGAAAATCCAACTTGCAGAAAAAAAATTTTTTCTTGTTTTCCTCCTGTAAATTTAGGTGCGTCTTATAGTCCAAAAAAATATGGTGTTCTCTGTTCACCTCTTTCTTTTTTTTTTCTTGGCCATACCAATCACATTTATTGTTTTCTGAAGAAAGGATCGTCCTGATTTTGAGAAAGGTGATGAATTTGATCTGCAGAAGTTTTATATTCTGCATTTCACAAATTTGTACTTAGTTCCTAATTGGCCTTTTCTTCTCCACAGATATTCCAATTTGATTTTGAATTTGTTCTCTCTGATGGTGGATGCCAACATTCCAGACATCGCTCTTGAACCGGACAAGACCGTCAAAAAAGTAAGGGACCAATTCCTTATATAGCGCCCCTCCCAAGCAGATACGTGTGTTATGGGATGCTGTAGGGATGCCCATCATCTAGACCAGGTGTCTCCAACCTTGGCAACTTTAAGACTTGTGGACTGGCTGAGGAATTCTGGGAGTTGAAGTCCACAAGTCTTAAAGTTGCCAAGGTTGGAGACACCTGGTCTAGACTTTCAAGAGCACAAATTCAGTTGGACGTGAAGAGCGATATTGTCAACCCGTCTTTATAATTTCCCGTGCAGTACCGAATTCGAACAAGATTGCGGGTCTAAAATCGGTGCCTTCAAATCTTACCGAAGTTTTAAGATTCACGTTTTGTATCTCAATTTCAAGTTTATTTAGTTATTACATTTGTATGTTGCCCGTCTCCCCTACAAGGTGACTGTTCTAACCTGGCTCCCTAAGCACAACAAACCTTCTGAAGTTAACTCAAGATTCCTTTAATGAGGCATGCCCCGGCAAAATGTTTCTCTCTTACCTCAGGCTAACAAGTCCGTCTGTCCGGAAGACGAATAGTTGTCTGCCATATTTATTCACCTCCACCTGGTGCCTTTTATCCCCAGAGCTAGGGTGGGGCTTCGCTAGCAGCAGTGGCACCTCCGTCCCAAGGACCAGCCCATAGATTTCCCCTCTCCTCTCCTCTGCGCATCTTCACATCAGGCACTGGACCCAGCTGTTCCTCCTCTTCCTCATCAGCCACCTCCAGACCTGGGGGCTGTTGACTCTCCATTTGAGAGCTGACGGACGGCCCAAGGCTCCACCTCTATCTCTCTCTCTCTCTCTGCCAGCTCCAATCCCTCTTCCCCCTCAGAGCTCTCAGGTTGCCCTAATACTGACCCTGACTCCCCCGTTTCCTCCTCCTCCTCCTCTGATTTGGTGGCTGGAGGGGCTGGTGGCCGACAGCAGTGACTATGGGCAGCTTGCTTCTTCATTATTTAATCTATTCATGAAAAAAAGAAGAAGAGAGATTCAGAAATTAGTGCTGTGTGCGTGCTAGGATGCCTGATGGATGATGGATGAAAACAGTGTATGAAAGAATTGAGGAAGCCAATCGCTCCCTACTTCATAGAATCATACCATCCTAGCTGGAAGAGACCTTCAAGGCCTTCTAGTCCAACTCCCCACACCATCCCAGTCAAATAGTTGTCCAGTCTCTTCTTGAAAACTTCCAGTGATGGAATACCCACAACTCCGAAAGGCAAGCTGTGGCACTGATTAATCATTCTCACTGTTGGGAAATTCCTCCTTATTTCCAGGTTGAATTGCCCTCTGAGGAGTTTCCACCCATGCTTCTTCTCCTACTTTCAAATGCTTTGGAGAATATGTTAGATGGGATTGGGATTGGGATTGGGATTGGGATTGGGATTGGGATTGGGATTGGGATTAGATTGTTGGAAGGGACCTTGGAAGTCTTTTAGTCCATCGAGGCTTGTAGTAAGTGGCTTAGTTAGATAATCTGATTTGGAATGTTGAACAAACCATATTTGCCCCAATTTTAGGCATATAGTTTCCGAAGTCCGGGAATTCCTCACAAGATGACACAAGGAAGGAATCTTTCCAAGAATAATGTTCTCGTCTCTATTTTTTATTATTATTATTATTTGGGAATTTCCCTTAGACACTTATGTATATTGAGTTGAAATAGTGACATCTAAGTATGCGTATTATAATAGAGATAATAACTATCTGAGGGACATTCTGGAGTTTTTTTTCTGTTTGTTTTCAGTAGATGTTTAATGCAGTTGTCAAGGATATATAATTGGTGGAAACATGGCCATGAAAGAGCAGAATTGACAGTCATTCTGGATTTTATAATCTTTTTTTCTTTTCTTCTTTTCTTTCCTTTCCTTTCCTTTTTTTCTTTACTATCTATCATCTTTCTTTTCCTTCCTTCCTTCCTTTCTTCCTTCCTTCCTTTCTTTCCTTCTTTCTTTCTTTCTTTCTTTCTTTCTTTCTTTCTTTCTTTCTTTCTTTCTTTCTTTCTTTCTTTCTTTCTTTCTTTTCCTTCTCTTCCCCCAACTTGCTTTCATTTGTATCTTTCAACTTGTGATTTAACATTTAATTCCATCCTTTCTCTGTCAGGGATCCCCCTGTTGTTTGACGTGGTAGTATTTGTGTTCCTCTTGGACATCGTCTTAGAAGCCAGCTTTTCCATTTAAAAAACGAAAACAAAAAACAAATAAGCCGTCTTTGCTTATGTTTCCTTCCAATTAAGCCACAGCTTGCTGAGTTTATTATGAATATCAGGCGTGTAGCTTACATGTTTCATTCGTACCTGTCTGTCGGGAAGTTCAAAAGCATGCAATCAGGGTTTTTTCTCTCTCTCTCTCTCTTATTCTTTTCTCTCTCTCTTCCTCCCTGCATTCATATTACCTTTAAATATGTCAAACCCCTAAAGCTTTTTTTTTTTTTTCCCTTCATGGTTTTCGCAGGGCTTTGTAATCTTTTAGAAAACGGATTTCATTATACAATTGTCATCCTGGCGCCTCTGAAAATTTATTTATTATGCTGACTCTTTAAATTGCATTTTGCCAACATTTTTTTTTTTTTGCAATTGATTTTAATAACCGAGTCGCTAGAAGAGGCCCCCGTTGCCTTTGTGTGCTGTATCTTCTTCACTTTAACGGCAAGTAGAAAGGAGTATAAAAACCTGCAGCTTTGGAAAATCGCTCCATCTAATAACTTGTGATCCCTGTGTAAGCTTCGTAATCAATATCTCTAAGGACAGAAAGTTGGCCTTGTATAATAACACCTTATCTTAAGGCAAACAGTATAGAGAAAATGCTAACATTATTATTGGAAGGGCTGGGTTTTTTTTTTTAATTTATTATTTACATTTATATCCCGCCCTTCTCCGAAGAGTCAGGGCGGCTTACAGTGTATAAGGCAATAGTCTCATTCTATTTGTATATTTACAAAGTCAACTTATTGCCCCCACAACAATCTGGGTCTTCATTTTACCTACCTTATAAAGGATGGAAGGCTGAGTCAACTTCGGGCCGGGCTTGAACCTGCAGTAATTGCAGGCTACTGTGTTCTAATAACAGGCTTCTAACAGCCTGAGCTATTATGGCCCTTTACCCAGTTATATCTACCTGACCCACCAGAATGTAAACAGTGGTGGAATTCAGCCGGTTTGCTCCAGATCTCGCGAACCAGTAGCGGCGACAGGAGGCTCCGCCCACCCGACCTCACATATCATGCGCCTACTGCGCATGCGCAGAAGGTTGCGTTTATACGCAGACAAGGCGCATGTGAGCGCACTCACATTTGCAAACCGGTAGGGGCGGTAAGTGAATCCCATCGCTGAATGTAGAGGTAGTGTATGTTGAGGATTTCCTCTCTTAAGGAAGTCCATCTGGTGAGACCAAGAAGAAGGGCCTTCTCTGAGGTGGCTCCCTCCTTGTAGTCTGAAGGATCATATTTTTCCAGTTATATCGACTTGACCCACTGGATGCAGGAGGCAGAGGATATTACGGTCCCCTCTCTTAAGGAAGTCCATTTTTGAGACTGTTGTGGTCCGCCAGCAGCCCGCGGAGCTAGCAGTGGAGTCAGACACCGAGGAGGCTGAGGAAGACAATGGGCCAGTACTGGAGTCAGGGGAAGGTCCAGAGGAGGGTTCTGTGTCAGAGGCAGAGATGGAGCCAGGGCCATCTGGGAGCGATGCGCGGACTCCGGAGCCTCCAGAGGCAGACAGCAGAGAGGCAGAGGAACAGGAGGAGCCTGTTCTTAGTGCATGCATGTGAAGAGCTGCCAGAAGGCAAGATCAGCTAAAGCAACTCGGGAGTAAGGCCAGGAGATGATTGGCTCCTCCCATAAGGCTTAAAAGAGCAGCAAAGGCTCTTGGGCTCTTTATAGTAAAGCAACGTTGCTACATTTGTTTCTAGTCGGTGTCTCTTGTTTCTGAATTTCGTGGGGCTTTGCCAAGAAAAGCCTTTGGCAGAATGCCAAAGAAGACAAAGGTTTGTGATAAGGCCGAAGGACTTTTTCTGAAGGACTTGTTTTGGAATTAATTTGGACTAAGTTGGGAATGAAGTAATTCTCAGCTGTTAAAATAAAATAGGTTTGTTTAAGACTAAGTGTGTCTTTTATGCCTAAGTGAGCCTAGGTCACAACAGAGACCAAGAAGAAGGGCCTTCTCTGTGGTGGATCCCATCTTGTCGTTTGAAGAGTTCCTTCAAAAATTCCAGGAGGGTTAGACTGGGAGATAAATTATAATAATACCGACAGAAAAGAATATTTGGAAGTCGTGGTTGAATTGTGGAATCCTTTCTGGTCTCCGAGCTTTGTTTTTTTGTTTTTTTTGTTTTCTGGTTTATGTTTTATTACCTACTGTAAGTAGGTAATATCATCAGTGCTAAAAGTTAATGTGCTAAAATTGTTTAGAGGAGGAGGAGGAATGCGGTGCTCTTTGAGCTTGGTTGTTTTCTTACAGACGTTTCATTACCAAACTAAGTAACGTCATCATTTCTAGCAATGGTAGTTAGGTAATGAAATCTCTGCAAGAAAACAACCAAGTTCAGAGATTACTGAGTACCCCACAAATTATTATTATCATTGTTGTTGTTGTTATTGTTGCTAAATTAATCCACTGGTCATTATGTAAAAAATATGACTTAACTGTATCAAAAAAGTCATGAGAACATAAAGTGGAAAAAGTTAGAGAAAATGAGAAGGTGGAGATCTTGTGGGACTTTCGAATACAGACGAATCGTCACTTGGAACACAACACACCAGATATCACAGTTGTCGAAAACCAAAACATATAATTTATTGACATCGCGGTACCAGGAGATGCCAGAGTCGAAGAAAAAGAACTGGAAACATATGAAATATCGCGACCTGGACATCGAAACTACATGGCTATGGATGAAACATGTAACAGTCATCAGAGCAATTGGTACCATGTCCAAGAATTTTATAAGATACATCAACAAATTGCAATGTTCTGTCCTCCGTCACCTCCGTCCGAATGATGGCTTAATTAGCCATCACTATCAGCTCTGGCAGCAGAATAGCCAGCGTCTGCTGAGAGCCTCCGTTATCTTCCACGACGCTGGTGGGTCACCTAGAAACAAACTTCAGCTCTTAATCAGTGGATTTGCCTGTTACAAAGAGACACAGCAGCTCTGGCTGCCTTTTATAACCTGTGGGGTGTGGCTCCATGACTCAGCACTTCCTAGGCCTGCCCCACCCTTGCCTCTGTTGTTCCCTCCTCTTCTGTCTACGAAACCTAGGGTCCAACCAAGCCTGATTGCCATCAGCTGGGTCTGCAGGCGTGGCCTGGGGGGGCGAAGAGTCGGGATGGAGGCCTCATTATCTCTTCTACCTGGCCTGTTTCTGGCTCCTGGAGCTGAGCCAGGGAAGCAGGTGCTCCCAAGGTAAGTCCTGACGGCCCTTCCCCCTCACTGTCCAAGTCACTTTCTGGCACCAGGCCCGGCTCAGGGGGCACAGACACAACAGGCAGCTTCCTGCAATAACACCAGCAGAACTGCAAAAAACTGTGCTATTTGGAACATCGTACATCTTAAGAAGGTACTTGGTTGATACCTAGGATGCTGGCAGCAACCCGTATCAACCATTAGTACCAGTCAATGCTATTTGTGATGTCTTTTTGAATGTTCAGTTGACTGAGTTTCACGTTTAATAAATAAAAGAGATGTTAATAACAACAACAACAATAATAATAATAATTCCAGCAAATGGTCCATCACTTCTAATATTATTGCCCGAGAAAACCACATGGACATGTCTGTGGTAATACCAGACTTGTCTCCCAAAGAAGTATGATTTTATTAAATTGTTCATTTCATCGATTTTGCTTAAACGGAATGGAAACATCGCAAGAGATCACAAAGCGGTTTGCAGTGAGCCTAACTGGACTAAAATAAAATAAATACTTGTAACAACAACAACAAAAAAAAAAACCATCTAAAACTCATTGAAATGAGCTGATTCTGTTGAGGGGAAAAAAAAAATCAAAAGCGATGCGTTTGGTGCTTGGATTGATTTTCCCACCCACACCCCGCCTTCCTCAAAGCTTTAACAAGAAATCCATATATATTTTGAGAAACTCAAACAAGATAAAAATCCACTTTGCCTTGACCTGTAAAATTAAATTACCTGCTGGTGGCAGATGAAGTCCGCAGCTTGCTTTTTCAGCCATAAGATTGCTTTTACAGAAGAGGGCTGAAGTGGTAGAAAATGTGCTGTGTTTCTACGGTAAAAGGTAAAGGTTTCCCTGTCTGATCATGTCAGACTCTAGGGGGCGCTGCTCATCTTTGTCAGACTCTAGGGGGCACTGCTTATCTCTGTCGGACTCTAGGGGGCGCTGCTTATCTCTGTAGGACTCTAGGGGGCACTGCTCATCTCTGTAGGACTCTAGGGGGCGCTGCTCATCTCTGTCAGACTCTAGGGGGCGCTGCTCATCTCTTTTGGGCACTGCTCATCTCTGTCGAACTCTAGGGGGTGCTGCTCATCTCTGTTTCATCATCATCATCATCATCATATTTTAATTTGTATACCGCCCTTCTCCCGAAGGACTCAGGGCAGTTTACAGCCAAAATAAAATACAGCAAAAAACATATACAATACCAAAAACAGACATTAAAAAACTTACTAAATTTGGCCCCATTTTAAAATACAATCAAACCCTAAAAAATTAATAAAAATTAAAACCCATAAAATCAGCTAAAAAATTAAAATTCAAGCCAGTCCTGCAAGACGGAATAGATAAGTCTTAAGTTCACGGCGAAAGGTCCGAAGATCAGGTATTTGTCGAAGTCCAGGGGGAAGTTCGTTCCACAGGGTAGGAGCCCCCACAGAGAAGGCCCTTCCCATGGGGGCTGCCAGTCGACATTGCTTGGCTGACGGCACCCTAAGGAGTCCCTTTCTGTGAGAACGCACAGGTTGCTGGGAGATACAAGATGGCAGTAGACGGTCCCGTAAGTATCCCGGTCCTAAGCCATGGAGCGCTTTAAAGGTGGTAACCAATACCTTGAAGCGCACCCGGAAGACAACAGGCAGCCAGTGCAGTCTGCGCAGGATGGGTGTTACATGGGAGCTCCAAACCGCTCCCTCTATCACCCGCGCAGCTGCATTCTAGAATAACTGGAGCCTCCGGGTGCTCTTCAAGGGGAGCCCCATGTAGAGAGCATTGCAGTAATCCAAGCGAGAGGTAACAAGAGCATGAGTGACCGTGCATAGGGTATCCCGGTCCAGGAAGGGGCGCAACTGGTGAATCAGGCGGACCTGATAAAAAGCTCTCCTGGAGACGGTCGTCAAGTGATCTTCAAAAGACAACCGCCCATCCAGGAGAACGCCCAAGTTGCGCACCCTTTCCATCGGGGCCAATGACTTGCCCCCAACAGTCAGCCGTGGCTGCAGCTGACTGTACCGGGGTGCCGGCATCCACAGCCACTCTGTCTTGGAGGGATTAAGCTTGAGCTGGCTCTGAAGGAGCCAGCGTTGTCCAAACGTGCCTAAATAGGACGACATAGAGGTGGGGGTGGCTGGGCAGGCCCACCCATGATCTCTGCTATCGGTTCGCCCGAACTGGTACGAACCGGCTGAATACCACCTCCGGCCGGCATGACTATAAGCCAAAGGCTCACAGAACACTGTGACAATTTCCACCAGAGTGGTACCTATTTATCTACTCTCATTTGCATGGATGAGAGTTGGTTGCCAGGCATTCGTGTTTTGATCACGTGACCATGGGGACTGTTGTGACTCCGGCTACCGAGTCTGTCCTCACAGAGGAGGATGACTCTGTAAATGATGGGGAGGAGTTGACAAGGCCTCCCTCTCCAGGACCCTCCTTTCTGGCAATGCCTCAGGTGCCAGCTGAAGGCCAGGAGGAAGGCATGTCGGAGCAGCTGACAAGGCCTCCGTCTCCAGCTGAAGGCAGGAGGAAGGTGTGTCGGAGCAACCACTAATAGGGAGTGATGAAGATCAATCTTGGATTGATCCCAGGCAGCATCGGAGGGAGAGTCGTGCGCAGCAAAGGAAGAGGTTTGGCAGGGCCAGAGATTGCTGAGTCACTGAGCTACGCCTCACAGGGGGTAAAAGCGGGTGGGGTTGCTCTGTAGGCTCTGTGACAGACAAAACTGCATCTCGTGAGCTTCGGCCGGGATATTTTCTGGAATAAAGATTTGAACTTTGTAGAGGACTTCAGTTTACAGTTTGAGCTCCTGGTTGCCCCAGCAACGGACTTCAGTTACGCTGACTCTTGAGGTGATAAGAAATTTGGCAGGCATTCGGAGGGTAGCTGCCAGAACTGTTATCTGTTGTAAAAATAAATTACTGGCAGACGTTATTGGCTCGTGGGTCTTCCTAGGTGAGATGTGGGACAGAACAGGGACGCTGCAGCAGTCGTAGGTGTGGAAGATGGTTATGGGTCACTTTTTTTTTCCAGTGCTGTTGTGACTTTGAGCGGTCACTGGAATGAGCTGTTGTAAGTCGAGGACTACCTGAAAGGAAAAATGAATACCAAAGTAGCGAGGCAGAATGTGTTGGCTCAGCATGAGAAAGGGACGATTAACTTTCCTTTTCTCCTCTGGCCATTCCCTGTTGTCAGTCAACGTCCAATTAAAAGTTCTCAGGTTGTTTAGGAAACGGATCCTTTGTTCGTGCTTTCTCCATCTCTTGTGCTGGATTGGTGCAATTCACTTTCTGGGCCGGGCACAACTTCCCTTCCTCCCCACTTCCTTGTCCACATGTATTCTAATCTCTTCCCTCCCTCCTCTCCTCCCCCGTTGCTAATGTCAGGCTGGCAAGATGCGATGTGAAGCTAGAAGCTTTTGAACTGCTAGTTGGGCAGGAGCTGGAGCAAGGAACGGGAGCTCACCCCTCTTATGCAGCACTCCTGGACTGCCAGCTTTCCAGCTGACAAGCTCAACGTCTTTAACCACTGAGCCATCGCACCAAATGTTGGGAGAACTATCCATCTGGTTCAATTCCAAGCCGGGAAAAAGACACTGGAAACATGGATGCTGATTGGAAAGATGGTTCTAATGGTGAAGCAGAAGCACCTGGGTGGTTCTGGGCAGCTGACCACCTGGAGTTGAGAGTGAGGGGCTTTTATACCTTCTCTTCGGCTTTGCACTTGAGCTTCCTGTGCAAGAACATGTTCTTGCTTTTCCTGTGCAAGAACATGTATTCTATTGGCTGTTGTCTGACTCTCATGGGGCCATGTACAAATCCTAGGAGTTTGTCTGAGCTACGTTTGGTTGAAGTTTGGGCTGATGCAATCTCCCAAGGAGATTGTTAAGTGTGATGAGCTCTGCTGCTAGATGGTAGAGGGTTAATTCTATTATGTACTGAGAGGTCATGCCATCATCCTGGAGCTGGAGGTCTTTTGTTTTGTAGATAGGCTGGCCCAATCTTTCTCAACGGTCACAGAATACCTGCTGGGGGCTATTAAGAAAGACTTTGGGGACTGCTTTCTGCCTCCAAGAGCATTGGAGCATCTATTTCTCCTTTAGAGAAATATAATATTTTGCCTTTTTAATATCTCTCGAAATATTTCATTCTTCTAGGAGGGGGGTTAAGAGAAAAAACAGATGTGGCTTTAGGTAGAAGGTTTGTCTAAGCCAGAGGTCTCCAACCTTGGCAACTTTAAGACTTGTGGACTTCAACTCTGGGAGTTGAAGTCCACAAGTCTTCAAGTTGCCAAGGTTGGAGACCCCTGGTCTAAGCCACTTTCTCATTTCTAGCACAGGAGGTTATAGTGGTACCCAGTGGCACATCGTGTTGAAATTATATATATTGACTTCCAATGCTTTGGAGCCAAGACATCCAGGCAGTTCTTGACTTATATTCAAAGTTACAACAATGGAAAAAAAGGACTTATTACCATTTTTCATACTCATGTCTCTTGCAACATCGCTACGTCATGTAATCAAAATTAGGACACTTGGCAACTGACTCATCTTGATGATGGTTTCAGTGTCCCGGGGATGACGGGATCCCCTTTTTGTGACCTTCAGACGAGGAAAATCAATGGGGAAGACCAATCAATTTATTTATTTATTTATTTATTTTGTCACAACATCATACAAAAAGATTATATAGTATATACACATATAAACATATATAGGAAGAAGAAAAGAGAAAAAACAATAGGACAGGAACGATAGGCACGTTTGTGCGCTTATGCACGCCCCTTATGGTCCTCTTAGGAATGGGGTGAGGTCAATAGTAGAAAGTTTTTGGTTAAAGCTTTTAGGATTATGGGAAGAGACCACAGAGTCAGGTAAAGTATTCCAAGCACTGATAATTCTGCTACAGAAGTCATATTTTCTGCAATCTAGATTAAAGCGGTTGACATTAAGTTTAAATCTATTGGTTGCCCTTGTATTATTGCAATTAAAGCTGAAGTAGTCTTTGACAGGAAGGACATTACAATAGATGATTCTGTGAGTTAAACTTAGGTCTTGTCGAAGGCGACGGAGTTCCAAGTTTTGTAAGCCTAGGATTTCAAGTCTGGTGGGATAAGGTATTTTGTTGTTTTCAGAGGAATGGAGAACTCTTCTTGTAAAATATTTCTGGACACGTTCAATTGTATTGATGTCAGAGATGTGGTGAGGGTTCCAAACAGGTGAGCTGTATTCTAGAATTGGTCTAGCAAATGTTTTATATGCTCTGGTTAGTAGTGTGGTGTTTTTGGAAAAGAAGCTACGCAAAATTAGGTTTACAACTCTTAGAGCTTTTTTTGCTATGTAGTTGCAGTGGGCTTTGGCACTTAGATCATTTGACATGAAAACTCCAAGGTCTTTAACGGGATGGGGGTCGTCTGTAAGGTAATGTCCATCTAGTATGTACTTAGTTTTAGAGTTCTTTTTTCCTATATGTAAGACTGAGCATTTGCTGGTTGAAATTTGGAGCTGCCAATTTTTAGACCAAGCGGTTAGATGGTCAAGGTCGTTTTGAATGATAGAAGTGTTGTCTGTAGTGTTAAATAGTTTGACATCGTCAGCAAAGAGAACACAATTACTTGAGATATGGTCACAAAGATCATTAATGTATAGAATAAAGAGTGTTGGTCCAAGGACGCTGCCTTGAGGAACTCCACTCTTGACAGGAAGAGGATTTGATAAAGCATTGCCAATTTTGACCACCAATTCACTTAACAACCGTGTTACTAATTTAACAATTGCAGCGATTCACTTAACAACTCATGACAAGAAAGGCCGGAAAGCTCAATAACTGTCTCTCTTAGCAGCATAAACTTGGGGTTCAATCGTGGCCGTAAATCGAGTCAATGGGAAAGCCTGATTCACTTAACAACAGTGTTACTAATTTAATAATTGCTATGATTTACTTGAAGGGGACGTGGTGGCTTAGTGGGTAAGACGCTGAGCTTGTCGATCGAAAGGTTGGCAGTTCAGCGGTTCGAATCCATAGTGCCGCGTAACGGGGTGAGCTCCCATTACTTGTCCCAGCTTCTGCCAACCGAACAGTTCAAAAGCATGTAGAAAATGCAAGTAGAAAAATAGGGACCACCTTCGATGGGAAGGGAACAGCATTCCGTGCGCCTTTGGCGTTGAGTCATGCTGGCCACATGACCACGGAGACGTCTTCGGACAGCGCTGGCTCTTCGGCTTTGAAATGGAGATGAGCACCGCCCCCTAGAGTCGGGAATCACTAGCACATATGTGCGAGGGGATCCTTTACCTTTACCTATGATTTACTTAACAATTGCGTCAAGAAAGGTTGTAAAATGGGAGGAAAGAAGGGAGGGAATCGATGAAGATGGTCAATCATCCAGGTCATGGTTGTTCCAAAGAATGGGTGTTTCTCCACTTAAAGTATTGCCAGAAGGGCAGGGGGAAGAAGGGAGTGAAGCAGTGATGGGTTTCACATTTTTGTTATCACCAGTTTGCTCCGCGTGCGTGCCTTCTACGCATGCACCTGGTGTCAAAAACATGCCTAAATAGGACGGCATAGAGGCAGGGCAGGTGGGGAGGCCCACCCGTGATTTCAGCTACCAGTTCAGGCGAACCGGCTGAATGCCACCTCTGGAGTGAAGGGAGGGAGGGAGTGAAGAAGGAAATAGAGGGAAGGGAGGGAAGAAGGGTGAGAGGAAGGGAGGGAGGGAGAGAGGGAGGGAAGGAGGGAAGAAAGATACAGAGGGGAAGAAGAAAGGAAGGAGAAGAAGGGAGGGAGAGAGGAAGGAAGGAAGGAAAGAAGGAAGGAAGTGTAGGAATTTAGCACCCATCCCCCTCCTAGAAGAATGAAATATTTTAGAAAATATTTAAAAGGCAGAATATATTTCCCTGGATGAGAAATGGAGAAACATGTTTTAAAGACAAAGCAGCTTCCTGACTCCCCCCACCTTTGTCAATGGGTCAAAGGTAGAAACTCATTCTCCCCACCTTTGTCAATGAGCAATTAAGGCTTCAGCCAAGCTCACTCAATCCCCCCACCTTTGTCAATGGACCATCATTTGCAACACAATAGGACTCATCTAGCAACAGAAACTCACCACATGGCAAGGCTCAAGCAAGCTTGAGAGACAACCTACAACGTTAGCTAAGACCCCTAGACCACCTGGGAGTTTGACAACCAATCAGGATACTCTTCCTGTGCCCCAGAAAGTTCAAAGCTCAGAAAAAGCATAAAGCTAGGGAGTGCACAGTATCTCATCCCTTTTCTGTTCAGGATCTCAAGCCATGTGATCCTGACCACCATTAAACCATCTTTCCAAGCAGCCTCCATGTTTCCAGTGTCTTTGTCCCCACTTGGAACTGAACCCAGATGGATATTTCTTCCAACAGAAGGAAGGAAGGAAGGAAGGAAGGAAGGAAGGAAGGAAGGAAGGAAGGAAGGAAGGAAGGAAGGAAGGAAGGAAGGAAGGAAGGAGAAACATGGAAGAATGGGAGAGAAAAAATGACTGAATGTGGAAGGGAGGAAGAAGGGGGAAGGGAGGGAGAAGGAAGGAAGGAAGGAAGGAAGGAAAGAAGGAAGAAGGAAGGAAAGAGAAACATGGAAAAATGGGAGAGAAAAAATATGAGTGAATGTGGAAGGGAGGAAGGAAAGAATAAATGAAGGAGGTGTGAAGGAAGGAAGGAAGGAAGGAAGGAAGGAAGGAAGGAAGGAAGGAAGGAAGGAAGGAAGGAAACATGGAAGAATGGGAAAGAAAAAATGTGACTGAATGTGGAAGGGAGGAAGGAAGAAAGGAAGGAAGGAGGGGGGAAGAAAGGAAGGAAGGAAGGAAGGAAGGAAGGAAGGAAGGAAGGAAGGAAGGAAGGAAGGAAGGAAAGGATTTATTTATAATTATTTGGCTGTGAGGAGCACATATCAAAGCTAAACAATAAGAGCACGTATCAAACTTAATGTTAATACCACTTTCTGTGAACAGTTTACTATGTGGACTTTGATTGCTTTTAATGAAGACTACAGTTGCTATAGTGATCCAAGACAGAGAAATATTTTGGTCGACAATTTCCTCCCTAATGCTTAAATATCAGTGGGTGCAAATTGGTCTATTTAAATGACAAAAGGGATTGGCAGAAGGAAATGAACGCTTTTATATTTCAGACGTTTGATATCAAACCTCAGCTTTAAACACCCACAGATGGAAGAGCAGTGCATAAATTTGCACTCCAGCTTCTGTGTTGGTTCTGAATCAATGTAACTACAGAACCAAAGCCTTTATATATATATAAAAATCCCTGGAGGTGCCAAGGTCACGGGGGAAGATTCCAAAAACAGCTAGCTCTAAATTTACTTGATTTCACAGGTACCGCATAATTTAAACCTCTCAAAAAAATAAATAACATATGTTAAGAGTTAGTCGTATTCCTCTGTTTTTTTTTGCAAATTTGTAGCTCATCCAGTGCTAAAAAAACAGATTTTTTTCTTCCGTATTCAATCCAGTTGCCGGTTCCTCTTCCAACAGCTCTGAATGTCTGTATACATATATGAAGTATTACTCAGTTTGGTTAAATTGGCACAGTTAATTCACTGGATTTCATCCGATCAGATAACATTGTTGTGTGACCAGAAGAAAAGGCCCTCTTTTAAAATTCCCAATACATTGGAAGCAGAACCTTTTTTTTTAAGCAACTTTTTATTGATTTTTTAATCCCACACAAACACACATACATGGTTTATGAACAGAATATTGGCCATATCATATCTTATACAATTCAATATATTCAAATATATTTTACTTAGTTACTCCGCTGCCTTCAACAGGACCTATCTTTAACTCATAGAATCATCTATTGCAATGTCCTTCCTGTTAAAGACTACTTCAGCTTCAATCACAACAATACAAGAGCAAACAATAAATTTAAACTTAACGTTAACCGCTTCAATCTTGATTGCAGAAAATACGACTTCAGTAACAGAGTTGTTAATGCCTGAAACGCACTACCTGACTCTGTGGTCTCTTCCCAAAATCCCCAAAGCTTTAACCAAAAACTATCTACTATTGACCTCACCCCTTTCCTAAGAGGTCTGTAAGGGGTGTGCATAAGAGCACCAGCGTGCCTACCGTTCCTGTCCTAATGTTCCCTTTCATTATATCCAATTTATATAGTTATTACATACTTATACTCATATATATGCTTATATATTACATAGTTACTTCATGCTTATGCTTATATATACTGTTGTGACAAAATAAAAAATTTTTTTGCCAGAATATTTTTTTCATAATTTTTATTCATCTCCTAATATTTCCTTGCTCATTTCACTAAGTCACAACTTCTTTCGCCCTCAAGTTCTAATTTCTCCATTTTTATTACTATTCAAAAGAATCTTTCATTCTTTTTTTTTAACTGCTTCAATTTTTATCCTAATATATTCAAATATATTCAGAGTTGCCTTTCTTCCATTTCATCTTTTCCTTTTCACAGCAATTCTTTCTTCTCCTTCTCACTCCTCTTCCTCCCTTCTTTCATCCTCCCTACTTTTTTCTCTCCTCTCCTACTCCGTCTCTACTTCCCCTTCCTTTCTCCCCCTCCTCCCTACTTCCTCCCTATCTAACCTCCTCTCCTACTCTTATTTCCCCTGCCTTTCCTCCTCTCCTCTTCCCTTTCTTCTTTCTCTCTCCCTCCTTCTCCCTTTCCATCTCTTTCCTTCTTCTTATCTCTCTCCATTGCTGTATTTATTTTCATTTCAATATTTCTGGTGTCCAGGCAACCCTGATTTTCTCATTCATTGAGTATATTTCTCAACTCCCCTCATATATTTTAGTTATTAACAGTGTCTTTATCTTATTCCGTTTGTATCTTACAATCAATTAATACACCTCTTATTTTCTTCTTGATGGAAGAAATGTCCATCTGGGTTCAGTTCCAAGTGGGGAGAAAGACCCTTGGAAACATGGTTGGTTGGAAAGATGGTTTTAATGGTGAAGCAGAAGCACCTGGGTGGTTCTGGGCAGCTGACCACCTGGAGTTGAGAGTGAGGGGCTTTTATACCTTCTCTTGGGCTTTGCACTTGAGCTTCCTTTTCCTGTGCAAGAACATGTATTCTATTGGTTGTTGTCAGACTCCCATGGGGCCATGTTCAAACCCTAGGACTTTGTCTGAGCTATGTTTGGTTGAAGTTTGATCTGATGCAATCTTCCAAAGAGATTGTGCAGTGTGATGAGCTCTGCTGCTAGTTGGTAGAGGGTTATTCCTATTATGTACTGATGGACAGGACCAGGAGTGGGATTCAGCCAGTTTGGACCGGTTCAGGAGAATTGGATGCTAAGGGATATTTACGGGACCGCCTACTGCCGCCAGTAACCTCCCATCGACCTGTGCGCTCCCACAGAGAGGGCCTCCTCAGGGTGCCGTCAGCCAGACAATGTCGGCTGGCGACCCCCAGGGGGAGATCGTTCTCTGTGGGAGCTCCGGCCCTGTGGAATGAACTACCTGTGGGGCTATGTCTTCTCCCTGATCTTCGGACCTTTAAGCGCGAGCTCAAAACCTTCTTTTTTCACCAAGCAGGGCTGGCCTAATGATACAGTTTTTAATTGAGTGTTTTAATGGGGTTTTAAGGGAATTAATTCTATTTTATTAATTTTTACTTAGAAATTTTTAAATTCTTCAGCTTATCGAATCAGATTTTTAATTGTTTATTGTATTTTAATTTTTTTCGATATTTATGTTTTATTTCTGCTGTACACCGCCCTGAGTCTTCGGAGAAGGGCGGTATAAAAATACGAAAAATAAATAAATAAATAAATAAATAAATAAATAAATAAATAAATAAATAAATAAATAAATAAATAAATAAATAAATAAATAAATAATTTTACATCTGGTCCACCAAACTGGTAGTTGCTGGCCCCGCCCACCCCATCCTGCCCCTCCCAGGAGTCTCCACGCGGCCCGTTTTGGATGCCAGGTAAGTGCAGGGCCTCTGCGAGGGTGAAAAACGGACGTCCAAGAAGTTCCGCCTCTGGAGGACGTCTGGAGCCCGGGGAGGCTGTTTCCATCCTCCCGGAGGCTCGAGGAAAACCTCTGGAGCTTGGGGAGGGTGAAAAAGCCCCCACACCATGGTGCAGAAGGCCGGGTAGGCCACGCCCACCTTGGCCACACCCACCCAGCAACCAGGCAAAGAACTAGTTGCTAAATTTTTTGAATCCCACCCCTGGATAGGACCGCATGGATTTTGAGGTCCTGGGCAGCTGAACACATGGGTTTGAGAGAGAGAGAGGCAGGGGTGAAATCTAGAACTTTCTGTCTCCTGGTGATTGGCCTAAAGTCACCCAGCTAGCTTTCATGCTTAAGGTGGGACTAGAACTCACTGTCTCCTGGTGAGTGGCCCAGAGTCACCCAGCTAGCTTTCATGCCTAAGGTGGGACTAGAACTCACTGTCTCCTGGTGAGTGGCCCAGAGTCACCCAGCTAGCTTTCATGCTTAAGGTGGGACTAGAACTCACTGTCTCCTGGTGAGTGGCCCAGAGTCACCCAGCTAGCTTTCATGCCTAAGGTGGGACTAGAACTCACTGTCTCCTGGTGAGTGTCCAGAGTCACCCAGCTAATTTTCATGCCTAGGGTGGGACTAGAACTCACTGTCTCCTGGTGAGTGGCCCAGAGTTACCCAGCTAGCTTTCATGCCTAAGGTGGGATTAGAACTCACTGTCTCCTGGTGAGTGGCCCAGAGTCACCCAGCTAATTTTTATGCCTAGGGTGGGACTAGAACTCACTGTCTCCTGGTGAGTGGCCAGAGTCACCTAGCTAATTTTTATGCCTAAGGTGGGACTAGAACTTACTGTCTCCTGGTAAGTGGCCCAGAGTCAGCCAGCTAACCTTCATGGCTAGGGTGGGACTAGAACTCACTGTCTCCTGGTAATTGGCCCCAAGTCACCCTGCTGGCTTTCATGCCTAAGGTGCGACTAGAACTCACTGTCTCCTGGTGAGTGGCCCAGAGTCACCCAGCTAACTTTCATGCCTAGGGTGGGACTAGAACTCACTGTCTCCTGGTAATTGGCCCCAAGTCACCCTGCTGGCTTTCATGCCTAGGGTGGGACTAGAACTCACTGTCTCCTGGTGAGTGGCCCAAAGTCACCCAGCCGGCTTTCATGGCTAGGGTGGGACTAGAACTCACTGTCTCCTGGTAATTGGCCCCAAGTCACCCAGCTGGCTTTCATGCCTAAGGCGTGCCATGAAATCACAACCTCCTGCTTTCTTGCCTGCTGCCTTATCCACTAGACAAAACTGCCTCTCTCTACTATATATATAGAGAGAGATATAGTTTAGCCTACCCAAGAAAAGGGCGGCTGAGATACTTACAATAATCAATCTCCAGGTAATGCCTGGGAGTAGGGAAACCTTTACCCAGCCTTGTTCTTTTTTCCTTATTTCTTGAATTCCTTTTTTCTTTCTTTCTTTTTTTCTTTTTTGTTAACCTAGCCGGTCTGTCTCATAGGTCATCATGCATCTTCCATAGTAAGCATGACCTTTTAATAGGCAAGCATCTGGGGATCAACGAGGCATGTGCGGGCAGACAAAAGAAAGGCGGAAGGCGCGTTGCTTCAGCTTATTCCGACCGCCTCCCGACGTTCTTCTCTTGCAGCGAGAGGGCACTCCTGCTTCGTCTCCGAAACCGAAGAGCACAGATGATAAGGAAGCTGCCTGGGCTTTTCCTTCCAACCCAATAACGCCAGAGTTTTGTGTCTTTTAACTCTCCAGCTTCTCTTAGCAAAGAGGCGGCCGTCCAAATGCAGCCACCCCAGAAGGAACTCGGCGAATATGACAACGACAAATTAATAATAATAAAATAATAATATTATCAGAGTTGGAAGGGACCTTAGAGGTCTTCTAGTCCAACCCCCTGCCCAGGCAGGAAACCCTACGCCATTTCAGACAAATGGCTATCCAACATTTTCTTAAAAATTTCCAGTGTTGGAGCATTTACAACTTCTGCAGGCAAGTTGTTCCACTGATTAATTGTTCTAACTGTCAGGAAATTTCTCCTTAGTTCTAAGTTGCTTCTCTCCTTGATTAGTTTCCACCCATTGCTTCTTGTTCTGCCCTCAGGTGCTTTGGAGAATAGTTTGACTCCCTCTTCTTCGGGGCAACCCCTGAGATATTGGAACATTGCTATCATGTCTCCCCTAGTCCTTCGTTTCATTAAACTAGACATACCGAGTTCCTGCAACTGTTCTTCGTATGTTTTAGCCTCCAGTCCCCTAATCATCTTTGCTGCTCTTCTCTTCACTCTTTCTAGAGTCTCAACATCCTTTTTACATCGTGGCGCCCAAAACTGAATGCAATATTCCAAGTGTGGCCTTACCAAGGCATTATAAAGTGGCACTAACACTTCACGTGATCTTGATTCTATCCCTCTGTTTATGTTTATGTGTTAACTTTTCTCGTCCCTTGATTTTTCCAGCCGCTGATCGTTTATTTCTCCGTCTTAATTCTCAAACGCTGGGAAAGAGAAAATTATAACTTAGCTCCCGCCGTTCCCTCTTCACCTCCTTCAGCATCTCAGGGGGGGGTGTTTTTCAGAGATAAAGAGAAAGGATACCTGGACGACAGGTAGTCCTCGACTTACGACCACAACGGAGCCCAAAAGGTCTGGGGCTGAGGCATTTGTTAAGTTGTATTTTGCCTCCTTCTATGGCCTTTCTTCCCATTGACTCTGGTTTCCCCATTGACTTTACAGATTAACAGAACGGGAAGGGACCTTGTAGGTCATCTAGTCCAACCCCCTGCTGAAGCAGGAGACTCTATACCATTTCTGACAGATGGCTTGTCCAATCTCTTCTTGAAAACTTCCAGTTTTGAAGCATTCACAACTTCTGGGGGCGAGTTGTTCCACTGATTCATTGTTCTCACGGTCAGGAAATTTCTCCTTATTTCCAGGTTGAATCTCTCCTTGATCCAGTTTCCATCCATTATTCCTTGTCTGGCCTCCGGGTGCTTTGACAAATCGGTTGACCCCCTTCCTCCTCTCTGGGGCAGCCCCTCAAGTACTGCAAGACTGCTAACTGTCTCCCCTGGTCCTTCTCTTCACTAGACTAGCCAGGCCCAGTTCCTGCAACGGTTTGTAGATGTGAGCATGCGCTATTCCTATTCTATTTCTATCCTATCCTATCCCATCCCACTGCACTCCATTCTTCAAAGGCAAAAATATATAATCCTCATACTTGTACACTCCTAGCCTGGATGGTGCTGTTGTGTCTCGCCCGCTTTCACCGCAGCCGGGGCCTTCTTATCTGCTTCCGAACGCTGAGGAATGTCCTAGTATGCCTCCCGGCCCCAGCCCTGGCTCCATGCCCAGACAGGCTGAGGAGGAAGAAGTACTTTCAGCCCCCAGCTCTGGCTCCATGCCCAGGCAAACGGAGCAACTAGACCCCTCCCCCTCCCCCACAGCATGTGAGCCTGAGGGAGGTCTATTGCCAACAGCTGCCGACTGGAGTGACCCTCGCGTCAGAAGACTTGATAGGCGGAGGCAACAGAAGGAAGGGAGGGGCAGGCCTGGATAAGTGCTGAGTCATGGAGCCACACCCCATGGCCTATATAAAGGATCTGCTTTCTGGCATTCTCTGAGTCAGGCAAAGTCTACCTTATCTTGCTGAAATCACTTTCTGGTCTCCTGCCTGCCCTGAGGACTTTGCTAGGACTTTGGCAGAGCTGCAGAGGCACACCTGATTCGGATTTCCCTGACTTGGCCGTCAGCGGAGGAGTGGGACACGACAGGTGCATAAGTCCTGAAGGACCAGAGATGATGAAGTGATGGAGTATCTGTCCCCTTCTGAATTGTGATCTTGGAACATAGAATCATAGGGCTGTAAGGGACCTCAGAGGTCTTCTAGTCCAACCCCTAGCAGGAGCCTTATGTCATCCCGGTCAAATGCTTGTCCAGTCTATTTTTGAAATCTCTAGCACCGTATCCTTGTTTGCTTGTGATAGCAGCGTTCCAGGTGCTGCCTCAAAGGTGGTGTCGTGTCCCACTCCCACTCCGACGCACGAGTCGAGGAAGTCCGTAACAAACTTGGCAACGAAGCCTTTGCAGCTTGCCAAGTTCCTTCGAGGTTTATCAGGGCAGGCAGGAGTCCCAAGTTGTGACTTCAACGATAGAGTGCGATAGCAGCAAACTAGATAAGACTTTGCTTGATTCAAGGTTGGAATGCCAAAAGCAGGTCCTTTATATAGGCTCTGGGATGTGGCTCCATGACTCAGCATTTATCCAGGCCTGCCCCAACCTTCCTTCTGCTGGCGTCACGTCTCAGATCTCCGGAAGCGAGGGTTCACCCACCGTGAATTGTTTTCAGCTGGATCCGCTGTCAGTAATTCCACCACCTGGCTGGCTTCCTGCTCTGAAGGCTGAGCCAAAGGAACACACGCTGTATGAGTGAGGTTTATGGGGCTTGTCCTTTCACTCCTTGAATCCTCTCCAGGCATGGAGCCAGGGCCGGGGGCTGGAGTCATGACAGGCCGTTCATCTTCATTATCAGACTCGGAGTCTGATAAAAGGCCCGGTTGGAGACGGGAGGGGCCCGGCTGAGGAGAGGAGGGAGGACGAGTCACAACAGGTGAGAAGGGCAAACTATTTACTGAAGCACCAGAAGGCAAGACAAGAAACAATGGATGGAAACGTAATCAAGGAGAAAAGCAATCTAGCACTAAGGAGAAATTTCCTGCAGTGAGGATAATTAACCAGTGGAACGGCTTATCTTCAGAAATATTCCATCACTGGAGGCTTTTAAAAAGAGATTGGACAGCCATTTGTCTAAAATGATATAGGGTCTCCTGCTTGAGCAGGGGATTGGACTAGAACAGGAGTTCTATGTGGCTCTTTCACCCCTCTGCTGCGGCTCCCTGTCGCTCAAAATAGTGTCACAACCACTAACGTGCGACACCCGCCAGTGATTTATTGAGCTTTTCAACCCCTGGTAGGCCAACTATGGATAAATCCAAGAAAAGAAACATTTCAGAAGAAAAGAGAATGTTTAATTCAACTACATATGCTAGTTTTGTGGCCGCTCAAGAAATAGTCAGGCAACGGGAAGGGTTTTGTGGCTCCCGGTGTTTTCTTTTCTGTGGAAAATGGGTCCAAATAGCAGTGTTTCAATATTTGGGGGACTCCCACAAAGAACAAGGGGGTCAACCTATTTTCCAAAGCACCAGAAGGCCCAGACAAGAAACAATGGATGGAAACTAATCTAAGGAGACAAGCAACCTGGAATTGAGGAGAAACTTCCTAACAGTGAGGACAATTAACCAGTGGAACAGCTTGCCTCCAGAAGCTGTAGGTGCTTCGTCACTGGAGGTTTTTAAGAAGAGACTGGGCAGCCATTTGTCTGAAATGGTGTACGGTCTCTTGCTTGAAAAGGGGGTTGGACTAGAAGACCTCCAAGGTCCCTTCCAACTCTTGTTATCCTGTTAATTAATCAGTGGAAGGGGCTGTCCTTCAGAAGTTGTGGGTGCTCCATCACTGGAGGTTTTTTAGATCATCCATGGGACTTTCCTATCCAGGTCAGGAGGCTAAAACATATGAAGAATGGTTGCCGGAATTGGATATTCCTAGTCTGGTGAGAGATAGCAGTGTTTCAATAACCACAAAGAAGAGAGGGTCAACATATTTTCCAAATCACCAGAGGTTAGGACACAAAGCCAAAAAACAGAAACTGATCAAGGAAAGAAACAACCTGGAATTAAGGAGAAACTTCCTAACAGTGAGAATAATTAACCAGGGGAACTACTTGCCCCCAGAAGTTGTGAGTGCTCCATCACTGCTGGCTTTCAAGAAGAGACTGGACAAGCCACCTGTTGTGTCTCGCTCGCTTTCCCTGCAGCCGGGTCCCTCTTATCTCCTTCCGGACGCTGAGGAATGTCCTGGCATGCCTCCAGGCCCCAGCCCTGGCACCATGCCCAGACAGGCCGAGCAAGAAGAAGGGCCTGACGTGCCTCCAGCCCCCAGCCTTGGCTCCATGCCCAGGCAAACGGAGCAACTAGACCCCTCCCCCTCCCCCACAGCATGTGAGCCTGAGGAATGTGAATTACCAACAGCTGAAGCCTGGAGAGATCCTCGCTTCAGGAGAATTGATAGGCGGCGTCAGCAAAAGGAAGAGAGGGGCAGGCCTGGATAAGTGCTGAGTCATGGAGCCACACCCCATGGCCTATATAAAGGATCTGCTTTCTGGCATTCTCTGAGTCAGGCAAAGTCTACCTTGGATTGCTGAAGTCACTTCCTGGTCTCCTGCCTGCCTTGAGAACTTTGCTAGGACTTTGGCAGAGCTGCAGAGGCATGCCTGATACGGACTTCCCCGACCCGGCCGTCGGCGGAGGAGTGGGACACGACACCACCTGTCTGAAACGGTATAGGGTCTCCTGCTCGAGCAGGGGGTTGGACTAGAAGACCTCCAAGGTCCCTCCCAACTCCGTTATTCTGTGTTCTATGCTTGCCTTGCAACAAGCAAAAGTCGTGACTTTTCTAGCAAGTCGTTCATTCCAGGATCACCACAATATAACACGGTTATCATTTTAGCAACAGGTACTATAGCTTTCAGAGTCACTGACTAATAATTAGCTGTGTGAATGAAATATCCCAGTGAGGAGGTATTTATTAAAGGCTATTTTGGACAAGCTGTGGATTTGATGCGAACACTCTCGTGTGTGTGTGTGTGTGTGTGTGTGTGTGTGTGTGTGTGTGTGTGTGTGTAAAACCCCAAAGCTGTGACATATGGTCATTAAACATTGATACCAAATTGCCCCGAGGAGCTGAGCCAAGCATTGTTAGTTTCTGTCTGGAAAAAAAAAAGAAAAAGAAAAAGAAAGCTAAATTTATTCTGTAGGTTCTTAATCCATTATTCCCCTGAGGCAGATTATTGCTTTATGGGCAGTCTTATGTCTGAAAATACAAAAAAGAGAGAGAATCATGTCCCTCGTTGGTTAGATGAACTGTGTCGGTTAGATAAATGTTAATTTTTTTTCCCCCCCTGTGTTCATGAGATCAAAGATGGCCGGATCTGAACTCTTCCTGTTGTTGTTGTTTTTTTAAATCTCTTTCTGCTTTGGTTAGATGCAGTTAAATGATCTGTAGCTCAGGTATAGTTCATGTGCAGCATGCAAAATATTCCATAAATTTTCAGTTAAAATGATAGTCACAAAGGTAGGAAAACTAGTTTCTGGATCCTTAGTTAATCACTGCCATTTAAAATGGTCTTTGCTCAACTAACTTCCTTCCTTCTTTCCTTCCTTCCTTCCTTGCTTCCTTCCTTCTCATCTCTCATCTATCTATCTATCTATCTATCTATCTATCTATCTATCTATCTATCTATCTATCTATCTATCTATCTATCTACTTTATATCCTGCCTTTATGATTTTTGCAAATTACTCAGGGCAATGAACCTATATAACAATTCTTCCTTCCCTTTCATTTTTCCTCCTTCTCTCTTTTCCTTCCTTCCTTCCTTCCTTCCTTCCTTCCTTCCTTCTCATCTCTCTCATCTATCTATCTATCTATCTATCTATCTATCTATCTATCTATCTATCTATCTATCTTATATCCTGCCTTTATGATTTTTGCAAATAACTCAAGGCAACCAATGTATCCAACACAAGTTCCTCCCCCTATTTTCCCCACAACAACAACCCTGTGAGGTGGGGTTGGGCTGAGAGAGAATGACTGGCCCAAGGACACCCAGCTGGCTATAATGCATAAGACGGGACTAGAACTCACCATCTCCTGGTGATTGGCCCAAAACCACCCAGCTGAATTTCATTTCTAAGATGGGATCTGATCATTGTCCCCACCTACACCCCTAGAGGTGAGGCAGACCCACTCTCCTGGCCTTCCATAAAAGAGTCAAAACATAGTAATAATGTTACAAAACAAAAAATAATAAAAAAAGCTTCTTCCAACATGTTAAAAACAAGAAAAAAGTCAAGGAAACAATTGGCCCATTGCTGGGAGAAAGTGGCAAGAAGATGACAAGCAACAGGGAGAAAGCAGATCTACTTAACTCATATTTTGCATCTGTCTTTACACAAAAGGAAAAAACAATCCAACCTATCAAAAACAGCACTACAAAAAACAGATTAGAAACACAAGTTAAAATAGGGAAGAAAATGGTAAGTGAACACCTGTCTACCCTAGACGAGTTCAAATCACCAGGACCGGATGGATTACACCCCAAGGTTCTGAAGGAACTGGCAGACGTGACAGAACCACTGAACTATATCTTTCAAAGATCCTGGAGCACAGGGGAGCTGCCAGAGGACTGGAAAAGAGCTGATGTAGTTCCCATCTTCAAAAAAGGAAAAAAAACAGATCCAGGAAACTACAGACCTATCAGTCTGACCTCAATACCGGGGAAGATTCTGGAAAAGATAATCAAGCAACGAATCACCGAACACCTAGAAGCAAACAAAGTAATAACCAAAAGCCAACATGGGTTTGTCAAAAACAGATCATGCCAGACTAATCTTATCGCATTCTTTGACAAAATGACAAAATTAGTAGACCAGAGGAATGCTGTTGATATAATTTACTTGGACTTCAGTAAAGCATTTGATAAAGTAGACCATAACCTACTACTAGATAAAGTAGAAAAATGTGGGTTAGACAGCACCACCACCAGATGGATTCGTAACTGGCTGACCAACCGCACTCAACGTGTAGTCCTCAACGGAACTACATCCACATGGAGGAAAGTATGCAGTGGAGTACCCCAAGGCTCTGTTTTAGGCCCAGTACTCTTCAACATCTTCATCAATGACTTGGACGAGGGATAGATGGGGAACTCATCAAATTTGCAGATGACACCAAGCTGGCAGGAATAGCCAACACTCCAGAAGATAGGCTCAAGTTACAGAAAGATCTTGACAGACTTGAACATTGGGCTATCTAACAAAATGAAATTCAACAGTGAAAAAGTAAGGTTCTACATTTAGGCCAAAAACAAAATGCACCAGTACCGTATATGTGGTACCTTGCTCAATAGTAGTACCTGTGAGAGGGATCTTGGAGTCCTAGTGGATAACCATCTAGATATGAGCCAGCAGTGCAGCAGCTGTTAAAAAGCCAACACAGTTCTGGGCTGCATAAACAGAGGATAGAATCAAGATCACGTGAAGTGCTAGTACCACTTTATAATGCCTTGGTAAGGCCACACTTGGAATATTGCATCCAGTTTTGGTCGCCACGATGTAAAAAGATGTTGAGACT
Organism: Ahaetulla prasina; assembly: GCF_028640845.1. Classification (NCBI taxonomy): domain Eukaryota; kingdom Metazoa; phylum Chordata; class Lepidosauria; order Squamata; family Colubridae; genus Ahaetulla; species Ahaetulla prasina. Next base: position 295,867,035 of record NC_080540.1, on the reverse strand, counting down.
CTAGAAAGAGTGCAGAGAAGAGCAACAAAGATGATTAGGGACTGGAGGATAAAACATATGAAGAACGGTTGCAGGAACTGGGTATGTCTAGTTTAACAAAAGAAGGACTAGGGAGACATGATAGCAGTGTTCCAATATCTCAGGGGCTGCCACAGAGAAGTGGGAGTTGGGCTGTTCTCCAGAGCACCTGAGGGTAGAACAAGAAGCAATGGGTGGAAACTGATCAAGGAAAGAAGCAACTTAGAACTAAGGAGAAATTTCCTGACAGTTAGAACAATTAATAAGTGGAACGACTTGCCTTCAGAAGTTGTGAATGCTCCAACACTGGAAATTTTTAAGAAAATGTTGGATAACCATCTGACTGAGATGGTGTAGGGTTTCCTGCCTGGGCAGGGGGTTGGACTAGAAGGCCTCCAAGGTCCCTTCCAACTCTGATGTTATGTTATGTTATAGCTCTGCCCCCTTGCTCGGGGCACACAAAGGAGCACTTAGCCGTGGGCTTGGATGCTGTTTTGAAAACCTCCCCCACCCCCCAAACCTTTTTAATCAATTTTTGCACATACTGTTTTTATACTTTTCATATTTTATTGTGCATCACCCAGAGTCCCTCTATGAGACAGATGAGCGGTTCTTAAATATAATTGATTGACTGATTCATAAACAGGTGATAGATGATAGATAGACAATAGATAGATAGATAGATAGATAGATAGATAGATAGATAGATAGATAGATAGATAGATAGATAGATAGATAGAGGTAGAAAGATAGATAAGATAGGTAGGTAGACAGAGATAAGACAGATATGAGAGAGAGATATGGATGGATGGATAGATAGATAGATAGATAGATAGATAGATAGATAGATAGATAGATAGATAGAGATAGATAGATAGAGTAAGTAGGTAGACAGAGAGAGATGAGAGAGGGAGATGAGAGAGAGAGAGGGAGATAAGGTAAGTAGGTAGACAGATGAGACAGAGATATGAGAGAGAGAAGTGATAGATAGACGATAGATAGATAGATAGATAGATAGATAGATAGATAGATAGATAGATAGATAGATAGATAGATAGAGGTAGAAAGATAGATAAGATAGGTAGGTAGACAGAGACAGAGATGAGAGAGAGAGAGAGAGATGGATGGATGGATGGATGGATGGATAGATGGACGGACGGATAGATAGATATAGATAGAAAGATAGATCGATAGATAAGATAGGTAAGTAGACAGAGAGAGATAAGACAGAGATGAGAGAGAGATATGGATGAATAGATTAGATAGATAGATAGATAGATAGATAGATAGATAGATAGATAGATAGATAGATAGATAGATAGATAAGATAGACAGATAAAGTAGGTAGACAGAGAGAGATGAGAGAGGGAGGGGAGGGGGGGAGATAAGGTAAGTAGGTAGACACAGATGAGACAGAGATATGAGAGAGAGAGAGAGAGGTGATAGATAGATAGATAGATAGATAGATAGATAGATAGATAGATAGATAGATAGATATAAAGTAGGCATAGAGAGAGAGAGAGAGAGATAAGAGAGAGAGAGATGACAGAGAGATGAGAGCTGCATAGAGATCGATAGATAGATACCCTGTTTTTCCCAAAATAAATCCCCTGATAATAAGCCCAATCAGGCTTTTGAGTGCATGGCAATAAGGCCAAGCACTTATTTCAGGGTTCAAAAAAATAAAGACAGGGTTATTTTTGGGGAAAAAGATAGATAGATAGATAGATAGATAGATAGATAGATAGATAGATAGATAGATAGATAGATAGATAGATATAGACAGACAGACAGACAGACAGACAGACAGACAGACAGACAGACAGACAGACAGATAGATAGATAGATACAGCAGTAAGGCCACTGAACGAATGAAGTGTAAACTACTTCCTGGAACTAACCTTTATCAAACCAGATTCACTGCTGTTTATTCAGCTGGCATCTTCAATAATAGGTAAAACCAGTCTTGGCATCAGTAATTCCAGAAACACCGGATTGATAGCCACATATGGACAGGCAAGTTCAGTAGAAAGATGGTGAAAGGCTCATTTTGTTTAAATGCCCTGGAGAATCTTTGCTTGAGGAGGGAGCTCTATTATCTGGGATCTTCCAAGCTGTTGAGCAAAAATTGCAGTTCAGACTGACACTAATGGAAAGCATCCCACGAAGTTGTGATGTGTATCAGTTTAAAAAGCTGTCTTTGCAGTTTACCGTGTTTCCTCAGACTCGCTAAAGCCTTGGAAAATCACTTTCTGCTTTCTGTATTATCTGATAGTAGGTCCTACACGTTATATCCTCTGTGGGTAGTTTGAGTTTATTGAGAGAGTGTTCGGTCCTCGCTTCATGTTCGTCTGTGTGCAGCTCGACATGCAGCTGAACCCACCTATCCTCCAATAAAACAGACCGTGTCGGTAGATCTGGATGCTTTACTGAAAGAACAGGATGGGGTGAAACTGGGGAAAATTGGGATACATACAATGAGAACCAAATACAAGATAGACAGTATTGGGTTACTGCTGAACGTAACAATTAATAAATACGAGCAATTTAAATCAGTCAGATGGTTATCCAACATTGTCTTAAAAATTTCCAGTGTTGGAGCATTCACAACTTCTGAAGGCAAGTCGTTCCACTTATTAATTGTTCTGACAGTTAGGTTTTTCGGGGGAAGTTAGGAATTGATGATTGTAGGGGTATAATTAAGTTGGGACGAAAATTTTTTAGCATATGTTTGTTTTATTTTTAACTATACCTTGTGCTCGTTCCGGGAAGTCGGGGGGGGAGGGGGCTTGTGAAGGGAGGGGGGAGGGGAGGGGGGGAAGGGAAGGGGAAATTTTCTGTAAAACTTTTTGAATAAAAAAAAAAAAAGATCTGTCAACTTCACCAGCCATTCCTCCATAGCATCAAATCTTTCTGTATCTCTGTATGTAATAATCCCACTGCAGTAATCTTTGTCCGAAATAATCTACCACGAGTCTTTTCTAACTGTTTTAGCCATCAATCCTAAAAGGAAAAGTTGTGGCTGGAATCGAAAAGATTGAATTATCATTCTTTATGTCTGGGACCAATATTGGACCAATAACTTGTAATCTTCCATTTTCCTCTGGCCTTCCACTTTAGTGTCAGGACTTACAAATGGTCCAAAATCTATACTTAATTAGATGCTATTGGAAAGATAATTGTAACAGCCTCTGTAGAAGCACTGCAGAAATTACCGTATATACTCGAATATAAGCCGATCCGAGTATAAGCCGAGGTCCCCAATTTTACCCCAAAAACTGGGGTAAACTGGGGACTCGAGTATAAGCCGAGGGTGGGAAATGAGGCACCTACCGGTTGGGGAAACCCTCCCTCCCTCAGCTGAGAAGGCTGGCGGCTCCCCCGCCCCGCCCTCTCACTGCACCGGCAGGGCTTCAGTCCGGTAAAATGTGAAAAAAAGAAAAAAAAAAAACTCGAGTATAAGCCGTATATACTCGAGTATAAGCGAGGCTTAAAAAAAACTTGAGTATAAGCCGTATAGACCCGAGTATAAGCCGAGGGGACGTTTTTCAGCACAAAAAATGTGCTGAAAAACTCGGCTTATACTCGAGTATATACGGTATATCTCAATTTCTTTATCTTCTTCTCCTTCTAAGATGCTGTTTATTAGGAAGGCATTTATAATTTTAACTGCTATCTAAATGAAGGTCTAAGTTTTAATAGAAAGTCACACACGCGCAAACACACACACACACAATCCCAAGTATGCAAAATACCATCTGTGAATTGTATACTTGAATCTTTCCTTCTTCACTTGCTGTTTTATTTTGGATTTGTGCTAAAATGCTTCCACAAATGCTCAGACTTAAAACAAAACCATCTGTGTTCTTCTACATAGAAAACAGAACTGGAAGGGACCTCGAGGTCTTCTAGTCCAACCCCCTGCTCAAGCAGGAGAGCCTATACTATTTCGGACAAATAGTTGTCCAGTCTTTTCTTAAAAACCTCCAGTGATGGAGCATTCACAACTTCTGGAGGCAAGTAGTTCCACTGGTTAATTGTTCTCACTGTCAGGAAACTTCTCCTTAGTTCTCGGCTTTTTCTCTCCTTAATTAGTTTCCATCCATTGTTTCTTGTCCTGCCTTCTGGTGCTTTGGAAAATAATTTGATCCACTCTTCTTTGTGGCAGTCCCTCAAATATTGGAACACTGCTATCATGTCGCCCCTAGTCCTCCTTTTCTCTAGACTAGCCAAACCCAAGTCCTGCAACCATTCTTCAATATGTTTTTGTTTCCAGGCCTTTAATTATCGTAGTTCGTCTTCTTTGTACTTTTTTCAAAGTCTCAACATCTTTTTTGTAATGTGGTGACCGAAACTGGATGCAGTATTCCAGGCATGGCTTTACTAAGGCTTGATAAAGCGGTAGTAATACTTCCGTAATTTTGATTCTGTGCCTCTGTTTATACAACAAGTATAGAATAGAATAGAATAGAATAGAATAGAATAGAATAGAATAGAATAGAATAGAATAGAATAGAATAGAATAGAATAGAATAGAATTTATTGGCCAAGTGTGATTGGACACACAAGAAATTTGTTTTGGTGCATATTCTCTCAGTGTACATAAAAGTAAAAGAAAAAAAATACCTTCATCAAGGTACAACATTTACAACACAAATGATGGTCATAGGGTACAATTTAACCCTTAATGATAGCAACAAAAAGTTAGTCATACTGTCGTGTCCCCCTCCCCCTCCGACAACCGGGTCTAGGAAGTCTGTATCAAGCGTGGCCACGAAGCCTCTGCAGCTTTGCCAAATTCCTTTCAGATTTCTCAGGGCAGGCAGGAATCCAAGTTGTGACTTCAGCAAACCAGATGAGACTTTGCTTGACTCAAAGTTGCTTGACTCAAGCTGATCCTTTATATAGGCTGTGGGGTGTGGCTCCATGACTCAGCACTTATCCAGGCCTGCCCCTCCCTTCCTTCTGCTGACATTACCTCTCAGATCTCCGGAAGCGGGGATCCTCCCACTGTGGGTTCTCTTCCTCTGGATCTGCTGCCGGTAATTCCAGCACGTGGCTGGCTCCATGCTCCCACGCTGTAGGAGTGAGGTTTGTTTGTTCATTCCTGACATTCTGTCCGGGCATGGTGCCAGGGCTGGGGGCTGGAGGCATGCCAGGCCGTTCCTCTTCATTATCAGACTCTGAATCTGATAGCAGGCCCGGGAGGAGGCGGGAGGGGCCCGGCTGAGGAGAGGAGGGAGGACGAGGCACAACACATACAGTCATAAGTGGAAAGAGATTGGTGATGGAAATGATGAGAAGATTAATAGTAGTGAAGATTTAGTAAATAGTTTGACAGTGTTGAGGGAATTATTTGTTTAGCAGAGTGATGGCCTTTGGGAAAAAACTGTTCTTGTGTTTAGTTGTTCTGGTGTGCAGTGCTCTATAGCGTCGTTTTGAGGGTAGGAGTTGAAACAGTTTATGTCCAGGATGTGAGGGATCTGTAAATATTTTCACGGCCCTCTTCTTGATTCATGCAGTATACACAACCAAGGATTGTGTTAGCATTTTTGGCTGCTGCCTCACACTGCTGGCTCACATTTAAGTGATTGTTCACTAAGACTCCAAGGTCTTTAGGGAGTCAAGCTATTCTCCAAAAGCACCTGAGAGTAGAACAAGAAGCAATGGATGGAAACTAATCAAGGAGAGAAACAACTTAGAACTAAGGAGGAATTTCCTGATGGTGAGAACAATGACTCAGCGGAACAACTTGCCTCCAGAAGTTGTGGAGTTTTTAAGAAGAGATTGGACAATCATTTGTCTGAAATGGTATAGGGTTTCCTGCCTGAGCAGGGGGTTGGACTAGATGAACTCCAGGGTCCCTTCCAACTCTGTTATACTCTTATTCTCCAAGATTTTACCTGCCTTGTAGGACATTTCCTACATGGAATCTGCCCTCATTCATCTTGATCTTACAATGACCTCCCAAAGAAATCATCTCTTACCTTGCGCCAATTTCTTCCCTTCTTAATTGAATCGCACGTTAATTGCACATTTCCTTGACACAACAGAGGTTGCAACCAATTTAGCAGTACAAGTGCACAACTGGGTCTTGGCTTTACTTCTTCTGTTCTACAAAGCAATCAAAGTAGAGTGCTTATCTCTCTGTCTGTGACACATGCTGGTAGGTACAAACAGGTCACCCTCAACTTAGAACCGTAATGGAGCCTGCCCATTATGGTCATAAGTTGTAATGGTCATAAAGCAAGTCACCCACCCAAGTTTACAACATTCCCTTTCTTTCATTGTTTCTTCCTTCCCTCTCTTTTCCCTCCTTCCTTCCCTCCCTGCCTGCCCTATCTTCTTTCCTTCCTTCCCCCCTTCTCTCTCCCTCCCTCCTCCCTTCTATTCCTCCGTTTTTTCCTTCTCCTCTCCCTCCTTCTTCCTCCCTCCCTTCCCACTCTCTCTCTCTCTCTCCATCCCTCCTTTTCCCCCTCTCTCTCCCTCCCTTCCTCCTCTCTCTCCCACCCTGCCTTCCTCCATTTTTTCCTTCCCGTCTCCCTCCTCCCTCTTCCTCCCTCCTTCTTTCTCCTCTCTCTCTCCTCCCTCCTTTTCCCCTCTCCCTCCCTTCCTTCCCCTCTCTTCCTCCGTTTTTCCTTCTCCCACCCTCCCTCTTCCTCCCTCCTCCCTTCCCTTCTCTCCCTCCTTCTTTCTCTCTCTCCTCCTTCCCCTCCCTCTCCCTTCTTCCTTCGTATTTTCCTTTCCCATCTCCTCCCTCCCTTCCTTCCCCTTCTCTCTCCCTCCGTCCTCCCCTCTCTTCCTCTGTTTTTTCCTTCTCCCCACCCTCCCTCTTCCTCCCTCCCTCCCTTCCCTTTCTCTCTCCCTCCCTTCTTTCTCTCTCCTCCTTCCCCTCTCCTCCCTCCTCCTCCTCCTTCTTCCTTCCCTTCTCTCCCTCCTCCTCCCTCTTCCTCCTCCTTCCTTCCCTTCTCTCTCCCTCCGTCCTCCCCTCTCTTCCTCTGTTTTTCCTTCTCCCCACCCTCCCTCTTCCTCCCTCCTCCTCCTTCTCACTTTCTCTCTCTCCATCCTCCTTTTCCCCTCTCTCTCCTCCTTCCTTCCCCTCTCTCCCTCCCTACCTCCCTCTTCCTCCCTCCCTTCCTCCCCCTATCTCTTTCCCTCCCTCCCTCCCTTCTTCCTCTCTTCCTTCCCCTTCTCTTTCCCTCCCTCCCTCCCTTCCTTTTCATTTCTGCAGGAAACACAGAGAAAACTATGTGTGATTTTCTGTTTGGTTGTCTGTTTGGTCGCTGTGGATGAGAACAGTTTTCTGGTTGAAAAAGAATGAATGATAGAAGGTTATGAGAATTAGTAAGTTGTATGAAGGGGGCATCTTATTTTACAGATAACTGATTTCAAGTTCAAAGGTCTTCTCTCCTGCAGATAGCCTTTTTTTTTGGAGTGAGGTTGCTGGCAGATAGATCTCTATCCATACATTTTTGCATGTTTGTACACCTATAGAAATGTCTGACTTTAGAGGGGTTGATGGGGATTTTACATTCACAAGGTTGGGTTTGTGCTAGAATTGGTGACTCTAGATTGACACGAGGAAGGTGAGCATAATATTGATTTTGAGAGAGGGGTGGAAGGAAGGAAGGAAGGAAGGAAGGAAGGAAGATAGATAGATAGATAGATAGATAGATAGATAGATAGATAGATAGATAGATAGATAGATAGATAGATAGATAGATAGGCATGACCTGAGTATAACTCATAAAATCATCTGCTACAATCGCCTTCCTGTCGAAGACTACTTCAGCTTCAATCGCAACAATACACGAGCACACAATAGATTTAAGCTTAATGTTAACCGCTCCAATCTTGATTGAAGAAAATATGACTTCAGTAACAGAGTTGTTAATGCCTGGAATGCACTACCAGACTCTGTGGTCTCTTCCCAAAATCCCAAAAGCTTCAACCAAAAACTATCTACTATTGACCTTACCCCATTCCTAAGAGGTCTGTAAGGGGCGTGTAAAAGAGCACCAACGTGCCTACCATTCCTGTCCTAATGTCCCCTTTGATTGTATCCAATTTGTATGGTCATTTCATGCTTATATATACTGTTGTGTTTGACAAATAGATAGATAGATAGATAGATAGATAGATAGATAGATAGATAGATAGATAGATAGACAGACAGACAGACAGACAGACAGACAGACAGACAGACAGACAGACAGACAGACAGACAGACAGACAGACACACACACACACACACACAGAGAGAGAGAGAGAGAGAGAGATACTGGTAGATAGATACTGATGGATGAATGGATGGATAGATAAGATAAGATAAGATAAGATAAGATAAGATAAGATAAGATAAGATAAGATAAGATAGACAGACATGGATGGATGGATGGATGGATGGATGGATGGATGGATGGATGGATGGATGGATGGATGGATGGATGGAAGGATGATAGGTAGGTAGGTAGATAAATAGATGGATGGGTAGATAGATAGATAGATAGACAGACAGACAGAGACAGAAACAGACAGAGACAGATAGACAGATAGACGGATAGAGAGAGATACAGATATAAAGATATAGAGATAGATGATAGATAGATAGATAGATAGATAGATAGATAGATAGATAGATAGATAGATAGATAGATAGATAGATAGATAGATAGAGAAGACAGACAGACAGATGATAGACAGATGAAGAGAATATTTGTAGCTCTGGAGTCATGTGGTGTCCTTGTTGCCTTTGAGCTTGCTTGTTTTCTTGTGGACAGTTCATTATCCAATTAGGAAATGTATTTTTAGCACTTATGCTGTTACCTAATTGGGTAATGAAACATCTACAAGAAAACAACTTAGCTCAGGCAACACCAAGGACAAGAAAGAGAAGGAGAAAAAGAAAGGTTGTGGGGGGGGGGGGAAGAGAGAGAGAGAGAGAGATTAAAATTTTCTGCTCATCTTGTAGAGGTAGCCATAAATCTAGAGTCATTTTGTTGCTCGCTTTTCTCAGGTTCAGGACAAGTTCCGTCTGGATCTGTCTGACGAGGAAGCTGTCCACTACATGCAGAGTTTGATCGACGAAAGTGTCCATGCGCTCTTTGCAGCGATGGTGGAACAGATCCACAAGTTTGCTCAGGTAAGAACTTCTTCGAGATTCTCCTAAAACCAGACCAAGAAGCTCATCTAACAGAATGAAGGATTGCCGGCTTAGGAAGGCAACCAGATTCTCTCCTGAGAACTGTGATGGCTAATCTCCAGATCAGATGTAGACCCCTGACGTTGGATAGGACGTCTTTATGAGGTAACGCTGCTGGAATTCGGCATCGAAGCGGTTTAATAGCCATTGGGGTCACTTCCTTTCCCTCAAAATTAGGAGTGAACAGGAATGGGAGACCTTCTGGAATGTTCTCTCTTGTGTTTTTCCTTGTCCGATTGTCAAACCTTATTCAAGGAGACAAGAAATGCTTCACTATGATGAAGGTGAATGCAAAAATTGGAGATAAGGTATGGATCTTGGAAACGACAAGGGTAACTTCCAGCTCTCCTTTATGTGCGAGTCCATTAAAGCACAGCTTTATTATTTTTATAAATAATTCACCACGGTGAACATATCCTTCCTCCTCCTGTTTTCCCCACAACAACAACAACCCTGTGAGGTGAGTTGGGGCTGTGAAAAAAGGGCTGGATGGTCTCTTGGTGATTGGCCCAAAGTCACCTAATTAGCTTTCATGCCTAAAATGGGACTAGAACTCACCCTCTCCTGGTGATTGGTCTAAAGTCACCCAGCTGGCTTTCATGGCTAAGGCAGGACTAGAACTCACAGTCCCCTGGAGATTGGTCTAAAGTCAACCAGCTGGCTTTCACGGATAAGGCAGGACTAGAACTCACAGTCTCCTGGTGATTGGTCTAAAGTCACCCAGCAGGCTTTCACGGCTAAGGCAGGACTAGAACTCTCAGTCCCCTGGTGATTGGTCTAAAGTCACCCAGCTGGCTTTCACGGCTAAGGCAGGACTAGAACTCAGTCTCCTGGTGATTGGTCTAAAGTCACCCAGCTGGATTTCAGGGCTAAGGCAGGACTAGAACTCACAGTCCCCTGGTAATTGGTCTAAAGTCACCCAGCTGGCTTTCACAGCTAAGGCAGGACTAGAACTCACAGTCCCCTGGTGATTGGTCTAAAGTCACCCAGCTGGCTTTCATGGCTAAGGCAGGACTAGAACTCACGGTCTCCTGGTGATTGGTCTAAAGTCACCCAGCTGGCTTTCATGCCTAAGACAAAACTACAACTCCCAATCTCCCAGAGACAAAATTCACTGCAAAGATATTTCTTCTTGTTCTGCTGTTCTACCAACGTTATGCTCTTCATGACATACATTTACATTCTTTCAGTGAGTTGTTGAGGCTACTTGGAGGTTTATCTGTGTCCTGAGGGTCACCAGGTGGCCTCAACGATTCTCTAAAAAGGATGCAAATGACCAGCTGTCTGCAAGGAGTATAAATCCTTCCATTCCCCACCAGCCAGTCAGAGCTGAAGAAGCTTCTTGGATGAGAAGCGAAACGTCTTCAAAAGAAAAAGAAAGAAAGAAAGAAAGAAAGAAAGAAAGAAAGAAAGAAAGAAAGAAAGAAAGAAGGAAGGAAGGAAGGAAGGAAGGAAGGAAGGAAGGAAGGAAGGAAGGAAGGAAGGAAGGAAGGAAGGAAGGAAAGTCCAGTTGCCTCTTGAAAAAGCACCTTTGGGACAACCATGACCTGGATGACTGAGAATTTTTATTTATTTTATTTATTTATTTTATTTTGTCACAACAATATATGTAGGAATCATACAAAAGATTATACCGTATATAAACATATATGAATAAATATAAGGAGGTATAAGCATATATATAGGAAGAAGAAAAGAAAAAAAAACAATAGGACAGGAACGGTAGGCACGTTTGTGCGCTTATGCACGCCCCTTATGGTCCTCTTAGGAATGGGGTGAGGTCAATAGTAGAAAGTTTTTGGTTAAAGCTTTTAGGATTATGAGAAGAGACCACAGAGTCAGGTAAAGTATTCCAAGCACTGATGATTCTGTTACGGAAGTCATATTTTCTGCAATCTAGATTCAAGCGGTTGACATTAAGTTTAAATCTATTAGTTGCTCTAGTATTAATCTCCATGGACATTTTCCTGAGTGTTACTCTTGATTCCGGCTGGCAAGTTTCTTCTTTTAATTAGAAGAAGAATCAATTGGTGCTTTAATTCCTGCGCACAGTGACTCATGAAGTCGACAGTTTCTACAAAAACAGAGACTTATTAAAAGCTCTTATCTGAGCCAGCGTAACCAACTGTCCTGCCAATTTCGGTTTCACCCTACCGTTTTTGAGTCTCCCTCTTCCTTCCCACTCCAATCGCCACCAACCCGAAGTAAATATGTAGGATTCTTGATCTGATATCAAGTTTAATTAACTGGAAAACATCACTGGAAGCCGCGTACTTGTTACTGGGTTTTTTTTCTAATGCTGTATTATGAGCAGCACACCAAGTCGTGATAGTTTCCTATTGGCGGCTACTATCCAAGATAATCCCAAAGGTGTTTTGTTTTGTTTTTTCAAGAGGCAACTGGACTTTCTGGTGTTTTCTTCGAAGACGTTTTGCTCCTCATCCGAGAAGCTTCTTCAGCTCTGACTAGATGGTGGGGAATGGAAGGATTTATGTTCCTTGCAGACAGCTGGTCATTGGCATCCTTTTAGAAGATCATTGAAGCACTTGGAGGTTTATCTCCAAGTGTCCTCAAAGTCACCTGAATATTGCTCTTGCTTCTTGTAGCCTGCAATTTTTCCTCTGGAAATCCATTCCTACTCCCCCGCCATTCAAAAGGTGTTTATCCCAAACTGTATAGCTAAAAGTCTGTAGAGATTCTCAGTCATCCAGGTCATGGTTGCCCCAAAGGTGCTTTTTCAAGAGGCAACTGGACTTTCTGGTGTTTTCTTTGAAGACGTTTCGCTTCTCATCCCAAGAAGCTTCTTCAGTTCGGACTGGATGGTGGCGAATGGAAGGATTTATATTCCTTGCAGACAGCTGGTCAGTTTGCATCCTTTTTAGAGAGCCGTTGAGGCCACTTGGAGGTTCATCTGTGTCATCAGGGTCACCTGAGGGGTGCAAATGGGTGCGGAGCCTTCTGGGAACTGTTGATAGGACCGTGTTCTGTGGTCTGGAGATAGATGATTTCATATCCTTTCCCCTCTGTTGAGAGAGGGCTGTTCGGTTTTAATATAGATAGCTCCAGGAGTCTCTGAAAGAATGCACATGACGATGCCATTGGCCCAAATCATTGGCCATTGTTTTAACCTATTGCACAAAATTTATGCGCCGCTCAGTTTGTGAGCTTGTAGGAGATGAGCTGGAAGGTGGTGTTAGACATGTCATCGGTTTGGAATCATTGTGCAGCCACAAGAAACCCAAATCCAGGCCCCCATGAATTCTCTTGACCCTTACATAGCGCCCGTTCAGCTGTGATCATTACCTGACCACATTCTGATGTATTGGCTTCTCTCAGGTTTCCTCTTTCTGCTATATATTCAAAATGGACACACATACACACACACACACACACACACCACACACACACACACACACACACACACACACACACATGTGTGTATGTATCTGAATGTATATAACATGTATTTGTGTGTTATGTATGTGTATGGACATTTATATCCATACAAATTCTCTCTATATATAGATACAGAGAAAGAAAGAAAGAAAGAAAGAAAGATAGATAGATAGATAGATAGATAGATAGATAGATAGATAGATAGATAGATAGTTAGTTTGAGAGCAGGCAAAATACTTTTATTTCTAATGGGGGCCAGTGTGCTCACAGTAAAAAATGACAGTAAATATTTCTCTTCTCTTCTCTTCTCTTCTCTTCTCTTCTCTTCTCTTCTCTTCTCTTCTCTTCTCTTCTCTTCTCTTCTCTTCTCTTCTCTTCTCTTCTCTTCTCTTCTCTTCTCCTCTCCTCTTCTCTTCTCTTCTTTTCTCTCCCCTCCCCTCCCCTCCTCTCCTCTCCCTCCTTCTCCTCTTTCTCCTTCTCCTCTTTCTCCTTCTCCTCTTTCTCCTTCTCTTTCCCCCCACTCCTATCCTCTCCGTCTCCTCCTCCTTCCCCTCTCTCCCTCCCTTCCTTTCTCCTTTCTCTTTTCTCCTCTCCTCTTGTCTTACCCTACTCTACCCACACTATCTATCCTATCACCTCATCTCACCCTACCCTACCCTATCGTCTTATCTCATCTCATCCCACCTTACCTTACTTTACCTTACCTTATCTTCTGTAATACATTCTTTGGTGCTTTGAACTCAAGAAATGCTCCTGGTTCTTTGCACCTGACATGAATCCTAAATTAGCGCTAGATGAGGGTCGAGGGAATTTACAGGAGGCTGGGCTTGGTTCTCTTGTGGCTACGCAATGATTCCAAACCGATGACACATTTAACTCCGCCGGCTCACCTCCTACTGAGCTCTTCTGAATGGCTTACCAGACTTGATTGGCGTACCATCAAAATTATTTTTTTTAAAAAAATCACTTATCTTTCAAACAGAATAAGTAACCACAAAGTATGATAAATTATCAGTAGGCACCATAAATTAGCAATAAGCGCCTTGATGCGAGAAACACACGAAAACTGTAGCTTGAAACGTGTTTCGCACAACTTTGGAAAGCAAGGAGAAAAATCAATCTGGTGCCTCTTTCCTCACATTTGTGGAGTGGGTAGAGGCAATCCTCTTACTTCCCTTCAGAAAGCTAAATTATTCTCCAGGCCATCAAAAAAGGTTGCCCAGCCTTTTATGCTGGCTTGTAAAAATTCCTCCAAGATAATTTCATGTAAAGCAGTCTCAAAACAGCTATTTTAGCGTTAAGTATTATGCCTCAGTATCCCTTTGAGCACACTTAGATTCATTTTTCCCTGCTCTCTCTGTTCTTGGTTTTTTGCCAGGTGAATGTTAACTTGTTCCTTCCTTCTCTACCCTACTTTGTCAGGCTGATAAAGCTCGCCAGATACAATGCAGGGAAAGAAACCAAATACAGTCTCATTAGGGCTTGAAGGAACACAGGTTGAGCTACCTGATAATGCCATATCTTCTAATGGAGGACAGGTGTAACTAAGAAAAGCTGTTAGGAAAATTAAGTTCCATTCTCAGCGGCCATCAACTGGGCACCAGTAGAAGAGGATGTTTGTAATTCAGGGTTGACAGTGGTGGGTTTCAAATTTTTTTGCTACCAGTTCTGTGGGCGTGGCTTGGAGGGCGTGGCATGGCTTAGTGGGTGTGGCATGGTTTGGTGGACATGGGTTAGTGGGCGTGGCAGGGAAAGGATACTGTAAAATCCCCATTTCCTCCCGATCATCTGGGACTAGGGAAGCAGAGAATAAATGGGGGTGGGACCAGTCAGAATTTTTACTACCAGTTCTCCAAACTACTCAAAATTTCCGGTACAGGTTTTTTGTTTTTTTTTTAATTTGCATTTATATCCCGCCCTTCTCCGAAGACTCAGGCCAGCTTGCACTATGTCAAGCAATAGTCTTCATCCATTTGTATATTATATACAAAGTCAACTTATTGCCCCCAACAATCTGGGTCCTCATTTTACCTACCTTATAAAGGATGGAAGGCTGAGTCAACCTTGGGCCTAGTGGGACTTGAACTTGCAGTAATTGCAAGCAGCTGTGTTAATAACAGACTGTCTTAACAATCTGAGCCACAAGAGGCAGGTTCTCCGGAACTGGTCAGAACCTGCTGAAACCCACCTCTGAGGGTTGAACTGTTCGGTCCTTGGTGCTCTTTGAGTGTGGTTGCTTTCTTTTTTTAAAAAAAGTTTTGTTATTTTTTAAAAAACAAAGATAAAACAATCCATCTTTCCTTATTCAGTGTGTCATCTGGGCACAAACATTTCTGTGCTACATCGTTCCTCATTTGTCACATCTTTCACATTCAAGTTAACATTAATATATTAAATAATATATTAAATATATATTAAACATTTAAATATTGTAAAACTCTTCATTTTCTTCTCAGTATCTTTTGGTAATAATACCATATTGACATCAAATATCATTATTCTCCTCATACATATGCTAACAATTTTCATCTTTTATATCTCTACCTTAATATATTTTCTACTTAGTTTGGTCTCCTTCGTTTCCAAATTCCCATTTTTATTTTCCAACCATTGATAAAATACTTCCCATATCATAAAATATTCAGTTTGCTCTTTCTCCTTAATTGCTAACATTAATCTATTCATTTCTGCATATTCTAATATTTTCCTTATCACCTTCTCTTCAATGGGAATCTCTCCACTTTTCCAATTTGTGCAAATACAAGTCTAGCTGCAGTTAATACATGAATAATTAAATGGGTGCCTTCTTTCAGATGTTTTATTACCCAACTAGGCAACATCATCCATGCACATCTTAGATAAGGGAATAGAATAGAATAGAATAGAATAGAATAGAATAGAATAGAATAGAATAGAATAGAATAGAATAGAATAGAATAGAATAGAATTTTATTGGCCAAGTGTGATTGGACACACAAGGAATTTGTCTTGGTGTATATGCTCTCAGTGTACATAAAAGAAAAGATACGTTCATCAAGGTACAACATTTACAACACAAATGATGGTCAATATATCAATATAAATCATAAGGATTGCCAGCAACAAAGTTGCAGTCATACAGTCATAAGTGGAAAGAGATTGGTGATGGGAACGATGAAACGATTAATAGTAGTGCAGATTCAGTAAATAGTCTGACAGTGTTGAGGGAATTATTTGTTTAGCAGAGTGATGGCCTTCGGGAAAAAACTGTTCTTGTGTCTAGTTGTTCTGGTGTGCAGTGCTCTATAGTGTCGTTTTGAGGGTAGGAGTTGAAACAGTTTATGTCCAGGATGCGAGGGATCTGCAAATATTTTCACGGCCCTCTTCTTGATTCGTGCAGTATACAGGTCCTCAATGGAAGGCAAGTTGGTAGCAATTATTTTTTCTGCAGTTCTAATTATCCTCTGAAGTCTGTGTTTTTCTTGTTGGGTTGCAGAACCGAACCAGACAGTTATAGAGGAACTCATCAAATTTTCAGGTGACACTAAGCTGGCACGACTAGCCAATACCCCAGAAAACAAGCTCAGGATCCAAAGAGATCTGGACAGACTTGAAAAATGGGCCCTTTTTTTTTTTTATTTGAATTTATATCCCGCCCTTCTCTGAAGACTCAGGGCGGCTTACATTGTGTTACGCAATAGTCTTCATCCATTTGTATATTATATACAAAGTCAATTTTTATTGCCCCCAACAATCTGGGTCCTCATTTTACCTACTTTATAAAGGATGGAAGGCTGAGTCAACCTTGGGCCTGGTGGGACTAGAACCTGCAGTAATTTCAGGCAGCTGTGTTAATAACAGACTGCTTAGTCTGTTGAGCCACCAGAGGCCCTATCCAACAAAATGAATTTTAATGTGGAGACAAGCAAAGTTTTACCTTTAGGCAGGAAAAACCAAAAGGTGCAAACTTAGGTGAAACTGGCTCATAAAACAGTAACTGTGAGAGGGACCATGGAGTCCTAGTAGATGATCATTTGAATATGAGCCAGCAGTGTGCAGGAGCAGCCAAAAAAGCTAACACAATCCTTGGTTGTATAAACAGAGGCATAGAATTGAAATCATATGAAATATTAGTACCACTTTATAAAACCTTACTAAGACCACACCTGAAATACTGCGACCAATTTTGGTTGCCACACTACAAAAAGACGTTGTGACTTTGGAAAGATGATCAAAGGCCTGAAGACTAAAATGTATGAAGAACAGTTGAAGGATTTGAGTTTGACTAGTCTAGAGAAAAGAAGGATTAGGGAGACATGAGAGCAGTATTCCAATATTTGAGTGGCTGGCACAAAAGGAAGGGGTCAAAATATTATCCAAAGCACCAGAGGGCAGGACAAGAAGCAATGTGTGGAAACTCCTCAGAGGGAAATCCAGCCTGGAACTAAAGTGTCAGTCCTGCCCCAATCCGATCCCTTAGGTGAGAAAGACCCTCGACTCCATTTGGTTGAAGTCATAGGTTCTTTTACTAAAAGATGCTAGCTGCAGTAAAATCAGTCTAGAACTAAATTTCCCACACTTGAAAGATACAAAAGGTTTCCCCTCATCCCAACCCTCCTCTCGTGACCAGTCTGTCTTCAGCCAATGAAGATTCACCTAGATGTTTTGAGAACGCTGAGATATTCCTTTAGGGCAGGGGTCTGCAAACTTGGCTCGTTTAAGACTTGTGGACTTCAACTCCCAGAGTTCTTCAGCCAGCAAAGCTTAAACGAGCCAAGTTTGCAGACCCCTGCTTTAGGGTGTATGGCCTTGAGTGCTGCCACAAGCTGGTTCTGAGTTTCTCTGTTCTTTGTCAAGCTGTCATTCCCACCCTCCCTGCTTCCCATCACATACTGACACAGGTTTATTGCCCATTTGTTCATCCCCCCCATCCCCCATAGTGTCTGTTAGCAGGATGCCAGCGAGGCGCCAGGCCAAAGATGGCAAACCTGACATCAAGAGAAATTTCCTGACAGTGAGAACGATTAATCAATAGAACAGCTTGTCTCTCAAAAGCTGTGGGTGCTTCAACACTGGAGGTTTTCAAGAAGAGATTGAACAACCATTTGTCCAGACAGAGGGTTGGACTAGAAAACCCCCAAGGTCCCTTCCAACCCTATGAGTCTGTGATTATAATAACAGAACGACAGAGTCGTAAGGGACCCTGGAGGTCTTCTAGTCCAACCCCCTGCTCAAGCAGGAAACCCTTTACCACTTCAGGCAAATGGTTATTCAACCTCTTCTTGAAAACCTTCACTGTTCAGAAGTTCCTTAAGTTTGAAAGCATTGAGTCCAGAGTTGGTATTCAGCCAGTTCAGACCAGTTCGGGCAAACTGGTAGTGGTGATTTGCGGATAGGCCCAGCCACCCATCCCAGCGCTATGCTGTCCTAATTAGCCACATTTTCTAAGCCATGCGCATGAGCGGAAGACATTTTTGCTGCTCACATTTTTGGTGCGCGGCAAAACTGATGGTAAAATTTTATGAAACCCTCCTCTGATTGAGTCTGTTCCTAGTTAGCCCAGTGTACTTCAGCTTAAATCCCACTAATGAATGTAAAAGATAAATATAATAATAATAATAACAACAACAACAAACAACAATAACAACAACAACAATAACAACAACAACAGAGACAACAACAGAGACAACAACAACAACAGAGATGGAAGGGACCTTGGAGGTCTTTTAATCCAACCCCCTGCCCAGGCAGGAAACCCTACACCACTTCAGACAAATGGTTATCCAACATTTTCTTAAATTTTTCCAGTGTTGGAGCATTCACAACTTCTGGAGGCAAGTTGTTCCACTGATGAATTGTTTAACTGTCAGGAAACTGTCAGGACTTCCCAGAGCAAACACAAGGTATAGTTCAATAAACAAACAGCCAGTCCCCTAATCATCTTTGTTGCTCTTCTCTGCATCTTTCTAGAGTCTCAACATCTTTTTTATATCATGACAACCAAAACTGAATATAATTGGAATTTTTTTTTTAAAAAAAAATGTTCCTTAATGTTTTCTTTCTCTTTTCCTCACTCAGTACTGGAGAAAATGAGACGTCATCACTTCTGAAGGCAAAAAAAAAAAAAAAATTCACACATCCAGCTGCTTCCTGAAACTGCTGAAGATAACATCAAACAAGGATGTCATTTTGTTCTACATTGGATAATGAATTGATCAAGAATTGCCATTCCAAACTAGGACAGGGGTACATGTTCCTCACTTTTCGGTTATCAGACACAGTTTGGATAAGAGGGCAATGCTTTTCCAGAACCACAATGACAAGAAGAAAATAAATGTCTAATGGTTTTTTGAAGAACATCTGTGCACTTATTACTGTGGTCCCTCTACAGGAACAGAACTATGGAGGGACACGTGCGGCCAAGGCTTATGAACTTGGAACGGAAGTTTGGAGTCATTTCTAAAAACTTGTCCAAACTTGAGTTGGCCCTCCCTTTTAAAGTAAATTAGTTCCTACAGATTCCCCCCCTTTTTTTTTTTTTTTAGAAAAAGGGGGCCCTACAAGCTCTGGTCAGATCTGGACCTCAGAAAAAAGTCAAAGTCCTCAAAAGATATCAGCGACGGACTTCAAATGCCTGATGGGAAGAGAGCGAAAATTTTCACTTTCCTTACAACAACATAATGTATGTTGACCGTATCTGCCAAATCTAATAAAATGGCTTTGGTGCAATCTTAAGTTCTCTTTATTTAAGCTTCTTCAGCTTCCTTCCTTCTCCTGTCCTCACCCTTAGATGATGTGTCCCATTCCCACTCCGACGAACGAGTCAAGGAAGTCCATAACAAACTTGGCAACGAAGCCTCTGCAGCTTGCCAAGTGCCTTCGAGGTTTATCAGGGCAGGCAGGAGTCCAAGTTGTGACTTCAGCGATAGGGTCCGATATCAGCCAACTAGATAAGACTTTGCTTGACTCAAGGTTGGAATGCCAAAAGCAGGTCCTTTATATAGGTTGTGGGGTATGGCTCCATGACTCAGCATTTATCCAGGCCTGCCCCACCCTTCCTTCTGCTGGCGTCTCCGGAAGCGAGGGTCCACCTACTCTGAATTGTCTTCAGCTGGATCTGCTGTCAGCGTCTGGAAAAGGGAGGGGTCAGAGGGAGTAGGCCCGGGTAATTCCACCACTTGGCTGGCTTCCTTTCTCTGAAGGCTGAGCCAAAGGAACACACGCTGTATGAGTGAGGTTTATTGGGCTTCTCCTTTCACTCCTTGAATCCTCTCCGGGCATAGGGCCGGGGGCTGGAGTCATGACAGGCCGTTCATCTTCATTATCAGACTCGGAGTCTGATAAAGGCCCGGTTGGAGACGGGAGGGGCCCGGCTGAGGAGAGGAGGGAGGACGAGTCACAACAGATATAAACATCTATTTAACGATTTATTTCTAGCAGTTTCTGTTCCAGATTGACCCCCTTCAGCTTGATATCATCTTCTTTTAATGATCCCATAATCCCTCGCGTGGTGGAGTCGGGTCAACTGAATGGAGCTGAATGTTTACTGGCCTGATGCCCTTCCTGTCACCAATGCGGAGTTTTATTCAGCAGATATATTCTCATTGTGCCCAGAGAGAGAGAAATATCTGCCTCTAATAGGATCGAACTCACAGCCTCCTGATTTTGAGGAGAGAGCTCCACCTCTAGGCCACCGCACCGCACTTCACGTTGATATGACTAACGCTAAATAGAATAGAATAGAATAAAATAGAATAGAATAGAATAGAATTCTTTATTGGCCAAGTGTGATTGGACACACAAGGAATTTGTCTTGGTGCATCTGCTGTCAGTGTACATAAAAGAAAAGATACCTTCATCAAGGTACAACATTTACAACACAAATGATGGTCAATATATCAATATAAATCATAAGGATTGCCAGCAACAAAGTTACAGTCATACAGTCATAAGTGGAAAGAGATTGGTGATGGGATCTAGGATCTCTTAACTCTTAGGCTAATATTCTGAAATTGGTTTACTTGATGGTGGGCCTTCAGATGTCACTTAACTCTTACAGGAAAGAATAAAGCCAACTGCAAGTATTCCTCAACTTACAACCATCCATTTAGCAATTGTTTGAAGTTACGACAGCACTGAAAAAAAAGGGACTTGCAACTGATCCTCGCACTTACAACGGTTGCAGGTCATGTCATCCAAATTTGGGTTATTTACACCCTTCCCAGCCAGCTTCCAATAAGCAAAGTCAATGACGGAAGCCAGTATTCACTTAACGACCGCATGATTCCCTTAACAAGTGCAGCGATTTTCTGAACTGTGGCCAAACAGATAAAATCAGGCACAACTCACTGATCAACTATCTTGCTTAACAACAGAGTGTCAGGGTTCCAAGTAACATACCCATAGCAAATAGAACTCCGAGGCAGTAGATTTCTTAAAGAACAGTTTTATTAGATCTATTATATTGGCACGGACTGGTGAAAACCGACTCTAACTATTCCCACGGTTTTCACCTAATTAAAAGTAATTGTTTTCCCCCTTTTCTCAAACAATCAGTCACGTGGTCCAATCAAAGCTCGGTCGGGTTGCTTGGTAACGTCATTCCTCCTCTCTCCAGCCACCTGTGGAAATGTCCTTGGTTCCCAGAGGAAACTTTTGTTTTGGCTACAAATTCACACACACACACTCCTGCCGCAGCTATCTCTGTTCCCCGCTCCCCTAACCCTTATCCAAGCAATGTCGGCTGGCGGCACCCAGGGGAAGAGCCTTCTCTGTGGGGGCTCCTACTCTCTGGAATGAACTTCCCCCTGGCTTGCGCCAATTGCCTGACCTTCAGACCTTTCGCCGTGAGCTGAAGACGTATTTATTTACTCGCGCGGGGTTGGCTTAAATTTTAAATTCTAAATTTTAATTTTTTGGATGTATTTTAATGGGTTTTAAATTCTTAATATGTTTTAAATTTTTGGCCAATTTTATAATAAGTTTTTTAACTGTTTATTTTAAATTGTATTTGTTACTGTTTTTATTTCTGGCTGTACACCGCCCTGAGTCCTTCGGGAGAAGGGCGGTATAAAAATCTAATAAATAATAATAATAATCTCCATTGAGGCAACACTGAAGCCTCAAAGTCAGGCAGCTCCAGAGGTTGACACAGAAATTCTGGTATCAAGTGTCGTAAATCGAGGACTATCTTTACAACTGAGAATTCATCTAGAGCGGTAGGCCGCCGATTACTTATACCGTCGCATCTTTTGCGGGTACAAATTAACACGACGTGAATAACTTCTGCATTTATCTCAAAGCTCTTTTGTCGATAGCCATTCCGGAGCGCATAATGCTAATGGGAAAAAAAATGTTCTTTAATTGGGTTGGTATATTTTCTCAGTTAATAACCAGGTTCCGTGTACTGAGCGTTCTCTCTCTCTGTCCACTTTTATTGTGTTAGTTAACTGGTGCAGAGGGACATTTTATTGTAATGACACCACAACAGGAGATAAAATAGGTTCAGGCTTTCCAATGTATTTGCATCTTGCAGATTGGAAAGCGGGGAGAGAGTTGCATTTAGGATTTATTTTTTTTTTCTCATTATAATTATTGGCTCTGGTTTGCCTTTTGAGACGCCTCCGCCTTCTCCTTCCTTTTTTAATTTTTAATCGGCTTCTGGAATTGTTCTCAAGCCCATTTTTCCTCCTTCTTATTTAAACGCCACGTTCTCCTTCTGCGCTGCTCTTTTTTTTTTTTTCTCAAGCGTGAACAAAAAAATTGTTTTCTGAGCCAACGTGCGATCTATAAAATGGTTCTCCCAGGCTTTGTATCATAACATTGCTGTTTTCAGCTACACAATCTTGTCCACCAGCTTGGGACTTGGGAGAGTTTATAATAACCGTGAGGTAAATTTTTTTTCTGCCCATGTTTCCTTTGGGGCACTGATAAAACCTAGAAATCTCAGTGTCTCTGGAGATTCTCAGCCAACTAAGATCATGGTGGTCCCAAAAGTGCTTCTTTGTTTCCCCCCTCCACGAGGCAACTGGACTTTCTGGTTTTTCTTCGAAAGAGTTTCACTTCTCATCCAAGAAGCTTCTTCAGCTCTGACTGGATGGTGGGGAATGGAAGGATTTATATTCCTTGCAGACAGCTGGTCATTGGCATCCTTTTAGAAGGTCGTTGAAGCCCTTGGAGGTTTATCTCCAAGTGTCCTCAATGTCACCTGAGTATTGCTCTTGCTTCTTGTAGCCTGCAGTTTTTCCTCTGGAAATCCATTCCTACTCCCACACCATTCAAAGGGTGTTCATCCCAAATTGTATAATTAAAGGTCTGTAGAGATTCTCAGCCATTCAGGTCATGGCTGTCCCAAAGGTGCTTTTTCATGAGGCAACTGGACATTCTTGGTTTTTCTTTCGAAGACGTTTCGCTTCTCATCCAAGAAGCTTCTTCAGCTCTGACTGGATGGTGGGGAATGGAAGGATTTATATTCCTTGCGGACAGCTGGTCATTGGCATCCTTTTTAAAGAGTTGTTGAGGTCACTTGGAGGTTTGTCTGTGTCCTCAGGGTCACCTGAGTGGTGCAAATGGGTGTGGAGCCTTCTTGGAACTGCTGAAAGGACAGTGTTGTAGACTGGAGATACATGATGTAGAGTAGTGGCCGAAATTGTGGAAACCTTTTAGGAAAAGTGTGTTTTTGAAGTTTGATGGCTAATAACACTACTTTTTTGGGGGGAGTTTCAAGATAATCCTATTCCACTGCTGGAATGGCCTGGGAATACCCCAGACCTTCACCCAATGTCAGTTGGTGGCCCCCAGGGAAAGGGCCTTCTCTGCGGGGGCTCCTACCCTATGGAACTAAGTTCCCCCTGGACTCCGACAACTCCCGGACCTTCGGACCTTCCGCCGCGAGCTGAAGACATACCTATTTTTCCGCGCAGGACTGACATAGAATTTTTAGACGTTATTATTGGGTTTTTAATTTTTAATTGGGTTTTATGGTTTTTAAATGTATTTTAAATTGGAGCCAAATTTGAATAAGTTTTTTAGTTATTGTTTTATCTGTATTGTGTTATTGATTGTAGTTTTTACTTGGCTGTAAATCGCCCTGAGTCCTTCGGGAGAAGGGCGGTATACAAATTAAATTATTAATAAATAAATTATTATTATTATTATTATTATTATTATTATTATTATTATTATTATTATTATTATTATTATTATTGAAAATCTATGGAGCTGACTAAAGAAGCTGGTTAGTCAGAAGCGGCCCAGCAATAAAACCCAGTTAATAGAAGTAAACCTCCAATCTTGGTTTCACATTGTAACCGCTGCAGAACTAAAAGACTTGGTTCACTCCATAGGAAGACATTTAAGGCCGTAATTCATGCTAAAGGTTACCCAACTAAGGATTAATTAACGTGGTGATCATTTTTGTATATCTCGTTTTTTTCTACCTGTTTCACTTTCATTCTTTGTCCTGTAACTGCTATTCTAATAGCAAATCCTTCATAAAAGTTATTGCATTACATTCTTGATTCAATTATCTTTCCGTTGATATATAATTTGATGGTACTACTCCCCCCCAAAATGGTTTTATTAGTTAGTTTTAGAAAATACACTTTCCCCAAAAGGTTTCCACAACTTTGGCCGCTACTGTAATATCCCTCCTCCTCTAACAGAGGGCTGTTTAATTCTGACATAGATGGCCTCCCTCAAACCAGTGGTCCTCTCTATCCAAAATGTGAATTTTGTTGTCTTCAAAAGAGTGGCCCTTTGTCTCTTAAATGCAGGTGGACTGATGCATCTAAATCCTGATGGATTTGTTCTCTTATGTTGTGCCATGAGTTTCTGAAGTGGTTGTTTTGTTTCCCCAAAGTACAGATCAGCATGTGGCTCACTGCATTGTACTGCACGTAACACATTACTCACTTTGTGACCCTAATGACACAGATAAACCTTCAGGTAACGACCCGCTAAAAGAATGCAAATGCAAGGAGTATAAACCCTTCTATCCTCTACCATCCAGTCAGAGCTGAAGAAGCTTCTTGGATGAGAAGCGAAACACCTTCAAAGAAAAACCAGAAAGTTCAGCTGCCTCTTGAAAAAAACACCTTTGGGACAACCATGACCTGGATGACTGAGGATCTCCATAGACATTTGAACTTGGTTGTTTTCTTGCAGATATTTCATTACCCAGGTAGGTAACCTCATCTTTGATGTTCAGTCTAACCCATGTTTCTTGCTGTTATACCCAGTGGTGGGATTCAAATAATTTAACAACCGGTACTCTGCCCTAATGACCAGCTGGGTAGGCGTGGTTTGGTGGTCATGTGACCATGTGAGCATGGCCAACTCAACATCACTCATGTTGATGGGCGCTTTGCCTTAGCTGGTACAATGTAACAAGGGTTAACCGGAGAGGCAGTTTCTGTAAGCTGGGCAATAAAGATGAGGCTAGAAACACCACCAGAATGTTTTCTTCCTGCCTTCCTTACAGGATTAGCCCTGTAAAGTGGAAAAAAAACAAAATGAGATTTCTTCCAACAACCGGTTCTCCGAACTGCTTAGAAAGTTAACAACCGGTTCTCCCGAATAGGTGTGAACTGGCTGAATCCCACCACTGGTTATACCCAGGAGTGGGTTCTACTTACTTTTACTACCGGTTCGCAACAGGGCATGCGCAGAAGTTTCCTGATTATGTCCGGGTCAGTGGGTGGAGCCTCCCACCCGTTTTACTACCGGTTCTTGCAAACCGGTCCGTATCGGGGGCAATCCACCACTGGATATACCCCATCCAATCACAAACCACAATTGATGCTAGCATTTTTTGAAACTGCCCAAGATCAACCAGGAGGTTGCAAAACACCATCAGGATATTTTTTCTCATGGGGAAAACTACTACTAATATTAACCCCTGAGTCAGTACGATTGCCCAAACATTAATACTCATTACTTAAGGTTGAAGCAATTTATATGTTTATTTCATTTTTTTAAATTATGCATTTACAAAATGCATTTATAAGCATTCTAGCTTGCTTTTCAATAAAAAAAAGTGATAAAGCAAAGCAACTTTAATGTGCCATATATAATCCTCTTTCCTGCCTACTGAGCCAAGTCAGATATTTTGCCCCTTGGTTGACATTTCTGTTAATTAGAGTGATTGATTAATTCCATTAATGTATTTATTAGCACAATTGATTGATCGGGCTAATAAATAAATATTTTACATGAGTCAGTGCACAAACTTTTTCGGAGCGAGGATCACACACTAAACCTTTTCTGTGCTTGAAAAGGTTGAAAAGTGTGCATTAAAAAAAAAGCAATAAATTTGGAAGTGCTGAATTGGAGGTGAAGGGGAGGAAGAATTTCGCTATAAAACATTACAATGAAAAACATCCGACGTCACTTTACCAAAGGTACGCTTCCCATCTCATCTAAACATCTAAAGAGACCCACCATTACCACACCTGGAATGCTGCATCCCGTTTTGGTCACCACATTACAGAAAAGATGTTGAGACTTTGGAAAAAGTGCAAAGAAGAGCAACTACGACGATTAAAGGCCATGGAGGCTAAAACAGCTGAAGAACGGTTGCTGGATTTGGTTTTGGCTAGTCTTGAGAGCCTTTGAACTCTGGTGCTGGAGAAGACTCCTGCGAGTCCCTTAGACTGCAAGGCAAACAAACAAGTCAGTCCTAGAGGAGATCAACCCTGACTGCTCTTTAGAAGGCCAGATCCTGAAGATGAAACTGAAATACTTTGGCCACCTAATGAGAAAGAAGGACTCACTGGAGAAGGACAGCCTAACTGTCGTGTCCCCCTCCCCCTCCGACGACCAGGTCTAGGAAGTCCGTATCAAACGTGGCAACGAAGCCTCTGCAGCTTTGCCAAATTCCTTCAAGGTTTCTCAGGGCAGCAGGAGTCCAAGTTGTGACTTCAGCAAACTAGATAAGACTTTGCTTGACTCAAGGTTGGAATGCCAAAAGCAGGTCCTTTATATAGGCTGTGAGGTGTGACTCCATGACTCAGCATTTATCCAGGCCTGCCCCACCCTTCCTTCTGCTGGCGTCGCCTCTCAGATCTCCGGAAGCGAGGATCCTCCCACTTTGAATTGTCTTCAGCTGTCTCTACTGTCGGCATCTGGGAAAGGGAGAGGTCAGAGGGAGCAGGTCCAGGTAATTGCACCACTTGGCTGACTGCCTGCTCTGACGGCTGCATCGAAGGAACACACACAGTATGAGTGAGCTGTATTGGGTTTCTGTTTTCACTCCTTGACTCCTCTCCAGGCATGGGGCCAGGGCCGGGGGCTGGAGGCATGACCGGCAGTTCATCTTCATTATCAGACTCGGAGTCTGATAACAGGCCCGGGAGGAGATGGGAGGGGCCCAGCTGAGGAGGACGAGGCACAACACTAATGCTGGGAAAGATTGAGGGCAAAAGAAGAAGGGAATGACAGAGAATGAGGTGGATGGATGGAGTCACTGAAGCACTAGGCGTGAGCTTAAATGGACTCCACAGGATGGTAGAGGATAGGAAGGCTTGGAGGAACGTTGTCCATGGGGTTGCGATGGGTTGGACACGACTTCGCAACTAACAACAACAAAGTCTTGAGAAAAGAAGGACTAGGGGTGACGTGATAGCAGTATTCCAATATTTGAGGGGCTGCCACAAAGAGGAGTGGGTCAACTTATTTTCCGAAACACCAGAAGGAAGGACAAAAAGCAATGGATGGAAACTAATCAAGGAGAGAAGCAAACCAGGGATTGAGAAATATTCTAAGTGAGGACAATTAACCGGTGGAACAGCTGGCCTTCAGACTTGGTGGGTACTTCATAACTGAAGTTATGGACACCCACCTGTCTGAAATGGTATAGGGCAGTGATGGCTAACCTTTTTCTCGTCGTGTGGCATTGGCCGGCACCCGTAATGCAATGTGTGCGCACCCCCTACACAAGCGTGCATGACCCCCCATCCCCCTTGTGCATGCACACCTGCACATGACTCCTCTACACTCCCCCACTGCTCCAAATGCAAGTGCGACCCCCACTCCCCCCATTTTTGCCCTTCCCCCATTTTTTTTATTTCTTTTTGTCACAACAGTATACACAAACAATTGTCATAGATAAAACAACATATTTTGAAGAAAATGTATACATATATATAAAAAGGGCCTCTGGTGGCTCAACAGACTAATGCAGTCTCTTATTAACAGCAGCTGCTTGCAATTACTGCAGGTTCAAGTCCCACCAGGCCCAAGGTTGACTCAGCCTTCCATCCTTTATAAGGTAGGTAAAATGAGGACCCAGATTGTTGGGGGCAATAAGTTGACTTTGTATATAATATACAAATGGATGAAGACTATTGCTTGACATAGTGTAAGCCGCCCTGAGTCTTCGGAGAAGGGCGGGATATAAATTCAAATTAAAAAAAATATATATGCATTAACTATATCAATTTGATCTGATGAAGGGAACAATAGGACAGGAACGGTAGGCACTTTTGTGCTCTTATGCACGCCCCTTATAGCCCTCTTAGGAATGGGGTGAGGTCAATAGTAGACAGTTTTTGGTTGAAGATTTTGGGATTTTGAGTAGAGACTATGGAGTCAGGTAATGAGTTCCAAGCATTAACAACTCTGTTACAGAAGTCGTATTTTCTGCAATCAAGTTTGAAGCGGTTGACATTTAGCTTGAATCTATTTTTTGCTCTTGTAATATTATGATTGAAGCTGAAGTAGTCTTTTATAGGAAGGATATTGCAATAGATGATTTTGTGTGTTAAACACAGGTCATGTCGAAGTTGACGGAGTTGTAAGTTTTCTAATCCCAGGATTTCAAGTCTGGTGGTATAAGGTATTTTGTAGTTTTCGGAGGAGTGAAGAACTCTTCTAGTAAAATATTTTTGGACTCTTTCTATTGTATTAATGTCAGAGATGTGGTATGGGTTCCAGACTGATGAGCTGTATTCAAGAATAGGTCTGGCAAATGTTTCGTATGCTCTAGTTAGTAGTGTAGAATTTTTAGAAAAGAAGATGCGTAAAATTAGGTTTACAACTCTTAGGGCTTTTTTCGCTATGTAGTTGCAGTGGGCTTTGGCATTAAGGTCATTTGATATGAGAACTCCAAGATCTTTGACAGGGTGGGGGTCATCAGTTAGGTAATGTCCATCAAGTTTGTACTTGATGTTAGGGTTATTTTTTCCAATATGTAAGACTGAACATTTGCTGGTTGAGATTTTGCAGTTTCCTGGACTCAAAAGTGGGCCGTGTGGGAGGGCGGGCCAGCCCACCCCCCTGCATGCGTGACCCCCCTGTGCAGGTACATGCGCATGAAACCACAGTGGAGCTGAGCTGGACGATGGCTCGTGCGCCCAGAAGGAGGGCTCTGCATGCCAACTGTGGCACGCATGGCATAGGTTCGCCATCACGGGTAAAAAGTCTCCTGCTTGAGCAGAGGATTGGACTAGAGGACCTCCAAGGTCCCTTCCTGCTGTATTCTGATTGATTGGGATCACAATTGTTTTTCGGAGATCTTTTCCCTTGAAAACATTTCACTTCTCCTCCGAGAAGCTTGTTCTTGTCTCTTTGTTCACGCTGAGCCAGACCTAGTCCACCTGCATAAGAAAGTCAGCTGACAAATTAAGACTGCCCAGTTTTCTGGAAAAGGTTTGGGAAACTAGGCAAGGAGTCGTCCATACGATCAGATCATCGCTTGGGCTTCACAAAGTGAAGTTGTGAATGCTCCAACACTGGAAATTTGTAAGAAAATGTTGGATAACCATTTGTCTGAAATGGTGTAGGGCCGTGATGGCGAACCTACGGCACGCGTGCCACAGGTGGCACACAGAGCCATATTGGTGGGCACGCGACTTCAGTTCTGGCGTGCATGCGTGCGCTGACCAGCTGATTTTCAGGCCTTCTGGGCCCACCGGAAGTCAGGAAAAAAGCTGTTTTTGGCCTCTGAAGGGCCTCCAGGGGGGTGGGGAAGGCCGTTTTCGCCCTCCCTAGGCTCCTAGAAAGGCTCTGGAGCCTTGGGAGAGTGAAAAACAGGGCTATCGGGCCCACCGTGCCAAAAGCAAGGGGAGCGCGGCGGGGTCATCAGTTTTCTTGTTTTCCTATCCAGGCTGTCCAGCTCTGCCTGTCCAGTTTACAATTCCAGCAGTATATCTGATAATGGGTATTATCATTATAATATATTATTATTATCGTTGTTGTTGTTGTTGTTGTTGTTGTTGTTGTTGTTATTATTATTATTATTATTATTATTATTATTATTATTATTATTATTATTATTATTATTATGTTGAACCTTCTCCAAACAGATATTACAATAGAGTCTTTTTAATTGGCAATACAATAAAGGCAGTGGTGGGATTCAGCTGGTTCGGGTCGATTCGGAAAAACCAGTAATTAAATTGCTGGCTGGCCCCAACGCTCCCCTCCCTGCCCCTCCCAGGAGTCCCCACACACCCCATTTTGGCTCCCAGGTAAGTGCAGGGAGACCACCTAGGCCCAAAATGGGCCATGGGGGGTGCAGCGCCCCCCCCTCCTGCAGCCCATTTTAGTTCTCAGGAAGCTTCAGGGAGGCCGCCTTTGTAGCGTATGCAGCCACGTCTCTGCCTGGCAACGTAGAAACGTTGCCTATTGGCCGCGATGTTTCCCCTCAGCCGGCGGGAGAAATGAGCGGCCGTCATTGGCCAACAGTTTGACAGCTGCTATATCAATAGCAGCTGTGACAGAAAGCTGTGTTCTCTGGGTAATACTGCCTTGGACTTGCCGTTTGCTTGTTCTATTTGCCTGTTAGTTGTTAATAAAGAGTTATTGCTTTAACCATCAAGCATCCATTCCTTCCTTCATTCCTTGAATAAAGCAGCCTAGGTGTTCTGTCCCCCCTACCTCAGTCCAGAAGACACGTGAACTGACTCAATTAGCCAGCAATTTAGTCCATGGCAGCTATCAGCTCTTCCCTGATGCCAGCATCACAGAAGCTCGTCACTGGGCAGCCAGGAAGTCAGGAACAAACAGCAATCCAGGCCAAATGCTCAGTCAAATAGTTCAGCTCAAGTTTTCTCCAGTCAGTTTGTTTTGTCCGTCACTAAGTAGTAGAGCAGCCCCTCCTGCTTTTATATCCTGTGAGGTGTGGCTCCGTGACTCAGCACTCTCTAGGCCTGCCCCACCCCTTCTTTTGTTGTTCCCGCCTCTCTTGTCTACGAAACCTGGGATCTAACCAGGACTGATTGTCCACAGCTGGGTCTGGAAGCGTTGCCTGGGCAGGGGGAGATACAGGAGACAGAGGCCTCGTCACCTCCTCCACCTGGCCTGCCTCTGGCTCCTGGAGCTGAGCCAGAGAGGCCGGCCCTGCAGAGTGGAGCCCTGATGGTCCTTCCCCCTCACCGTCTGAGTCACTTTCTGGCAGGGGGCCAGGCCCTTGTGTGGGGGGCTGGAGCCACAACACTAGGCCTAAAATATGGCGCGGTGAGGTGCAACATGCCTCTCCCCCCTGTGGCCCTCTTTCGCTCCCAGGAGGCTGCAGGAAGGCCTACTAGCCCCCAAAAAGGATTTGGGGGGCCGATGCACCCCCCACAGCCTGTTTTTGCTCCCAGGAGGCTGCAGGGAGGCTTACTAGGCCCAAAACGGGCCACGGGGGGTTGGCGTGCCCCCCCCCACATCCCGTTTTGCTCCCAAGTGCTGCCTGTCACACCCCTGGCCACGCCCACCATGGCCACGCCCACCCAGCCGGTCATTAGGGCAGAGAACCGGTTGTTAAATTTATTTGAATCCCACCACTGATATCAAGTCTACTTATATAAACGCACACATGGGGATCCCTATCAGTGGAAAGATCTCAACCTGCTTTTCTCGCCATCTTTTCCAAGGTAGATTTTTTCTTCTGTGTGAAGTGTCTTTCCCCCCAGTTGAGAGTTCAAAATCCCTTTGCGGCAATTGATCGTGTAATAGCTCCCACTGAAATCCACAGTCAAATGCTATAATAATATTGTGTTATGGTAATGTTAATTATTTCAGCAAGTGGAAGGAAGACAGTAAATAATATCCCTAATTTGTAACTGTCAGTAAAGGCAAGGCAAAAAAAGAAAAAAAAACTGCCTGTTTAATTTTTTTTTTTTTTCTGCCTTTGTGTGTGTGTGTGTGTGCATTGTGGAAAAAGCTTTGGTTCACATAAAAGTATTTTAGATTGTCTCTTTGAAGCTGGCAGAAAATTCTTTATCTGAACTGTCAGGATAATAGATGGGGCCCGCATAAATATTTGCATAACTTTTATCAAACTGATGCACTTAGCTGATTGAATGCTTCATTTTTTTTAAATTTTAGGAGGAATGGTAATAATTCAGAAATATATGAAAAATGTGTCACCTTTAGGTAATCTTCGGCCGGCCATCAAACTTTGCCTTGATTTGCATTGAATGGAATTGAGAGTTCATTGTAAATGTTTATCCAATTTTTAAAGGTACATTTCGTAGCCAAGTCTTTTCTTTTCTTTTCTTTTCTTTTCTTTTCTTTTTTCTTTTCTTTTCTTTTCTTAATTTACTTTACTTTACTTTTCCTTCCTTCCTTCCTTCCTTCCTTTCTTCTCCTCCCCCTCCCTTCCTCTCTCCACGCATTCTATTCTTCTCTTTCCTCGCGGCTGCCGCTGTTGCGGCCCTGGAGTTGGGTCAGGCTGAACCCAGAGTTCTGAGATCTAAAACTAGGAAGTGATAAAGATATTTGGGATTGTGTTGGTTTTCCTTACTCTCCTTTGTACGATATTCTGTTTATTCTTGACTCTTCTTTATTACGTATTTAAAATTTGTAAACTTAGCTACTTCGTGTCACCTGCTTGCCATATGGCTGTTGTATGTGTTAAAAAATTTGAGTAAAATTCTTATTTTAGATAAGAAAAATGAAAATTTACCATACCTGAAATGTATTTGTATAAACCTTTTTTGACTAATAAAAACTTTTTGAATATAAAAAAAAAAAAAGTTACAACGGCACTCAAAAAAGTCACCTACAATCATTTTTCACAGTGACTACCTTTGCACCATCCCCAAGTTCACATGATCAAAATTCAGATGCCTGGCCACTGACTCGCATTTATGACCGTTGCTGTGTCATGCATTCCCCTTTTGTGACCTTCTGAACAAGCAAAGTCAATAGGGAATCCAGATTCACTTAACAACCGGCTTACTAACAATGATGCACCGTAGCAAGAATGTCCGTAAAATGGGACAAAGCTCAGGTAACAAATGTCTCGCTTAACAACAAAAATGTTGGGTTCAGTGGTGGTCACAAGCCGAGGACTCCGCTGTAGATCATTGCCCGGCCTTTGTCAGTTGACAAAATAAAAAGTCAGTTTTTGTAATTGAAAATTAATTCATACCGCAAACTGCAGTCAATAGACAATTACGAAGATACAGTACCGTGTTTATTTGCTTGATAGAATTTGGCGGACGATTTATAAGGGGGAAGGCAATTATCTTCCTGTGCAAAGAACGGACAGAAGAGATGGGACTTAATTACTGTGCAACCTCTTTTCGTGAATATTTTTTATGGCGTGTAATAAGCTTCAAATGAATACCCATAAACATAAAAATCCCGCTTTGAGTGACCTAAAATTGTCACGACCCTCAACATTATTAAGAAGAAACCAGAGTGGGTTTCAGTGGGCTTCTTGTTCCCTCGGATTTAAGCTTTGCCGTACTCAGGGGTGGGTTGCCACCGGTTCGCCGCGGTGCAGACAAACTGGTAGCGGCTCCGTCCACTCGGCCAGACGTCATTAAAAATGCTCTGCACATGCGCAGAACCTTCTGTGCATGTGCAGGAGCACCGCACGTTCCCTAAGCGAGTGCGTGCGCCCACACATTCCCAATAGCGAACCAGTAGCACCGGGATTTGAATCCCATTACTGGCTATACTGCTTACAGAGCTCAAAATCCAGTGGTGGGATTCAGCCAGTTTGCACCTGTTCGGGCGAACCGGTTGTTAACTTTCTAAGCAGTTCGGAGAACCGGTTGTTGGAAGAAATCTTATTTTGTTTTGTTTTTTCTACTTTACAGGGCTAATCCTGTAAGGAAGGCAGGAAGGAAACATTCTGGTGGTGTTTCTAGCCTCATCTTTATTGCCCTGCTTACAGAAACTGCCTCTCTGGTTAACCCTTATTACATTGTAACAGCTAAAGCGAAATGCCCATCGACGTGAGTGACGTTGAATTGGCCATGCACACACGGTCACATGACGACCAAGCCACGCCTACCCAGCTGGTCATTAGGGCAGAGAACCGGTTGTTAAATTATTTGAACCCCATCACTGTCAAAATCATTGTAGCAATTGCCCTGTGTGAGTAAGTCCTCGACTTCCAATGGTTCCTTTGGTGACCAAACTTACAGCAGCACTGAAAAAAAGTGAATTTATGGCCATTTTCCCACACTTAACAACTATCGTGACCGTCAACTATGACCGTCTCAGCTTCTCCGTGGTCATGCGATCCAAATTCAGACGCTGGGCAACCTACATGTGTTTGTGATGACTGTAGTGTCATGGGATCCCCTTTTGAGACCTTCTGACAAGCAAAGTCGATGGGGAAGCCAGATGGACTTAACAACTATGGCAAGGAAGGTCATAAAATGTGACAAAATTCACTGAACAACTGTCTCGCTTAGCAACAGAAATGTTGAGCTCAGTTGTGCTCTTATGTCATGGTCTACCTATACAACATACCAAACCTGATTACAGAATTAACTTCTCTCTCTCTCTTTCCCTCCCTCTCTCTCTCCCTCCCTTCCCTAACTCTCCTTATCTCCCTCCCTCCCTCTTCCCCCTCTTCTTCTCCTTCTCCCTCTCTCCCTCCCTCCCTCTCTCCCCTTTTCTTCTTGTTCTTGCTCTCCCTCACTCTCTCCCTTCTTCCCTCCTTCCCTTCCCCCTTTCTTTCATTCTCGCTCTTGCTCTCCCTCCATCTCTCTCTCCCCTCTTACTCTCCCTCTCCTTTTCCCTCTCTCTCTCCCTCCCCTATGTTTCCCTCTCCTGCGCTCTCTCTCTCTGTCCCTCTTCCCCATTCTTTCTCTCCCTCTCCCCCCTCTCTTTTGTTCTCGTTCTCACTCTCCTTCACCCTCCCTTCCTCTCTCGCTCCTCTCTTTCTCACCCTCTTTTTTTCCCACTCTCCCTCCCCATGTCTCCTGCTCCTGCTCTCCCTCTCTCCCGTTTCCCTATTCTTTCTCTCCCTCTCCCCCTCTCTTTCCTTCTCACTTTCACTCACCCTCCCTCTCTCTCTCCCCTTTCCCTCCGTCTCCCTTTCTCTCTCTCCCTCCCCCTGTCTCCTGCTCCTGCTCTCCCTCTCTCCCCCTTCCCCCTTCTTTCTTTCCTCTCCCTCTCCTCTCTTTCTCACCCTCTTTTTCCCTCTCCTCTCTCCCTCTCTCTCTCTCCCTTCCTCTGTCTCCTTTTCTCTCTCTCCCTCCCCATGTCTCCTGCTCCTGCTCTCCCTCTCTCCCATTTCCCCATTCTTTCTTTCCCTCTCCCCCTCTCTTTCATTCTCACTTTCACTCACCCTCCCTCTCTCTCTCTCCCCTTTCCCTCTGTCTCCTTTTCCCTCTCTCCGTCCCCATGTCTCCTGCTCCTGCTCTCCCTCTCTCCCATTTCCCCATTCTTTCTCTCCCTCTCCCCTTCTTTCATTCTCACTTTCACTCACCCTCCCTCTCTCTCTCCCCTTTCCCTCTGTCTCCTTTTCCCTCTCTCTCCCTCCCCCCCGTCTCCTTCTCTTGCTCTTCCTCCCCCCTCTCTTGCTATCCCTCCTCCTCCCTCCCTTTCCCCATCTTTCATTTTTGTTCTCCCCCTCCCTCTCCCTCTGCTGCCTCTTCCTCTCCCTCCCTCCCTCTCCCTCTCCCTCTCTCTTTTGTTGATATAAACACAATGTATTCCATCCCTCCTCCGAGATAACCTTAATTAAGCTTAAGATGCTGCATGCACAAATTTCCTAAGCCTGCAATTGACTTTCTTAAGTTTTGTGACAATTTCAGGGCAAAAGGTTCTCTAGGTGAGGTGAGGCCGCCTGCCAGTTCCCCTTCATTTCAAGATTCCCAGAGTAGAGAAGCTGTCACCAGGTCTGTAATTTGCACCAAGTATCAAATCTCAGCCTGTAGAAAAATCCAGGATGAGTCTTCTAGGAGAAGGAAACAGTCCTTTTCAACATTTTTGCAATTTCTGGGAACTGGATCATGATTTACACTCTGCGGTTTGGCCCAAGGGGATCCTCCAACCTAGATAAAAAGAATAAATCTCCTCCCGTTCAAATGAGCACGTTTATTAAAGCGTTGATTTGTTTAGAATTTGTGTACTTATGAAAGAACCGAGAGACAAGTCGGTGGCAGTTGAAAACACAGCAGAGAGCGTGGAATTTTGCCAAGCAAAGAACCTATTTGGAAATTGATCCTTTGATTCCAGTGATGAAGTAGAATTTCTCTTGGGGCCTGCAGCAAACACTTGCATTTATTCCCCCTGTTTTTTAAAACCCCAGAGAGGATTTGGCTATCCTGCTTCCAAAAAGTAGGATATTAGAACTCCTTCCGCAGAGCATCAAATGTTTCTGTTTGTGGAATGGACAATTAGAATCAGAATATTGCTGGAAGGGACCTTGGAGGTCTTCTAGTCCAGCCCCCTGCTCAAGCAGGAGATCCTATACCATTTCAGATCAGTGACTATCTAGTCTCTTCTTAAAAACCTCCAGTGATGGAGCACCCATGACTTCTGGAGGCAAACTGTTCCACTGGTTAATTGTCCTCACTGTTAGGAAGTTTCTCCTTAATTCCAGGTCGCTTCTCTCCTTGAACAGTTTCCATCCATTGTTCCTTGTCTTCTGGTGCTTTGGAAAATAGGTTGACCTCCCCCACTCCTCTTTGGGGCAGCCTCTCAAATACTGGAAGACTGCTATCATGTGCCCCCCCCTCCCCAAGTCCTTCTTTTCTCTAGACCGGCCATATCTTAATGGTTCTTCCTATGGTTCTTCCTATGTTTTTGTCTCCAGGCACTTCCGTGATCATGTGGCCAGCATCGCTAAACGCCAAAAGTGCAAGGAATGCTGTTACCTTCCCACTGAAGTGGTACCTATTTATCTACTTGCCTTTGCATCAGATGTGGCATTCAGCCGGTTTAGACCGGTTCAGCCGAACCAGTAGCTCTGACAATCAACTGGCCCCGCCTACCCACCCCTGCCCATCCTATTCCTTATTTCCTGATTTCTAGCTCATCTCAATCACACAGCAAAACCGATTTCTCACCCCCCTCGCTGTTCTACTTACCGTTGCTGACTTGGAAGGTAAGCAGCTGAGCTTCTAAATGTTACATTTTCAGTGCAAAGCTCACTCACTGAACCAGTTGTTAAACTGACAGCATTCCCCCACTGATTTCATGCTTTCGAACTGCTGGGTGAACAGGAGCTGAGGCAAGGAATGGGCACTCACCCTGTCATGCGCACTCGGGTGTCAAACCTGGGCTGTCAGCTCTGCAACTGACAAGCTCAGCATCTTTAACCACTGAGCCGTCACACCCCTGTGACATTATTTACATTCTTATAAGAGCATAAATCTATTGACCACCTAATTTGGCTAATAAGATTTCTGTTTGTTGACAAATCAGGACTTCTCTTTCCAATTTTGGTTCTTTTTTTTTCTTTTTACCGCACATCTCAAATAGCTAGAAAGCTGGTTTGCTTGCATCCTTTTTTCTCCCATGGGTCCTTTTTAGGCTGCAGAAAGATCTCGAGAAGTTTAGACTATTGTAATCTACAATATTGTTGTTGCATCAATCTCCTTCGAAGAGTAAGGTTCTACATTTAGGCAAGTAAAACCAAATGCACAGGTACAGTATATGTGATACCTGGCTCAATATTAGTAATTGTGAGAGGGATCTTGGAGTCCCCGTGGACAAGCATTAAATATGAGCCAGCCGCCAAAAAAGCCAACACAGTTCTAGGTTGCATAAACAGGGATAGAATCAAGATCACGTGAAGTGTTACCACTTTATAATGCCTTGGTAAGGCCACACTTGGAATACTGCATTCAGTTTTGGTCGCCATGATGTAAAAAAGATGCTGAGACTCTAGAAAGAGTGCAGAGAAGAGCAACAAGGATGATTAGGGCACTGGAGGCTAAAACATATGAAGAACAGTTGCAGTAACTGGGTATGTCTCGTTTAATGAAAAGAAGAACTAGGGGAGACATGATAGCAGTCTTCCAATATCTCAGGGGCTGCCCCAAAGAAGTGGGAGTCAAGCTATTCTCCAAAGCACCTGAAGGCAGGACCAGAAGCAATGGGTGGAAACTAATCAAGGAGAGAAGCAATTTAGAACTAAGGAGAAATTTCCTGACAGTTAGAACAATTCATCAGTGGAACATCTTGTCTCCAGAAGTTGTAAATGCTCCAACACTGGAAATTTTAAAGAAGATGTTGGATAATCATTTGTCTGAAGTGGTGTAGGGTTTCCTGCCTGGGCAGGGGGTTGGACTAGAAGACCTCCAAGGTCCCTTCCAATTCTGTTATCCTATCCTATCCTATCCTATCCTATCCTATCCTATCCTATCCTATCCTATCCTATCCTATCCTATCCTACCCTACCCTACCCTATCCTATTCCATTCCATTCCATTCCATTCCATTCAATTAGATTCTATTCTATTCTATTCTATTCTATTCTATTCTATTCTATTCTATTCTATTCTATTCTATTCTATTCTATTCTATTCTAATTTTTTCCCCAGCATCTGTCTAGAAAATAAGCACCACAGCAGCCTGGAAAACGGGAGCGACCTTCTGACGGTCACGTTTAAATCCAATTGTGTTTCTCTTTTAATTTCCCTTAAAAAAATAACAAACTGATTTCTTTGTTTGTAAAGGGGCAGTGAAGATAAGACTCCTTTCTTGCAGGTTTTAAATTTTCTCTCCCCTCGCCCCATGAAACCATCTTGATATTTGTCCTTTCCATAAAGAACCGTTCCCGCGTGGAATAAAAGCCCAGGACACCCAGTGTAGAGAATAGCTGAAAATGTATTGATTAAGGAGGCTGGGAATTTTAATTGGTTCAAATAAAGGATGGATTTTACATCCCATGTTCTCTCTCTCTCTCTCTCTCCCTCCTTCCCTCCCTCCCTCCCTCCCTCCTAAAAATGAGTGATCCTTAATCTCATCCTTTACGCCAGCAAAAGACACAACATTAAACAGAGGGCGAAGGAAGAGATTTCTGGCTGAGGGGCCTTTGGCTGAAGTTTATTTACTGCTTTTAATCAAGCCGGCTTTCTTTCTTTTAGTATCTGCAAACATCTTGTCGTACTTTTCCCCCAGCATGGCAAAATGCAGTCGCGTCGAAGTTTATATGAGGAAGGGGAAAAAGAAAAAAAAAGAACAAGCAACTTAACATTATCAAGGCTTGTCTTTTCTTTCTCGCTTCTGTTCAACTGATTGAGCCAAAAGCCTCTAGAGATTTTTCTTTCTTTTTTTCCAATGCTCTTCGATTTGAAGTGTGTCCCGCTTTAAGAGCGCTCTTCAATCACCCAAGGATGTAAAACCAAAAGAACTACTGTAAATGACTACTTCAGCTTCAATCGCAATAATACAAGAGCAAAAAATAGATTCAAGCTTAATGTCAACCGCTTCAAACTTGATTGCAGAAAATATGACTTCTGCAACAGAGTTGTTAATGCTTGGAACTCATTACCTGACCCCATAGTCTCTACTCAAAATCCCAAAATCTTCAACCAAAAAACTGTCTACTATTGACCCCACCCCATTCCTAAGAGGACAATAAGGGGCGTGCATAAGAGCACAAAAGTGCCTACCGTTCCTGTCCTATTGTTCCCTTCATTATATCAAATTAATATAGCTGATGCATATTCTTTACTTATATATATATATATATTCTTCATGATATGTTTTTTTTACTTATCACAATGTTTGTGTATACTGTTATGACAAAATTAAATAATAATAATAATAATAATAATAATAATTAAAAAAAAAACTATTAAAATCGGGCAGAAGAACCTAGACAAATCCACTGTGGGTTTTTATCTGAGCAGCCATCTGGGTTCTTCAGGAAATTTCTTTCCCGGTTTTGTCCCTTTTTCCAGCCAGGAATTGAATTTCTTTCTCCTAAATTCGCTCCTTGGAAAAAAATGGTGAGGTTTGAGTTTGCCCCTAATAGGGTTTGATCCAGTGGTGAAATTCATTTTTTTTTTCTACCGGTACTTTGGGCGTGGCTTGGTGGGCATGGCTGGGGAAGGATACTGCAAAATCCCCATTCCCTCCCCACTCCAGGGGGAAGGATACTGCAAAATCCCCATTCCCTCCCCACTCCAGGGGAAGGATACTGCAAAACCTCCATTCCCTCCCCACTCCAGGGGGAAGGATACTGCAAAATCTCTATTCCTACCCCACTCCAGGGGAAGGATACTGTAAAATCTCCATTCCCTCCCCACTCCAGGGGAAGGATACTGCAAAACCTCCATTCCCTCCCCACTCCAGGGGGAAGGATACTGCAAAATCTCTATTCCTACCCCACTCCAGGGGAAGGATACTGTAAAATCTCCATTCCCTCCCCACTCCAGGGGAAGGATACTGCAAAATCTTCATTCCCTTCCCACTCCAGGGGGAAGGATACTGCAAAATCTCCATTCCCTCCCCACTCCAGGGGAAGGATACTGCAAAATCTCCATTCCCACCCCACTCCAGGGGAAGGATACTGCAAAATCTCCATTCCCTCCCCACTCCAGGGGAAGGATACTGCAAAATCTCCATTCCCACCCCACTCCAGGGGGAAGGATACTGCAAAATCTCTATTCCTACCCCACTCCAGGGGAAGGATACTGTAAAATCTCCATTCCCTCCCCACTCCAGGGGAAGGATACAGCAAAATCTCTATTCCCACCCCACTCCAGGAGAAAGGATACTGCAAAATCTCCATTCCCTCCCCACTCCAGGGGAAGGATACTGCAAAATCTCCATTCCCACTCTACACCAGGTGGAAGGATACTGCAAAATCTCCATTCCCTCCCCACTCCAGGGGAAAGAGACTGCAAAATCTCCATTCCCTCCCCACTCCAGGGGGAAGGATACTTCAAAATCTCTATTCCTACCCCACTCCAGGGGAAGGATACTGCAAAATCTCCATTACTCCCCACTTCAGGGGAAGGATACTGTAAAATCTCCATTCCCTCCCCACTCCAGGGGAAGGATACTGCAAAATCTCCATTCCCACCCCACACCAGGGGAAGGATACTGCAAAATCTCCATTCCCTTACCAATCAAGGGGAAGGATACTGCAAAATCCCCATTCCCACCCCACTCCAGGGGAAGGATACTGCAAAATCTCCATTCCCTCCCCACTCCAGGGGAAGGATACTGCAAAATCTACATCCCCTCCCCAATCAAGGGGGAAGGATACTGCAAAATCTCCATTCCTTCCCCACTCCAGGGGGAAGGATACTGCAAAATCTCCATTCCCTCCCCAATCAAGGGGAAGGATACTGCAAAATCTCCATCCCCTCCCCAATCAAGGGGGAAGGATACTGTAAAATCTCCATTCCCTCCCCAATCAAGGGGAAGGATACTGTAAAATCTCCATTCCTATCCCACTCCAGGGGAAGGATACTGCAAAATCTCCATTCCCTCCCCACTCCAGGGGAAGGATACTGCAAAATCCCCATTCCCACCCCACTCCAGGGGAAGGATATTGCAAAATCCCCATTCCCACCCCACTCTAAGACCAGCTAGAGGTGGTATTTGGTGGTTCTCTGAACCACTTGAAATTTCCGCTACCAGTTCTCCAGAACCTGTCAGAACCTGCTGTATTTCACCGCTGGTTTGCCTTTCATAGTGGATACACAGATTTGGCATTTGATTGTGTGCACGCTAGTCAGCTTAACGCAATTTCACATTTTCAAGGTATTAGCCCATTTGTCATTCTGCAAGGAACAGTGAATAATAGCCACCCAGCTAGATGGAGGGCAGATGTTTTTCAAACTCTCATAAAATCAGCACGTTTCAGTTCAAACTTAGAATAGAGTCGAATAATAACTTTATTGTCACTTTGAATGTACGCTAATCGGCATACATTAAAATGAATTTTTTTTTGCATACAGCTCTCAAAGGGTCATCACCTCCAATACACACAACATGAACATGTCAAAAGAAATAAATAAATACAAGATTAGGTATATATCCACATATATTCTATGACACAGAGAAACAACTCAGAAACAACTCAGTTGGATGTGTTGTGCCTCGCCCGCCCTCCTCTCCTCAGCCGCCCCCCTCCCATTTCCTGCTATCTGAGCCAGAGACTGATAGTGAAGAAGAATGGCCTGGCATGCCTCCAGCCCCCAGCCCTGGCACCATGCCCGGACAGACTGAGCAAACAAACCTCCCTTCTACAGCGTGTGAGCACGAAGCCAGCCACGTGCTAGAAGTGCCGGCAGCAGAGCAGGAGGATGAAAAGACACAGTGGACAGATCCCCGCTTCCGGAGAATGGAGAGGCAACGTCAGCAAAAGGAAGGGAGGGGCAGGCCTGGATAAGTGCTGAGTCATGGAACCACACCCCATGGCCTATATAAAGGATCTGCTTTTTGGCATTCCTTGAGTCAGGCAAAGTCTCATCTGGTTGCTGAAGTCACACCTTGGATTCCTGCCTGCCCTGAGAACTCTGACAGGAATTTGGCAAAGCTGCAGAGGCTTTGTGGCCACGCTTGATACAGACTTCCCAGACCAGGCCATCAGAGGAGGAGTGGGACACGACAGGATGTATACATGTACAGGGCGAGAAAAAAGAATTTTGCAAATTTACCAGACGGATGGCCTAGAGAACAAAGCTGTTACAGAATCTGGTAGCCCTGCTATAGATACTTCGAAATCTCCTCCCAGAGGGGAGCAGCAGAAACAGACGATAAAGTGGGTGTGTGGGATCTCTTACAATGCTTCGAGCTTGAATCACATAGAGCTTATAAGCAGCATCCTGATTAAAGGGAAGCGAGCTTCCTATAATCTTCTCCACTGTCCTCATCACTCTCTGTAGGGGCTTTCTATCTGAGCGTCTTCTGCCACCAAACCAAACAGGGTGTCGTGTCCCCCTCCTCCTCTGATGGCCGGGTCTGGGAAGTCTGTATCAAGCGTGGCCACGAAGCCTCTGCAGCTTTGCCAAATTCCTGTCAGAGTTCTCAGGGCAGGCAGGAATCCAAGGTGTGACTTCAGCAACCAAATGAGACTTTGCCTGACTCAAGGAATGCCAAAAAGCAGATCCTTTATATAGGCCATGGGGTGTGGCTCCATGACTCAGCACTTATCCAGGCCTGCCCCTCCCTTCCTTTTGTTGACGTCGCCTTTCCATTCTCCAGAAGCGGGGATCTGTCCACTGTGTCTTTTCGTCCTCAGCTGCTGGCAATTCTAGCTCGTGGCTGGCTTCGTGCTCACACGCTGTAGGGAGGTTTGTTTGCTCATTCTGTCCGGGCATGGTGCCAGGGCTGGGGGCTGGAGGCATGCCAGGCCATTCTTCTTCACTATCAGTCTCTGGCTCAGATAGCAGGAGATGGGAGGGGCCTGGCTGAGGAGAGGAGGGCGGTCGAGGCACAACACAGGGATGCAGTTTGTTAAAACG
Source organism: Ahaetulla prasina (assembly GCF_028640845.1). Taxonomy (NCBI): domain Eukaryota; kingdom Metazoa; phylum Chordata; class Lepidosauria; order Squamata; family Colubridae; genus Ahaetulla; species Ahaetulla prasina. The sequence continues at coordinate 295,823,833 of NC_080540.1, read as the reverse complement.
CTCTCAATCGTGCCTCTGTAAAAAGTGGCCAGGACAGATGGAGAAAGATTTTCTCTCTATCCAATGCAGGAAATGCAGACACTGGTTTGCACATTTCACTAAGGATGATGTGTGGAGAGACCAGTTCAGATTCCCTTAACAGCCATTCTACTAACTCAACAGCTGCAGTGATTCACTTAACCCACTTAAGTGAAAGGAAAGGTCATACAATGGGGCAAAACCCACTTAACAAATGTCTCACTTAGCAACAGAAATGCTGGCCTCAATTGGGATTGTAAGTGAAGGACTACTTGTAGACGAATCCAAGAAAATGTCTAGTTTAATGAAAAGAAGGACTAGGGCGGACATGATAGCAGTATTCCAGTAGCCAGGAGCTACCACAAAGAAGAGGGGGTTGTCGTGTCCCACTCCTCCGCTGACGGCTGGGTCAGGGAAATTCAAATCAGGCGTGCCTCTGCAGCTCTGCCAAAGTCCTAGCAAAGTTCTCAAGGCAGGCAGGAGACCAGAAAGTGACTTCAGCAAGATAAGGTAGACTTTGCCTGACTCAGAGAATGCCAGAAAGCAGATCCTTTATATAGGCCATGGGGTGTGGCTCCATGACTCAGCACTTATCCCGGCCTGCCCCTCCCTTCCTTCTGTTGACGCCGCTTATCAATTCTCCTGAAGCGAGGGTCACTCCAGTCTGCAGCTGTTGGTAATTGACCTTCCTCAGGCTCACATGCTGTGGAGGAGGGGGAGGGGTCTAGTTGCTCCGTTTGCCTGAGCATGGAGCCAGGGCTGGGGGCTGGAGGCGCTTCTTCTTCCTCAGCCTGTCTGGGCATGGAGCCAGGGCTGGGGCCGGGAGGCATGCTAGGTCATTCCTCAGGATTCGGAAGCAGATAAGAAGCCCCCGGCTGCGGGGAAAGCGGACGAGGCACAACAGGGGTCAACTTAGTTTCCAGAACACCAGAAGGCAAGACAAGAAACAATGGATGGAAACTCATCAAGGAAAGAAGCAACCTGGAACTGAGGAGAAATTTTCTAACAGTGAGGACGATTAACCAGTGGAACAGCTTCCCACCAGAAGTTGTGGGTGCTTCATCACTGGAGGTTTTTAACAAGAGACTGGACAGTCACTTACCTGAAATGGTACAAGGTCTCCTGCTTGAGCAGGGGGCTAGACTAAAAGACCTCTAAGGTCCCTTTCAGTTCTCTTCTGATGGATTTAGTCTTTCTATTCATTCATGTTTTTATTAGATGCTTCACCTCTGGTTGAAGTTTAGATGTGATTTAATGCAACGCATCTTCAATGGAACTGTAGAATGGTTTGTAAAAGACTTTCTACTGACAAATACTTGGTTAGTTGTTTTTTTAAATGCCAGACGAAATTCAGCTTCTTCTTTCAAAGAGACAGTTCACATGTTTTTTTATATATATTTCTATCCAAATCGAAAGGATCCAGAGGTTGCCACTGAGTCTGAAGTGAGAATTGAAACATTAAACGGATGGTGGGGGCGGGGGGAATCTTTTATATGCATGAAATGCTCCTGCAGAAGAATTTGTGTCCTGGGATTCATTACAACTCAGATATTCTCTCTATCAAAGACAGCTGATGAATCCAAGGAGTGGATTTATTTTATTTGGCCCTTGTTTAATACTGCTCAAATGAAATGAAATGATGATGCAAATCGTATTTGGCAAGGAATAGTCCTTAAACGTCAGAGGGGTAAAAAAAATCCATGTTATGTCCCAATGTGAGGGATGTGGTGGCTTAGTGGCTAAGACGCTGAGCTTGTCGATTGAAAGGTCGGCAGTTCAGCGGTTCGAATCCCTAGTGCTGCATAACGGGGTGAGCTCCCGTTACTTGTCCCAGCTTCTGCCAACCTAGCAGTTTGAAAACACGTAAAAAAAAAATGCAAGTAGAAAAATAGGGACCACCTTTGGTGGGAAAGTAACAGCGTTCCGTGCGCCTTTGACATTTAGTCATGCCGGCCACATGACCATGGAGACATCTTCAGACAGCACTGGCTCTTTGGCTTTAAAACGGCGATGAGCACTGCCCCCTAGAGTCAGGAACAACTAGCACATATGTGCGAGAGGAACCTTTACCTTTATGTCCCCATGCAGTGTATAATAGAATAGAATAGAATAGAATAGAATAGGATAGGATAGAATAGAATAGAATAGAATAGAATAGAATAGAATAGAATAGAATAGAATAGAATAGAATAGAATAGAATTTTATTGGCCAAGTGTGATTGGACACACAAAGAATTTGTCTTGGTGCATATGCTCTCAGTGTACATAAAAGAAAAGATACGTTCAAAAGGTACAACATTTACAACACAATTGATGGTCAATATATCAATATAAATCATAAGGATTGCCAGCAACAATTTATAGTCATACAGTCATAAGTGGAAAGAGATTGGTGATGGGAACTATGAAACGATTAATAAGAATTAATAAGAATTTAGCTTAAACTTTAACTTGGTGAACTAGCCCAAAATCACCCAGCTGGGACTAGAACTCACAAGTTTCCTGGTGCCTGATCCAAAATCATCCAGCCAGCTTTAGTGTTTAAGGCAGGTCAGGAACTCACTGTCTCCTGGTGATTGGCCTAAACTCACTCAGTTGGCCTTCATGTCTAAGGTGGGACTAGAACTCATAGTCTCCCGGTGCCTCATCCAAAGTCACCCAGCTGGCTTGCATTTAATAATAATAATAATATCAGAGTTGGAAAGGGACCTTGGAGGTCTTCTAGTCCAACCCCCTGCCCAGGCAGGAAACCCTATACCATTTCAGACAAATGGCTATCCAACATTTTCTTAAAAATTTCCAGTGTTGGAGCATTTACAACTTCTGCAGGCAAGTCGTTAATTGTTCTAACTGTCAGGAAATTTCTCCTTAGTTCTAAGTTGCTTCTTTCCTTGATCACTTTCCACCCATTGCTTCTTGTTCTACCCTCAGATGGTTTGGAGAACAGCCCGACTCCCTCTTCTTTGTGGCATCCCCTGAGATATTGGAACACTGCTATCATGTCTCCCCTAGTCCTTCTTTTCATTAAACTAGGCATACCGAGTTCTTGCAACCGTTCTTCATATGTTTTAGCCTCCAGTCCCCTAATCATCTTTGTTGCTCATCTCTGCACTCTTTCTAGAGTCTCAATATCTTATTTACATCGTGGCGACCAAATATTCCAAGTGTGGCCTTACCAAGGCATTATAAAGTGGCACTAACACTTCACATGATCTTGATTCTATCCCTCTGTTTATGCAGCCCAGAACTGTGTTGGCTTTTTTGGCAGCTGCTGCATACTGCTGGCTCATATCTAAATGGTTGTCCACTAGGACTCCAAGATCCCTCTCACAATTACTACTGTTGAGCAAGGTACCACATATCCAGTACCTGTGCATTTTGGTTATTTTGCCTAAACGTAGAACCTTACTTTTTTCACTGTTGAATTTCATTTTGTTAAATAGTGCCCAATGTTTAAGTCTGTCAAGATCTTTCTGTATCTTGAGCTTATCTTCTGGAGTGTTGGCTATTCCTGCCAGCTTGGTGTCATCTGCAAATTTGATGAGTTCCGCATCTATCCCCTCATCCAAGTCATTGATGAAGATGTTGAAGAGTACTGGGCCTAAAACAGAGCCTTGGGGTACTCCACTGCATACTTCCCTCCATGTGGATATAGTTCCATTGAGGACTACATGTTGAGTGCGGTTGGTCAGTCAGTTACGAATCCATCTGGTGGTGGTGCTGTCTAGCCCACATTTTTCTACTTTATCTAGTAGTAGGTTATGGTCTACTTTATCAAATGCTTTACTGAAGTCCAAGTAAATTATATCGACAGCATTCCTCTGGTCCACTAATTTTGTCACTTTGTCAAAGAATGCAATAAGATTAGTCTGGCATGATCTGTTTTTGACAAACCCATATTGGCTTTTGGTTATTATTTTGTTTGCTTCTAGGTGTTCGGTGATTCATTGCTTGATTATCTTTTCCAGAATCTTCCCTGGTATTGAGGTTAGGCTGATAGGTTTGTAGTTTCCTGGATCTGTTTTTTTTTCCTTTTTTGATGATGGGAACTACATCAGCTCTTTTCCAGTCCTCTGGCAGTTCCCCTTAAGTTTGGAGTAGAACTCACAATATCCTAGTGACTGACACAAAATCATCCACCCGGATTTTGTGTCAAAGGCAGGTCTAGAACTCACAGTCTCCTGATGATTGGCCCAAACTCACCCAGTTGGCCTTCATGTCTAAGGTAGGACTAGAATTCAGTCTCCTGGTAATTGATCCAAAGTCATCCAATCAGATTTCATGTCTAAGGCAAGTCTAGAACTCACTGTCTACTGGTGTTTGGCCCAAAGTCACCCAGTTTTCATATCTAAGGCAGATCTAGAATTCACCATCCCCTAGTGATTGGCCCAAAATCACTCAGCCCACTTTTGTGCCTAAGGCTGAATTAGAACTCATGTGTCTCCTGGTTTGTAGTCTGATGCCTTAACTATTACATCAAACTGGTATTCCTAGAGTCGGTTGGTTCCTATGCAAGGCATATAGGAGGAGTTGCAATGAAATATGAATTTGCAATGCCATACATTAGCTTCCCGGGAAGTAAAACCCCAGTTGCACCAAGAGATACCACCACTGATTGCATATTAGCTGAATTCAGAAAAAAACAGGATAACTGAGTTGGAAGGGAACTTAGAGGTCTTCTAGTCCAACCTTATGCTTGTTGTGTCTCGTCCGATCTCACCACCACAGCTGGGGTCTGCTTATCTGCTTCCGAACGCTGAAGAATGTCCTAGCATGCCTCCCGGCCCCAGCCCTGGCTCCATGCCCAGACAGGCTGAAGAAGAGCAAGTATCTCCAGCCCCCAGCTCTGGCTCCATGCCCAGGCAAACGGAGTAACTAGACCCCTCCCCCTCCTCCACAGCATGTGAGCCTGAGGAAGGTCAATTACCAACAGCTGCCGATTGGAGTGACCCTCGCTTCAGAAGAATTGATAGGCGGCGGCGTCAGAAGGAAGGGAGGGGCAGGCCTGGATAAGTGCTGAGTCATGGAGCCACACCCCATGGCCTATATAAAGGACCTGCTTTCTGGCAGTCTCTGAGTCAGGCAAAGTCTAAACATATCTTGCTGAAGTCACTTTCTGGTCTCCTGCCTGCCCTGAGGACTTTGCTAGGACTTTGGCAGAGCTGCAGAGGCACGCCTGATTCGGATTTCCCTGACCCGGCCGTCAGCGGAGGAGTGGGACACGACAATGCTCAAGAAGGAGACCCTATTCTATTTCAGACAAATGATCTCTGCTTAGAAACCTCCAGTGATGGGGCACTCACAACCTCTGAAGGCAATCCTTCCACTGATTAATTGTTCTCAGTCTGGGGAAATTTCTTTTTAGTTCTAGGTTGCTTCTCTCCTTTGTTAGTTTCCATCAGTTGCTTTTTGTCCTGCCTTCAAGAGCTTTGGATAATAGGTTGATCCACCCTCTTCTCTATGGCAGCCTCTGAGATAATTGGAAGACAGTTATTAAGGTAAAGTTTCCCTTCACACATACATACTAGTCATTCCCGACTCTAGGGGGCGGTGCTCATCTCTGTTTCAAAGCTGAAGAGGCAGCGCTGTCCGAAGACGTCTCTGTGGTCATGTGGCCGGCATGACTCAATGCCAAAGGCGCACGGAACGCTGTTCCCTTCCCACCAAAGGTGGTCCCTATTTTTCTCCTTGCATTTTTTACGTGCTTTCGAACTGCTAGGTCGGCAGAAGCTGGAACAAGTCATGGGAGATCACCCTGTTACGCGGCACTAGGGATTCGAATCGCTGAACTGCCAACTTTTCGATTGACAAGCTCAGCATCTTACCCACTAAGCCACCGCATCTCCAGATGGTTATTATGTCAAATAAATACGTCTTCAACTCGCGGCGGAAGGTCCAAAGGTCAGGAAGTTGACGAAGTCCTGGGGGAAGTTTGTTCCAGAGGGTGGGAGCCCCACAGAGAAGGCCCTTCCCCTGGGGGCCGCCAGCCGACATTGCTTGGCTGACGGCACCTTGAGGAGTCCCTCTCTGTGAGAGCGCACGGGTCGGTGGGAGGCAAACGGCGGAAGTAGGCGGTCCTGTAAGTAACCCGGTCCTAAGTCTTCAGGTGCTTTGGAGAATAGTTTGACTCCCTCTTCTTTGTGGCAACCCCTGAGATATTGGAAGACTGCTATCATTTCTTCCCTAGTCCTTCTTTTCATTAAACTAGACATACCGTATTCCTTCAGCCGTTCTCCATATGTTTTAGCCTCCAGTCCCCTAATCATCTTTGTTGCTCTTCTCTGCACTCTTTCCAGAGTCTCAACATCTTGATTCAACCCCTTTTAATTCTATCTATTCCCTGAAGGAACTAAGAGGGAAAACCCCTTAGGAAGCACGTAAAGGACGGGTGGCACACCCCGAGCTAAAGAAGGTCTCCTCCTTACATTTGCCAAATCATACTGAGTTAATTTTTTTTTTATTTGCATTTATATCCCGCCCTTCTCCGAAGACTCAGGGCGGCTTACACTATGTCAGGCAATAGTCTTCATCCATTTTGTATACTATATACAAAGTCAACTTATTGCCCCCCAACAATCTGGGTCCTCATTTTACCTACCTTATAAAGGATGGAAGGCTGAGTTAACCTTGGGCCTGGTGGGACTTGAACCTGCAATATTGCAAGCAGTTGCTGTTAATAATAGGCTGCATTAGCCTGTTGAGCCACCAGAGGCCCTATAATTTAAAACCTTGTTCTTTTATCCTTGCCGATGATTGATTGATACTTTTTTATGGTTAGCCCAACGGAAAACAAACTGTCTGGAGACTTTTCTGCGGTGGAAACACACTAAAACATCCGCTGTCTCCCTTATCTCAGGAAAAGTACACCAACCTGCAGTCTTTTTTTTTTTTTTATTGAGGTGTGTGCGCCATATTTTTCATCCAGCATGACCGACAGGTATATTGCATGCTTATTTATGGGACGTTCCTAACAGGCAACAGCTGCCTTGGTCTTGTAACCGTCGCGGCATTTCAAATGCAACAGAGTACAGAGGAATAAAATGCCCTAAACAAGATACAGAAGAGCTTCTGCTTTCTGATATTCGGAGAGAGAAAAATGATGGGGGAGGTGGTGGTCCGTGGTTTGCCTCTAGATAGAATATTTAGCACAAGAAAACTCCGTGGGGGGTTTATATTGAGATTCCAGCTACCGTATATACTCGAATATAAGCCGATCCGAGTATAAGCCGAGGTCCCCAATTTTACCCCAAAAAACTGGGGTAAACTGGGGACTCGAGTATAAGCCGAGGGAGGGAAATGAGGCCCCCGCCCCGCCCTCTCACTGCACCGGCAGGGCTTCCCCGCGCTAATGCAAAAGCCCGCCAAGTTTGCACCATCCGGTATAATGTGAAAAAAAGAAAAAGAAAAAAAACTCGAGTATAAGCCGTATATACTCGAGTATAAGCCGAGGGGACATTTTTCAGCACAAAAAACGTGCTGAAAAACTCGGCTTATACTCGAGTATATACGGTAAGCGCATTAGGGCAAGAATAGAAATATTATCACTTTTCTAAGGATTGTTTCCGTAGGCATCCAGTGACGGAGGAAAAAAAATTGAACCATGAATTTTTTTGAGGGTGGGGTGGGGGAATATAAGAGCATGTTAAAAGTCTATGGAGACTTTTGGGGGGAATATAGGAGGTTGTTCCACTTACCACGCCCTGTTTTGCAAGCCTGCAAAAACTTGGAATCAAAGAGAGAATGGCTGTTTCCCCACTTTCAAAAAAATTGCAAGGAGGGAGGGAGAGAAGGAAGGAAGAAAGGAAGGAGGGAAACAGAGGGAAAGAAGAAAAAAAGAACGGGAGGAAAGAGGGAAAGAAGAAAAGGGAGGGAGGGAGGGAGGGAGGAAACAGAGGTAAAGAAGAAAAGGAAAGGAAGGAAGGAAATGAGATAAAGAAGAAAGGGAGGAAACAGAGGTAAAGAAGAAAAGGAAAGGAAGGAAGGAAGGAAGGAAGGAAGGAAGGAAGGAAGGAAGGAAGGAAAGGAAGGAAGGAAGGAAATGGAGGTAAAGAAGAAAGGGAGGAAACAGAGGTAAAGAAGAAAAGGAAAGGAAGGAAGAAAGGAAGGAAGGAAGGAAAGGAAGGAAGGAAGGAAGGAAATGGAGGTAAAGAAGAAAGGGAGGAAACAGAGGTAAAGAAGAAAAGGAAAGGAAGGAAGGAAGGAAGGAAAGGAAGGAAGGAAGGAAGGAAATGGAGGTAAAGAAGAAAGGGAGGAAACAGAGGTAAAGAAGAAAAGGAAAGGAAGGAAGGAAGGAAGGAAGGAAGGAAGGAAGGAAATGGAGGTAAAGAAGAAAGGGAGGAAACAGAGGTAAAGAAGAAAAAAAGGAGGGAAATAGGGAAAGAAGAAAAGAAGTAAGGGAGGAAACAGAGGTAAAGAAGAAAAGGAAAGGAAGGAAGGAAATGGAAAGAAGTAGTAAGGGAGGAAACAGAGGTAAAGAAGAAAAGGAAAGGAAGGAAGGAAATGGAGGTAAAGAAGAAAAGAAGGAATGAAATGGAGGGGGGAAGAAAGGGAGGAAACAGAGGTAAAGAAGAAAAGGGAGGGAGGAAGGAAGGGAAGGAAGGAAACAGAGAGGGTGGGAGGGCTAGAAAAATTCAAGACGCTGAAAGCTTTTGATTGATTGTTTGAGTCCTTTGTAAGATTTATAACATGCCCATCTGAACAATATTTTAAGAGACAAGTTATGTGCAAATACTGGTAGCTTTTATTGAAATAAGAATATTTATGCTGGCAAATTTGCATTTTAAAACTGCATATGGAAAGTGAGAGTTCAAAGAACGAAAGAAGGAAGATATTTTTGTTTTTTTTTTAAAGATACCTAAAGTAGGAAAGGTAGGTAGAGGTTTAAACTTTTTGTCTGGTATTGCAAATGTAGAATGTTCTGAAAGTTTTATGAACAGCTTTAGGGGGTGAAATGTGAATAGCTATGTGTACTGAATATTTAATTTTTTAAAAAATGTTTTTTGCCATCTAGGGCAATTAGGGCTCATGCTTAAATCTAAATCAGATAGTTTTGGGCTCCCATTTTCCTGAAACTTGGATTATTTTCATGCAAACCATAAGTCTTTTATTATATATTATAATGTCATTATAAGAATGTCTTCAATTCTTTCCTCCCCCTCTCCCTCTCTCCCTCCCTCCCTCCTACCTGCCTCTCCTCCTTCCTTCCTCCCTTCCTTCCTTCCTCCCTCCCTCCCTCCCTCCCTGTCTCTCCTCCCTCCCTCCTTCCTGTCTCTCCTTCCTTCCTTCCTTCCTTCCATATCCCTCCCAAATGTCTTTCTTTCTTCCCTTCCTTTCCCCATCTTTCTTTCTTTCTTTCTTTCTTTCTTTCTTTCTTTCTTTCCTCCCTCCCTCCCTCCCTTCTTCCTCCCTCCCTTCTGTCTTTCCTCCCTCCTTCCTTCCTCTTTCCTCCCTCCCTCCCATTCTTTGTTTCTTTTCTTTCTTCCTTCCTTCCTTCCTTCCCCTTTCTTTCTTTCTTTCTTTCTTATTTTCTTTCTTTCTTTCTTTCTTTCTTTCTTTCCTCCCTCCCTCCCTTCTGTCTTTCCTCCCACTCCTTCCTTCCTGTCTTTCCTCCCTCCCTCCCATTCTTTGTTTCTTTTTCTTTCTTCCCTTCCTTTTCCCCTCCTTCTTTCTTCCTTCCTTCCTTCCTTCCCTTCCCCTTTCTTTCTTCTTTTCTTTCCTCCTCCTTCCTTCCTGTCTTTCCTCCTCCCTCTCTCCCATTCTTTTCTTTCTTTCTTTCTTTCTTTCTTTCTTCCTTCCTTCTTCCCTCTTTCTTGTCTCTCTCTCCCTCCCTCCTCCCTTCTCCCTCCCTCCCTTCTGTCTTTCCTCCTCCTTCCTTCCTCTTTCCTCCCTCCCTCCCATTCTTTGTTTCTTTTCTTTCTTCCTTCCTTCCTTCCTTCCCTTTCTTTCTTTCTTTCTTTCTTTCTTTCTTTCTTTCTTTCTTTCTTTCTTTCTTTCCTCCTCCTCCCTTCTGTCTTTCCTCCTTCCTTCCTGTCTTTCCTCCCTCCCTCCCATTCTTTTCTTTCTTCTTTCTTCCTTCCTCCCTCCCATTCTTTTCTTTCTTTCTTCCTTCCTTCCTTCCTTCCCTTCCCCTTTCTTTCTTCTTTTCTTTCCTCCCTCCTTCCTTCCTGTCTTTCCTCCTCCCTCTCTCCCATTCTTTTCTTTCTTTCTTTCTTTCTTTCTTTCTTCCCTTCCTTCTTCCCTCTTTCTTGTCTCTCTCTCCCTCCCTCCCTCCCTTCTCTAACCCTCCCAAATGTCTCTTCCCTTCCTTCCCCTCCTCTGCCTTCTTTTCCTTCTGCCCTCCCTCCCTCAACTCCTTCCTTCCTTCCTTCCTTCCTTCCTTCCTTCCTTCCTTCCTTCCTTCCTTCCTTCCTTTCTTCCTTCCTTCCTCCCTTCCTCCCTCCCTCCCTCCCTCCCTCCCTCCTTTCTAAGTTGAACAGAAGAGCAAAGTAAGATTGTTTTTTCAAGAGATACTCTCAGGCAATCCATGTTCAACAGAGAGAGAGTGCTGAGTTATCAGCTCCTGCCAAGGGCGACCATGTATCTTACATTCCCAAAGCCAAATCAGATTTGACATTTCATTGCAAGACCGAGACATCTTGAATCAGAAGGAAAGTTAAGGGGTATCGGGGTGGGCGGGCGGGGGAGGGGGAATCTCAAGACAGGAACACCCAATTTGGCAGAAACAATGAAAATTTCCTTGTCCTAATAATAAACAAGTAATTCAACGTTATTCCTGCTTTTCTTTTCTTTTCCTTTTTTTAAAAAAAAAACCATTTTGACGAAAATAACCTATCTTCCCAAGACGTAGTTACTTAATAAAAGAGGAACATGCAATTTCTGTGTGAATCTTAAATCAAGGTCTACTCAATTCCATTCTCTGATAAGCTGAGCCATTGTTGTTGAGATGCTCAAGAGAAGAATGATGTTTTCTTGACTCCAGTTCTCTTGTCATTTTCCTTCCTGCTTCCTCCATCATTATTATCATCATCATCCATTTGCTGTTGTTGTTAGTTGCGAAGTCATGTCCCACCCATCACGACTCCTTGGACCAAGGTCCTTCAGGCCTTCCTGTCCTCTACTATCCTCTGGAGTCCATTTAAGCTCACGCCGACTGTTTCAGTGACTCCATCCAGCCATCTCATTCTCTGCCATCCCATTCTTCTTTTGCCCTCAATCTTTCCCAGCATTAGGCTCTTCTCCAGTGAGTCCTTCCTTCTCCTTAGGTGGCCAAAGTATCTGAGTTTCATCTTCAGGATCTGGCCTTTTAAGGAGCAGTCAGGGTTGATCTCCTCTAGGACTGACTTGTTTGATCGCCTTGCAGTCCAAGGGACTCACAGGAGTCTTCTCCAGCACCAGAGTTCAAAGAGATAGATAGATAGATAGATAGATAGATAGATAGATAGATAGATAGATAGATAGATAGATAGATAGATAGATAGATAGATAGATAGATAGATAGATATGGATGGATAAGATAGATAGACAGACAGACGGATGGATGGATGGATGGATGGATGGATGGATGGATGGATGGACAGATTGACAGACAGATGGACAGACAGAGGGATAGACAGATGGATAGACAGATACATGATAGACAGATTGAATGATTGTTGTTGTTAGTTGCGAAGTCATGTCTGACCCATTGTGACCCCATGAAGACCCTTCCAGGCCTTCCTGTCCTCTACCATCTTCTGGAGTCCATTTAAGCTCACGCGGACTGCTTCAGTGACTCCATCCATCTACCTCATTCTCTGTCGTCCCCTTCTTCTTTTGCCCTCCATCGTTTCCAGCATTAGGCTCTTCTCCAGCGAGTCCTTCCTTCCCATTAGGTGGCCAAAGTATTTGAGTTTCATCTTCAGCATCTGGCCTTCTAAAGAGCATCTATTACCGCTTTACAAAGCCTTAGTAAGACAACACTTGGAAAACTGGATCCAGTTCTGGTCACCACAATATAAAAAAGATGTTGAGACTCTGGAAAGAGTGCAGAGAAGAACAACAAAGATTATTAAGGGGCTGGAGGCTAAAACATATGAGGAACAGTTGCAGGAATTGGCTATGTTTAGTCTAATGAAAAGAAGGACTAGGGGTGACATGATAGCAGTGTTCTAATATTTGAGGGGCTCCTACAAAAATGAGGGGCTCAAAATATTTTCCAAAGCACCAGAAGGCAAAACAAGAAACAATGGATGGAAACTAACCAAGGAGAGGAGCAACCTAGAACTTAAGGAGAAATTTCCTAACGATGAGCACAATCAACCAGTGGAACGACTTGCCTTCAGAAGTTGTGGATGCTCCATCACTGGAGGCTTTTAAGAAGAGATTGGACAACGATTTGTCTGGAAAAGTATAGGGTCTCCCACTTGAGCAGGGGGTTGGATGAGAGGTGAGGACAATCAATCAGTGGAACAGCTTGCCTTCAGTAGTTGTGTAGGTGGAGGTTTTTAAGAAGAGACCGGACAGTCACTTCTCTGAAATGGTATAGGGTCTCCTGCTTGAGCAGGGAGTTGGACCATAAGACCTTCAAGGTCTTTCCAACACTATCATTCTATTTTCTATGTTCTATCATCATCATCTTCACCACCATCATCATCTCTATCATCAGTCACCCAAAGTCATTGATTGAGACAGGTGGTGATAGAAATGGAATAATCAATCAATCTCGTATGTTATACCATGTACCTGATAACAAGGTAATACAGATAGACTTCAACTTACCAACACAATTGAGCCCAAAGTTTCTGTTACTAAGCGAGACCATTGTTAAGTGAATCCCTGTTAAGTGAATCCCTGCAGCTGTTAAGTTAGTTGCATGGTTTTTAAGTGACTCTGGCTTCCCCCTTTTCTTTCCATGTCAGAAGGTCACAAAAGGGGATTCCATGAGCCCAGGACACTGCAACCGTCATCAACAGGAATCAGTTGCTGCAAGTCCAAATTTTGATCACATGACCTCTGGGATGCTGCAACGGTCAGGTCCCTTTTTTCAGTGTAACTGTGAACAGTCACTAAAGAACAGTTTAAGTCAAGAACTATCTGTCTGTCTGTCTGTCTGTCTATCTATCTATCTATCTATCTATCTATCTATCTATCTATCTATCTATCTATCTATCTATCTATCATTTATCTATCTACCGACCTACTTATCATCTATCATCTATCTATCTATATCTATCTATATCTCCCTTCCTCTCTCTCTCTCTCTCTCTCTCTCTCTCTCTATTTATCACCTATGTCTGTCTGTCTGTCTTTCTGTATATCACCTATCTATCTATCTATCTATCTATCTATCTATCTATCTATCTATCTATCTATCTATCTATCTACCTACCTACCTACTTATCATCTATCTATCTATCTATCTATCTATCTATCTATCTATCTATCTATCTATCTACCTACTTATCATCTATCTATCTATCTATCTATCTATCTATCTACTTATCATCTATCTATCTATCTATCTATCTATCTATCTATCTATCTACCTACCTACTTATCATCTATCTATCTATCTATCTATCTATCTATCTATCTATCTATCTATCTATCTATCATTTATCAATCTACCGACCTACTTATCATCTATCTATCATCTATCTATCTATATCTATCTATCTATCTCCCTCTCCCTCTCTCTCTATCTCTCTATCTCTCTATATTTATCACCTATATCTGTCTGTCTGTCTGTCTGTCTTTCTGTATATCACCTATCTATCATCTATCTATCTATCTATCTATCTATCTATCTATCTATCTATCTATCTATCTATCTACCTATCTTTCTACCTACCTACCTACCTATCATCTATCTATCTATCTATCTATCTATCTATCTATCTATCTATCTATCTATCTATCTATCTATCTACCTACCTACCTACCTACCTACCTACCTACCTACTTATCATCTATCTATATCTATCTATCTATCTATCTATCTGTCTGTCTGTCTGTCTGTCTGTCTGTCTGTCTGTCTATCTATCTATCTATCTATCTATCTATCTATCTATCTATCTATCTATCTATCTATCTATCTATCTATCTACCTACCTACCTACCTACTTATCATCTATCTATCTATCTATCTATCTATCTATCTATCTATCTATCTATCTATCTATCTATCTATTTATCTATGTATCATTTATCTATCTACCGACCTACTTATCATCTATCTATCATCTACCTATCTATATCTATCTATCTATCTCCCTCTCCCTCTCTCTCTATCTCTCTATCTCTCTATCTCTATTTATCACCTATGTCTGTCTGTCTGTCTGTCTTTCTGTATATCACCTATCTATCATCTATCTATCTATCTATCTATCTATCTATCTATCTATCTATCTATCTATCTACCTACCTACCTACCTATCTATCTATCTACCTACCTATCTATCATCTATCTATCTATCTATCTATCTATCTATCTATCTATCTATCTACCTACCTACCTACCTACCTATCTATCTACCTACCTATCTATCATCTATCTATCTATCTATCTATCTATCTATCTATCTATCTATCTATCTATCTATCCATCCATCCATCCATCCATCCATCTATATCTATCTTATCTATCTACCTACCTACCTACCTACTTACCTTATCTATCTATCTATCTATCTCTATCTATCTATCTATCTATCTATCTATCTATCTATCTATCTATCTATCTATTTATCTATCTACCGACCTACTTATCATCTATCTATCATCTACCTATCTATATCTATCTATCTATCTCCCTCTCCCTCTCTCTCTATCTCTCTATCTCTCTATCTTTATTTATCACCTATGTCTGTCTGTCTGTCTGTCTTTCTGTATATCACCTATCTATCATCTATCTATCTATCTATCTATCTATCTATCTATCTATCTATCTATCTATCTATCTATCTATCTATCTATCTACAGACAGAACACAGACAGACCGATGATTGTCTGTCTGTCTGTGTTCTGTCTGTCTTTCTATCATCTATCTATCTATCTATCTATCTATCTATCTATCTATCTATCTATCTATCTATCTATCTATCTATCTATCTATCTATCGTCTCTCTAGAAACGAGATGAGGCCATCTCCCAAAGCTTCAGCTCTTTGAAGAGCTGTCCCTAATATATTACTTTTAGGCAGAAGAGAAAAAATTACGGAGTATTGAGGGAGGAACCATGCAAACGACGTGCAATTAATTGAGCCGCCTTTCGGTTTTAAACAACCTGGTTTAAATTGAGTTAGGCAATCAATTCCACTGTATTAAATTTAAATCCAACCCAATTTAGCTGTTCTCCCATAGCCATCAGCTTCTTTATCCTAATCCCAATGAAGAATGGCTTGACAGTGGGATGGGCGGCATATAAATTTAATGCATTTCATTTAATTCGATGAATTATACTTCTATGGTAGAGGATGAACTGAAGTAGAATGAACAAAAGAACTGATGGAAATAGAAGGTCGGCATACGGCAAAAGGACGCCATAAAAGGCTCATTTTGAACATTGTGTGTTCTGCCAGCCCTTTTCGAAACCAACAATTTTGCTCTACTCTGATTCCTTTTGTAAAGAGAGAGACACATTTTATTTTTCTCTGGTTTTGAGACAGTTTACATGCTCTTCTTCCAGCTGTAATAAAAGAGCCCCAGGCCCCACATCCATTGCTTCCACTTCATTTGCATTTTATGTGTCATAGGTGGACACATTTCACACGGCTTAATTAGGTGATTATCGTATGTGATGGAAATCGCCCTGTCTCGAGGGAAGAGGGCGAAGGAAAAATATTGGCGACGAGGAGTCAAAACTCATCAAAGGGGTTTTCACGTTGCTTTCTCTATCGATTGGCCGAAAGATGATTGTTGTGGTCCTCCTACCAGCTTCTCATTACGGAATTATTGATCGTTAAAACCTCATTATGGTTTTGAAAGTTAGGAACACATTGACGGAGAGGGAGGGGAGGAGGGAGGGAGGGAGGAGTGAGGCCGGGGAAAGCTGGAAAATGTTTGGCCAACAGAAGCTCCTTCCTGGAGGGTTCTGATTCCTTTTGACCCAGGAAAAAGAGCGGGACAAGTGAAGTTAAACGAAAGTATCATGTACTGTAGGTTTGCTCCCCTTCCTCTCCTCTTCACTCCACATTTCTCTCTCTCTCTCTCTCTCTTTCTTTCCTTCCTTTCTCTCTCTTTCTTGCTTATTTATTTCCTCCCTCTCTCCTGCCCTTCCTTCTTTCCTTCAGCTTCCTCCCTTCTCTCTCTCTCTCTCTTTCTTTCTTTCTTTCTTCCTTCCTTCCTTCCTTCCTTTCTTTTTTCTTTCTTTCTTCTCTCTCTTTTTTGTTTATTTCTTTCCTCCTTCCTTCCTTCCTTCCTTTCTTTTTTCTTTCTTTCCTCTCTCTCTCTTTTTTGTTTATTTCTTTCCTCCTTCCCTCCTGCCCTTCCTTCCTTCCTTCCTTCCTTCCTTCCTTCCTTCCTTCCTTCCTTCCTTCCTTCCTTCCTTCCTTCCTTTCTCTCTCTCTCTCTCTCTCTCTTTGTTTTTTTCTTGTTTTCTTGTTTTTTCTTTTCCCCCCCTCTCCCTCTCACCTTCCTTCCCTTCCTTCTTTCCTTCCTCTTCGCCTCCCTCGCTCCATTTTCTTTCTTTCTTCCTTTCTTTCTTTCTTTCTTTCTTTCTTTCTTTCTTTCTTTCTCTCTCTCTCTCTCTCTCTCTTTCTTTCTCTCTCTCTTTCTTTCTTTCTTCCTTCCTTCCTTCCTTCCTTCCTTCCTTCCTTCCTTCCTTCCTTCCTTCCTTCTTTCTTTCTCCTCCTCCCTCCCTTCTTTCATTCTTTCCTTCTCACCTTCCTTCCTCCTCCCTGTCCTTTCCACCTCCCTCCCTCCCTCCTCCTCCCTCCCTTCTGATATATATATATATATATATATATATATATATATATATATATATATATATATATATATATATATATATATATATATATATATATATATATATATATATATATATATATCACAAGTATCCTTGAAATGATTGAAAGCACAAATACCTTTCTGACATTTTTACTAGATTTTGCAGCTCTCCTAGGATGGAAACAAAAAAAACTCGGTTCTGTGCCATTAATAGAGCAATAGCTATAAATAACGGTGGCCTTCCAAAGTTAAGCTCTTTCTTTGCAATGCCGCCCTGTGTTTCTTTCTATCAGTTCTCATTTTGTTTTATGAAGCTGATTAGTTCAAGAATTTCTACAAAGAGGAGAATTTCGGGGAAGTTCTACTGGTGGGAATGTGACAGGGTTACAGGCATTGAGTCATAAGGTGCTCAGGAGTCATCATCAAATCATCATCAGCAAATCATCATCGTCATCAAATTATCACCATCATCAGAAAGCCACGGTGGCGCAGTGGTTAGAGTGCAGTACTGCAGACTATTTCTGCTAATCACCGTCTTCCAGTAGTTTGGCAGATTGAATCTCATCAGGTTCAGGGTTGACTCAGCCTTCCATCCTTCCGAGGTCGGTAAAATGAGGACCCAGATTGTTGGGCTCAATAGGCTTAGAGAGGGCTGTAAAGCACTATGAAGCAGTATATAAGTCTAAGTGCCATGGCTATTGCTATCATCATCATCACCATCATCACCATCATTTCTAGGCATCTAACATGCTTCTTGGGTTTCCATTCAATCAAACCATCCTTCAACAATGCTTAAGAGGTTACAGACATAGCAGAAGGGGTGGCAGAACCTGGAGGGCTGAGTCAAAAGAGAGATCAGCCTAAAATCCCTACATAGTCGCAAGCAAACTAAATCCAACCCACCTTGAGTGCGGTTGACCATGATCTAATTCCAAGCAAGTGCCGATGTTAGTTGAGAGAAATTCATGTGCATAGACATGAGTGGCAATACATCAGTTTAATTGGACCTTCATGTGTGGACCTGATGATTCTCACCTGACATTGGGGCATAGATAGCAGGGTTGAAATCCAGCAGGTTCTGACAGGTTCTGGAGAACCTGGTAGCGGAAATTTTAAGTAGTTTGGAGAACTGGAAAATACCACCTCTGGCTGATCCCAGAGTGGGGAAGGAATGGAGTTTTTGCAGTATATTTCCTCTAGAGTGGGGTGGGAATGGAGATTTTGCAGTATCCTTCCTCTGCCATGCCCACCAAGCCACACCCACCAAGCCACACCACACCCACTAAGCCACGCCCACAAAACTGGTGGTAAAATAATTCGGATAGACAGCCAGGCAATTCTCTTGTAGGGAAAGAGATGGGAACAAAGAACAGTGAAATGGCATAGGGTCTCCTCTGAAATGGTATAGGGTCTCTTGCTTGAGCAAGGGATTGGTCTAGAAGTCCTCCAAGGTCCCTTCCAACTTTGTTATTCTATGTTACCCTACTGCCCTTGCCATAAAGGTAAAGGTCCCCCTCGCATATGTGTGCTAGTCATTTCTGGCTCTAGGACCGGTGCTCATCTCCGTTACAAAGCTGAAGAGGTCCAAAGACATCTCTGTGGTCATGTGGCCAGCATGACTAAATGCTAAAGGTGCACAGAGCGCTGTTACCTTCCCACCAAAGGTGGTCCCTATTTTTCTACTTGCATTTTTATGTACTTTCAAACTGCTAGGTTGCAGAAACTAGGACAAGTAACGGGAGTTCACCCCGTTACTAGGGATTTGAACTGCTGACCTTCTGATTGACAAGCTCAGCATCTTAGCCACTGAGCCACCACATCCTCTTTGTCAGAATATTCATGACTAGGAAGACACGGTAACAAGGTCAGTCAATGAATAGGCATAGCCACTAAGTCAGCCAATTGGGAGCTGAGACAGACTGGAGCCAGGGTGTGCCTTAGTCTGCAGCTTCTGATTCTGTGCAGAGAAAGAGAAACTGAAGCCTTTGTGTGTGAACATGTCTGTTGATCTGAGCTGAAGAAGCAACTGCTGGTATTGTAAATATATTGTATGTGTTATTATGAATATAAAGAAGTCAATGAATCCAGCTGATTCAGTTATCTGTATGTGCTTCTGGATTTGATTTCTGAAAGAAACTCTGACACCCTTGCGATACCTAGAGGCAAAAAGATAAAATGGTAAAGGAATCCCTGTGGATTTTACTCCAGTAGCTGTTGCTGACTCTAGGCACTAACAACATCTAGATATGTTGCTGACGCTGATATCTGTTTCAAAGCCGTTGAGCCAGCGCTGTCTAACAACATTTTCATGGTCATGTGGTTAGCGTGAGGTCATGGAGCACGATTACCTTCCCATTGAAGTGGTACCTATTTATCTACTCGCATTTGCATGCTTTCAAATAGCTAGGTTGGCGGGAGTTGAGGCGAGGACAGGAACTCACTCCATCACGTGGTATTCGGATCTTGAACCTCGGCTGCCGGCTTTCCAGTCAACAAGCCCAGCATCTTAGCTGCTGAGCCACTGCACTGCCCTATCTAGAAACAAAAGAACACCACCAAGAGAAATTTGACCAAAAAAGAGTAGTCCGTAAATAAGAGAAAAACAAAAGCTCATTTTTCAAGAGAAGAAAGCTTTTAGAAATTGGAAAGTAGATGTCAGCGCAACAGTGCTGTGTTTATTATTATTTATTCAATTTGTATAGCTGCCCATATCACCTGAGCGGGTCTGGGCTGGTCACAGGAGGTAAAAACAATACAAAACCAACCGAAAACCAATATACTAACATATAAAAAGATCCATAATGAATTTGAAAATCATAAAATCCTGATCAGTAGCAGAATTCACCGGAGGGCAGCTCAGTAAAGTAAGAACGCTTCCCATTGCTGGGAGCCCCAGGCGAAGTAGCAGAGACATGTCTTGTGCAAGATTCTTTCCCTGTATTATTTTTTTAATGTGATCTCAGGATCGTAGCAAATTTAGCTTTGTTGGGCAATGGTACTCTTATCAAAGTGTACCTTAAAATGAGAGGCAGTTTAAGGAGAAGAGGAGGAGGACAAGGAGGAGGGGAGGGAAGGGTGGGAAAAGGAAAAAAAAAGAGGAGGTGAGGAGGAGGAGGAAGGGGAAAGATGGCAAAGGGGGAAGAGTGAGGAAGACAGGAGGAGGAGGAGAGGAGGAGGAAAGGTAAGGGTGGTAAAGAGAGGTAAGAGTGGTAAAGATAGGAGGAGGAGGAAGAAAAAAGAGGAGGAGGAGGAGGAGGAGAGGAGGAGGAGAAGGAGGAAGGAGGAGGAGGAGGAGGAGAGGAGGAGGAGGAGGAGGAAGAGGAGGAGAAGAGAAGAAGGAGAAGAGGAGGAGGAGGAGGAGGAGGAGGAAAGGAGGAGAAGAGGAGGAGGAGGAGAAGAAGAAGAGAAGGAGGAGGAGGAGAAGAGGAGGAGGAGGAAGAAGAAGAGGAGAAGAGGAGAAGGAGAAGGAGAAGAAGAGGAGGAGGAGGAGGAGGAGGAGGAGGAGAACTCAGAACTGTAAGAAGGACCTGGGGGTTGTGGGCTGTTGGCCTTTACTCCAAACAAAGAGTGCTAGAGAATTTGCTTACATTACTGCAGCATTTGTAGAACATAGAACAAAAATATTAGAGTTGGAAGGGATTTTGGAGGTCTTCTAGTCCAACCCCCTGCTCAAGCAGGAGACCCTATACCATTTCAGACAAGTGGCTGCCCAGAGTGTTCTTGAAAGTCTCCAGTAATGGAACATCCACAACTTCTGAAGGCCAGTTGTTCCATTGCTTGATTGCACTTACCATTGGGAAATTTCTCCTTAGTTCTAGGTTGCTTCTCTCCTTGGTTAACGTCCATCCATGGTTTCTTGTCTTGCCTTCAGGTGCTTTGGAAAATAAGTTGACCCACCTCATCTTTGTAGGAGCTCCTCAAATGTTGGAACACTGCTATCATGTCTCCCCTAGTCCTTCTTTTCATTAGTCTAGATGTACCCAAGTCTCATAACCATTCTTCTTATGTTTTAGCCTCCAGCCCCCTAATCATTCTTGTTGCTCTTCTCGGCACTCTTTGTAGAGTTTCAACATCTTTTTTATATTGTGATGAATATGGATGCAATATTCCAAATGTGGTCTTACTAAGGGTTTGTAAAACCGTACCAGAAATTCACATTTCTCTCATTTTTGACAAAACGATTAGCCGTGAAGATTAGCCTTTTCATCAACCACTTATACATGTGTGATGACTCTTAATTACCAGTAGATACAAGGCAGGTTGCAATATTGACAAATAAATGGCATTTGCATTTGTAATATAACATAACATAATAACAGAGTTGGAAGGGACCTTGGAGGTCTTCTAGTCCAACCCCCTGCCGAGGCAGGAAACCCTACACCATTTCAGACAGATGGTTATCCAACATTTTCTTAAAAATTTCCAGTGTTGGAGCATTCACAACTTCTGCAGGCAAGTTGTTCCACTTATTGATTGTTTTAACTGTCAGGAAATTTCTCCTTAGTTCTAAGTTCTAAGTTCTAAGAAAAAAACACAAGGGGGACATGACTAAACTAGCTAAATCTTTGTTCCATTCAAATTTTAAAATCCAGTTCTAATAAAAAAAATAAATCCTGCTTATTATTACTTGATTTTTTCCCAGCATCTCCTTTTGGAAGTACTCGTAATAGCTGTTTAAATGCTTTGGTTTCATACACAAACAATGAAAAACCAGTTGTGTTGTAAGAATGGGCAAACCATGGATAACATGTTTCTTTCAAAATTGTTTTTATGCTTTCTGGCTTTCACAGTGGATGGGCCCCCTCTTCCGGAGAATGGAGAGGCGACGTCAGCAAAAGGAAGGGAGGGGCAGGCCTGGATAAGTGCTGAGTCATGGAGCCACACCCCATGGCCTATATAAAGGATCTGCTTTTTGGCATTCCTTGAGTCAGGCAAAGTCTCATCTGGTTTGCTGAAGTCACACCTTGGATTCCTGCCTGCCCTGAGAACTCTGACAGGAATTTGGCAAAGCTGCAGAGGCTTCGTGGCCACGCTTGATACAGACTTCCCAGACCCGGCCGTCGGAGGGGGAGGGGGACACGACATCAGACCATTTCTGGATTTCCTGAACTTCTGGGATGCCCATTTTTTCACCCTCCCAGAGCCTCCATGCGGGCCCTGCATTTACCTCACATCCAAAATGGGCCGCGTGAAGACTCCTGGGAGAGGCGGGGTGGGGTGGGTGGGACCAGCCAGTTCTTGTAACTACCAGTCCGGTGAACCAGTTGTAAAATTACCCCACCCCTGTTCCGAACCGGCTGAATCCCACCCCTGCTCTCAGAGTCTCTTTGAAAATGAGACAGGTGGCATCTAAATTTGATAAATAAGTGAAATAATTTCAACCTTCCTTGTCTGGGTGCATGTGTGATATTGGCTGTCTTGGGATATTATTGCACAACATTTAGCACAATGAGAGCATGAAGCACGTGAGGTCATTATGCTTTCGGTGTTTTTTAAATGTTTTTTTTTATTTTCTAAGATGTTTTACCCTGCTTTTATTACTTTATAATTATTCAAGATACAGAACATGCCTAGCGCTCCTTCCTCCACCATGTAACAACAACCCTGTGAGATTCGGTTGGTTTAAGAGAGAGTGACTGACTGGCACAAAAGCATCCAGTCAGCTTTCATCCTAAGGCAGGACTAAAACTCCTCATCTCCTGCTGATTGGCCCAAAGTCACCCAGCTGGCTTTCATGCCTAAGGCAGGACTGGAACTCTCAGTCTCCTACTGATTGGCCCAAAGTCACCCAACCAATGTTCATGCCTAAGGCGGGACTAGAACTCTCAGTCTCCTGCTGATTGGCCCAAAGTCACCCAACCAATGTTCATGCCTAAGGCGGGACTGGAACTCTCAGTCTCCTGCTGATTGGCCCAAAGTCACCCAACCAATGTTCATGCCTAAGGCGGGACTGGAACTCTCAGTCTCCTGCTGATTGGCCCAAAGTCACCCAACCAATGTTCAGGCCTAAAGTGGGACTAGAACTCTCAGTCTCCTGGTGGTTAGCCCAAAGTCACCCAGTCGGCTTTCATGCCTGACTAGAAATCAGCATTTTCTGGTTTCTAGGTCAGCCCCTTCACCACTACACCAGTCTCTATTAAAGGAAGTAGCAGAGAGGAGAACACAAGGAAGACAAGTGATTATTGCATTTTATTGGCAAAAAAATGGGAAACAGATGTTTTGCCTTAGTTGCAGATGCAGCTGTGTTTCTAGCTTGCCATTGTGATCTCTGCTCATCAAGGTTTACAAAAGTTTGCTCTTTTGTCCTCCTCCTCCTCCTCCTCCTCCTCCTCCTCCTCCTCCTCCTCCTCCAGTAAACTGGATTCCTTTAAAAATGTTACTGGTGCATCTCCAACCTTATTATTACTCCTCTGTCTGACAACAGAGGAAGGGCCTCTGGTGGCTCAGCAGACTAAGTCTGTCTTTTATTAACACAGCTGCTTGCAATTACTGCAAGTTCCAGTCCCACCAGGCCCAAGGTTGACTCAGCCTTCCATCCTTTATAAGGTAGGTAAAATGAGGACCCAGATTGTTGGGGGCAATAAAGTTGACTTTGTATATAATATACAAATGGATGAAGACTATTGCTTGACATAGTGTAAGCCTCCCTGAGTCTTCGGAGAAGGGCGGGATATAAATTCAAAAAAAACCCCAAAAAACAGTGCTTGTTGTATAAACAGAGGCAGAGAATCAAAACCCCGCCAAGTATTAGTACCACTTTATAAAGCCTTAGTAATGCCCGCACCTGGAATGCTGCATCCAGTTTTGGTCACCACCTTGCAAAAAAAGATGTTGACACTTTGGAAAAAGTGCAGCGAAGAGCAACTAGGATGATTACAGACAGTGGTGGGATTCAAGTAATTTAACAACCGGTTCTCTGCCCTTATGATTTCTTCCAACAACCAGTTTGTCAACCTGCTCAGAAAGTTAACAACCGGTTCTCCCGAAGTGGTGCAAACTGGCTGAATCCCACCCCTGCTCTCAGAGTCTCTTTGAAAATGAGACAGGTGGCATCTAAATTTGATAAATAAGTGAAATAATTTCAACCTTCCTTGTCTGGGTGCATGTGTGATATTGGCTGTCTTGGGATATTATTGCACAACATTTAAGACATTAGCACAATGAGAGCATGAAGCACGTGAGGTCATTATGCTTTCGGTGTTTTTTAAATGTTTTTTTTTATTTTCTAAGATGTTTTACCCTGCTTTTATTACTTTATAATTATTCAAGATACAGAACATGCCTAGCGCTCCTTCCTCCACCATGTAACAACAACCCTGTGAGATTCGGTTGGTTTAAGAGAGAGTGACTGGCACAAAAGCATCCAGTCAGCTTTCATCCTAAGGCAGGACTAAAACTCCTCATCTCCTGCTGATTGGCCCAAAGTCACCCAACCAATGTTCATGCCTAAGGCGGGACTAGAACTCTCAGTCTCCTGCTGATTGGCCCAAAGTCACCCAACCAATGTTCATGCCTAAGGCGGGACTGGAACTCTCAGTCTCCTGCTGATTGGCCCAAAGTCACCCAACCAATGTTCATGCCTAAGGCGGGACTGGAACTCTCAGTCTCCTGCTGATTGGCCCAAAGTCACCCAACCAATGTTCATGCCTAAGGCGGGACTGGAACTCTCAGTCTCCTGCTGATTGGTCCAAAGTCACCCAACCAATGTTCAGGCCTAAGGTGGGACTAGAACTCTCAGTCTCCTGGTGATTAGCCCAAAGTCACCCAGTCGGTTTTCATGCCTGACTAGAAATCAGCATTTTCTGGTTTCTAGGTCAGCCCCTTCACCCCTACACCAGTCTCTATTAGAGGAAGTAGCAGAGAGGAGAACACAAGGAAGACAAGTGATTATTGCATTTTATTGGCAAAAAAATGGGAAACAGATATTTTGCCTTAGTTGCAGATGCAGCTGTGTTTCTAGCTTGCCATTGTGATCTCTGCTCATCAAGGTTTACAAAAGTTTGCTCTTTTCTTTTCCTCCTCCTCCTCCTCCTCCTCCTCCTCCTCCTCCTCCTCTCTCTCTCTCTGCCTCTTTGTATCTATCTATCCCTCTATCCCACTGTCTCTGTCTGTCTCTGTCTCTATCTTTATCTCTATCTCTGTCTCTGTCTGTCTCTGTCTCTGTCTGTCTCTGTCTGTCTCTGTCTGTCTGTTATTAACACAGCTGCTTGCAATTACTGCAAGTTCCAGTCCCACCAGGCCCAAGGTTGACTCGGCCTTCCATTTTTTATAAGGTAGGTAAAATGAGGACCCAGATTGTTGGGGGCAATAAAGTTGACTTTGTATATAATATACAAATGGATGAAGACTATTGCTTAACATAGTGTAAGCTGCCCTGAGTCTTCGGAGAAGGGCGGGATATAAATTCAAAAAAAAACCCAAAAACAGTGCTTGTTGTATAAACAGAGGCAGAGAATCAAAACCCCGCCAAGTATTAGTACCACTTTATAAAGCCTTAGTAATGCCCGCACCTGGAATGCTGCATCCAGTTTTGGTCACCACCTTGCAAAAAAAGATATTGACACTTTGGAAAAGGTGCAGCGAAGAGCAACTAGGATGATTACAGACAGTGGTGGGATTCAAGTAATTTAACAACCGGTTCTCTGCCCTTATGATGTCTCCCAACAACCAGTTTGTCAACCTGCTCAGAAAGTTAACAACCGGTTCTCCCGAAGTGGTGCAAACTGGCTGAATCCCACCACTGATTACAGACCTGGTGAATAAAACATATGAAAAACATTTGCAGGAATTGGTTTGGCCTAGTTTGATGACAAGGAGGACTAGGGGTGACATGATAGCAGCGTTCCAGTATTTGAGAAGCTTTCACAAAGAAGAGGGAGTCAAGTTATTCTCCAAAGCACCTGAAGGCAAGACAAGAAGCAATGGAAGGAAATTAACCAAGAAGGGATGCAACCTAGAACTAAGAAAAAACTTCCTAACAGTGGGAACAGTTAATCAGTGGAACAACTTGCCACCAGAAGTTGTAAATGCTTCATCACTGGAAGTTTTTAAGAAGAGACTGGACAAGTTACTTGTCTGGAACGATATAGGATCTCCTGCTTGAATAGGGGGTTGGACTAGAAGACCTCCAAGGTCCCTTCCATCTCTATTCTGATCGATAATCCACCATTGACCCAAAGGTAGGAGAAGCAGCTGGTTTATTTGCGACATATTCATTTGTACAGGTATGGTGAGGTTTCCAGTTCTCCCACCCCTTTCCGCTCTCTCTCTTTCCTATCCATCAAAGACAAAAGGAAATGAACTCCATGCTTTATTTTAATGCTTCCTTTTATCTCGGAGTTTAATCGTTGTAAAAAAAAAACCCCACAAAACCCTCCTACGTTTTAAAAGGTCCCGTGGGGTGTACAGTCCCATAAAATCTTGTAACGGAGTGACATGCAATAATGAAAACCTTTCTCCCAAGTACATCAGAATGAGAATTCTTGTTTTTATATTGTAATCATCACAGAGCTGGCCCCAAGGTATTGATTGAATTATACACAACTCTGTTGTGGAGCCATTAAAAAAAAAATAAGACAAAAATAAAAATGACAGGCAGCTGGTTCGGAATAAACAACGGAAGCTTACGCTTAAAAAAAACCCACCAAAATCACTTTTTGTTCCTAAAGCAACTTGTAGAAAAAGAAGCTGGAAGCGAGAGAGAGAGAGAGAGAGAGACTAGGTGCGAGAAAGGTAGCTCGAAGCTCAAGTAGGAAATTAATTATAGAATACATGTTGTTGTAATGATATCTCCACAACAGGTTGGAGGCTTTAAGCTGAAAGATGAACTGTGTATAAATAGAGTGATCTAGCGACTTAATGCAAGCAAGGCAGTTCCTTCATTTCACGCTAGCGATGTGACTCAAGTTCCTCCATTCAGATGTGGGAATGGAACTTGCTGCCTTAAATTGCACTATGTGTCCACGAGCGGTGAAAGAGAAGGTCGTAACTTTGAGGAAGGATCATAAGTGGCTTTTGGGATGTCCTTTATAATCTCAAATGGTCATTGAGTGATCAATCATTCAGCAAGGACCACCTATACATCTATACAGCTATCTATCTATCCCTCTATCCCACTGTCTCTGTCTCTATCTTTATCTCTATCTCTTGTTTATCAATCATATATATCTATATCAACAGTATATCTATATCTACAGTATCTCTCTCTCTCTCTCTCTCTCTCTCTATCATTGTCTGTCTCTGTCTCTTTGTATTTCTCTCTCTCTCTGCCTCTTTGTATCTATCTATCTATCTATCTATCTATCTATCTATCTATCTATCTATCTATCTATCTATCTATCTCTATCTCTGTCTCTGTCTGTCTCTTTGGATCTATCTATCTATCTATCTATCTATCTATCTATCTATCTATCTCTATCTATCTATCTATCTATCTATCTATCTATCTATCTATCTATCTATCTATCTATCTATCTATCTATCTATCTATCTCTATCTCTGTCTGTCTCTGTCTGTCTCTTTGGATCTATCTATCTATCTATCTATCTATCTATCTATCTATCTATCTATCTATCTATCTATCTATCTATCATCTATCTATCTATCTATCATTTTCTCTGTCAGTCTGTCTTTCTGTATCTATCTATCTATCTATCTATCTATCTATCTATCTATCTATCTATCTATCCATCCATCCACCCACCCACCCACCCATCCATCTCTCTCTCTCTCTCTCTCTCTCTCATCTATCCATCCATCCATCCATCCATCCATCCATCTATCTATCTATCTATCTATCTATCTATCTATCTATCTATCTATCTATCTATCTATCTATCTATCTCTGTCATTTCTCTCTCTCTCTCTCCATCAATTATCTAATAGTTATCTATCGCTTCTTTTCCTTCTTTCCTTTCTTGATTTATGGTATTACTCTTATTCCTCTTCCTCTTGTATCTCTTATTCCTCTTTTGTAGTGTCACTTACCGTACAAGGAAACAGAATGATGAGTCTGTACATACATATGTTGATTGCTAGCTTAAGCTAACCAAATAGCAATTCAAACAAATGTAAGCCAGGCTAGGGTGCCAGTTAGCGATCTCCAATAATACAAATATTAAGAGTGGATGTTGCATTTACCTTGTAATCGCGAAGCATTTCATTCGGTAATTAATTGAATATGGAGTTGTTCAGAACCCACTGAAGAAGTAAGAAAAATGGCATAAACCTGTCAATATTGTGTCACTGTCAATCTCTGTCACTGTCAGGTGCAAAGAGTCAGGACTATTCATAAGGTCGCAGCATAGAAGACTTATTCCAGCCTGTTCACAAGAATCTAGTCAATTTAAGTTCATTGCTAAATTAGCAACAGATATGGGTCAAACAGAATTCAGAAGGGGTGTTGTGGTCTATCAGGAGCTTAAGGAGATGGCAACAGAGTCAGACAGCGATGAGGCTGAGGTGAGGCCAGGGCCAGTGAGGTGCGAACTCCAGAGCATCCAGAGACTGATAGTAGTGAGGCAGAGGAACAGGAGGAGCCTGTTCCTAATGCACGCATGTGAAGAGCTGCAAGAGGGCAAAAGCAGCTGAAGTAAAAAGGACGACTCAAGCAGCTCAAGCAGAGAGGACAACTCAGGAGTAAGGCCAGGAGATGATTGGCCTCTCCCATAAGGCTTAAAACAGACCAGCAACGACATTTCAGCTTTGCCGGAAAACAACGTTGTAGCTTCGTCTTTTGCTCCATCTTCTGCTTCATGTATGTCTTAGTTTTTGTGGCTTCTGGACGTTTGCCAGGAAGGGCCTTTGGCAGTTTGCCTAATTGGACTAAGGTCTGTGAGATAACGGAGGAATTTGTGTTGAGAGGCATTTGTTTTACTTTGAGTTGAACGACTCTGGGAATGAAGTAATTCCCAGCTGTTCGAATAAAGTTTGTTTTTCCACGGACTAAGTTTATTACTACCTACTTGGGTCTGGGTCACAACAAGGGGTTGGACTTGGACAGCTTGTGGTAACTTAATGACTCTAAGCTGATGACAGACTTAACTCCATCCCCACTTTTGCCTGCTCTTCTCTTACAATTACCTACATTTTTCTTCCCTAAACAGGGGAGGCAGGGGAGTGCGGGGGTCACGCACACATTCGTGGGGGTGGCAGGAGTGTGGGTGGGTTGCGCGCACATGTGGGGTGAGCGGGTCACACAAAGGGTGGATTCGCACCCGCTTTGCATTGTAGGTGCGCTCTGGGCACGTGACGACAAAAAGGTTAGCCATTGTTGTCCAATAGGGAGAGAATTAGGGGACTAAACATATCAGGATGAGCACAGCTGGTACCAAAGAGAGGCAGAAACCTCTAGCACTTTGTTGGCATCTAAGGGGACGCGGTGGCTCAGGGGCTAGAATGTTGAGCTTGTCAATTGAAAGATCAGCAGCTCAGCGGTTCGAATCCCTAGTGCTACCGTGTAACGGGGTGAGCTCCCGTTACTTGTCCCAGCTTCTGCCAACCTAGCAGTTTCGAAAACACGTAAAAATGCAAGTAGAAAAAAATAGGGACCACCTTTGGTGGGAAGGTCACAGCGTTCCATGCGCCTTTGGCGTTGAGTCATGCCGGCCACATGACCACAGAGACGTCTTCGGACAGCGCTGGTTTTTGGCTTTGAAACGGAGATGAGCACCGCCCCCTAGAGTCGGCAACGACTAGCATGTACGTGCGAGGGGAACCTTTACCTTTAAGGATCATCTGAATTTTTGGAACTCATAATCTCTAAAGATCACCAGAGGATGTTACTGATCTCAGGTAAATGATTTTTAGCTGTAAGCACCAAGGATTTACTGAGCACAAGTGCTTGTCAAGTGTAATAGCAGAATTTTGTCTTCTCAGGAACAATAATTTCCTCTTGAGTAGATAATCCTGTCCAATATATCCTTCTAAGCCACCTGACATGCTTCTACCCCTCTAATTTTCACTTATATCAACCCAGCAGAATAAATGCTTTTCTGAGCTTGGTGGTGAAATTTCCGCATCCAAGGAGTTCTCATCTCTCAGGAAAGATGGACTCTGGTTCTTCTATGACTCTGATTCTAGGGTCTGGTCATCCCAGTTGGTCCTGTGAGATTCTGGGAAAAATCTCCCAATCAGAAGTGGAATGTCAGTTTTGGAAGGCAATTTTCTTTTTTGCTTCTTAACTGCCACATATTTTAGCTGCTGAAGTTGGGAGGGGGTTGTTGCTGGAGCAGTAGAAAGCTAGTCATAACAACATTCTGTATTCAAGGACTTTTGCCTGCGTCTGATGGAGACTGCCTGAAGACTGTATCCAATTGAGCGTGAAGAGTTGATTGGACAATGTGATGAACTTGTGGGTGTGGGGCAGGGCTGTGAAATGTCAACTGGGTGTGGAAAACCTGGAAGCTTTCAGTTTCAACGTGACATCTGTAATCAATTGGAACTTTGAGGAACCTCAAGCCTCAGAGTTTATTTCATTGGGGGTGTTCCTTGGAACCCTGACATGGAATTCAGCCGGTTCGTACCGGTTTGGGCGAATTGGTAGCAGAGATTGCAGGTGGGCCTGCTCTCCTGCCCTGGTTCTATGACATCCCATTTATGGATGTTTTCGAGGCCGGGCGCATGAGTGGAAGGCATGTGAGCAAGCGAAGTGCATGCGCAGAAGGCATGTGTGTATGTGCAAAGTGAGCGAGCGAGCGTGCCAAGCCAGTGGTAAGAATACTGGAAACCCACTGCTGCTCTCAATAAGTTACTTTTTCTCAGAAGAAAATTTCAGATAGCCACGATCCCAAAAGCTTCTGCGATCACTTTTATTTCCAGTAATGGACAATCCTCCTATGGTTTCCCTGTGTTGGCTACAAATATCTGGATGATATTTGTAGATGGCGTTCATCATTTCCGATAACTTTTCACTGCCTTATATTCATTTTCTGGATATTGGCAGCCCAGATTAATAATTATTAATTAATAATCCTAATATCGTCCATTTTGTCTGCTAATGTGTGTGGCAAACGTTTTGTAACTAGAGAAGTTCTTTCATAAGCCTCCATTTTGTAAGCTTGTAAAATTCCAAGTCCTAAAGACCTTTTCACTTCATCTAGCAAACATCAAGACTTTTAAAGAGAAGGATCCTCCTCCTCCTCCTCCTCCTCCCCCTCCCCCTCCCCCTCCCCCTCCCCCTCCTCCTCCTCCTCCTCCTCCTCCTCCTCCTCCTCCTCCTCCTCCTCCTCCTCCTCCTCCTCCTCCTCCTCCTCTTCTTCTTCTTCTTCTTCTTCTTCTTCTTCTTCTTCTTCTTCTTCTTCTTCTTCTTCTTCTTCTTCTTCTTCTCCTCCTCCTCCTCCTCCTCCTCCTCCTCCACCTCCTCCTCCTCCTCCTCCTCCTCCTCCTCCTCCTTCTTATCTGTGGTATTTATTTATTTATTTATTTATTTTTCATATTTATATACCGCCCTATCTCCCTAGGGACTCAGGGCGGTTCACAGGCAATTAAAAATACATATAAATACAAACTAAAATGACAATTAAAAAACTTATTCTAAAGAAATAAGAAAAGGTAAAGAAAAGGTTGAAAACCACTGGTCTAAAACTAACCTAGCTCTGTTAGACTTAACTCAGTATTTGGCTCCTGCTACTATTGTGTTCATCATGATCATCACTCCTCTCCTCCTTCTCCTTCTCCTTCTCCTTCTCCTTCTCCTTCTCCTTCTCCTTCTCCTTCTCCTTCTCCTCCTCCTCCCCTTTTCCCTCCTCCTCCTTCCCCTCCTCCAAACCTAGCAGACATGGTACATAATGAAGCATCATAATTTAACCTTTATTTTATGCAAACCACGGGTAAAAGAACCACCAAGAATGGTGGTTGGTATAACCAGAAACCAAGTCAGTGAGTTTTGACCCCTGAAGAAAAGTGATATCAGGATTGTCTCAACTTCTTCTGTGAACATCCCCTCCCCACAAGAAATCCTTCTTTCTCAGCCCCTCCCCCCCAACAAAATCTCCCTACTTTTTATTTTTATTTTTCAAGCAAAAAACAAAACAAAACAATGGAAGTTGACAGACAAAATGCGGCTTCTTATGTAACAATATAATCAGATTATCCCTGTGGTCTTCTTTTCATTTCAGTATGGAACTCTGCCAAAATTTTACCCCAAATAGCATTTAAACTTTCAATCTATAAGCAGAGACATTGGCTGTGGAGCTCATTAAATTTCCTCCTCTAATTTGTAACCAGAGTTTGATTTACTAAATGCCAGCATGGGTAAGAAGAGCCTCAGGTAAGTGGTGACCTTCTTATTAGCGTCATAGGATAACTTTACTGGATTTAGCATTCATAGATCTATAAAAATTCAGTTGAAAAGGGGCTTTCCTGTTCCTTGTTCCTTTTTAAAGCACCTTATAGCTGAACAAATTACAGAATTATTAGGGTTCCCCCCCCCCCGAGTCAATGGCAAACAAACAACAATGGGACAACTTTAATTTTAAATTAATCCATGCGACTAATTTGTTGCACGTCCTCTAGAGTTGCTTGGGTGATGTGTGTGTGTGGGGGGGAGGAGGGAGCGGGTAGCTTATAAATTGATTAATTAAATAATCAATCTTCAAATCCGATCCCAGCTATAGTACACGTTCCGCTCCCTCCAAGCAGAAAAGTATTTCCAGCGAGCTACCAGCAGGAGAATACAGGAAATCAATCCATCATGCAGCTTGATGAAAAGATTAGACGCTTTTGAAATTTGTTTCAAAGTGGCAATGATTGTGATCGTGAAAGGTGCACGCTGAATAAACAAGTGTATCGATAAAGAAATAGAAACACACCTCTTGGGTTTCATTCTCCCAAGGTCCAAGGCTTATTGAGTGACGAGATAGCTAAGGGCGATGCCGGACCGACCACTTTTTCATTCCACATTTTTGATTAAATGTTCAGAGGAGAAAGACAAGGATTCCTTTGGTGGGCCTTTTCAGAATCGCTAGTGAAATTTCGTAGAATAGAATAGAATAGAATAGAATAGAATAGAATAGAATAGAATAGAATAGAATAGAATAGAATTCTTTATTGGCCAAGTGTGATTGGACACACAAAGAATTTGTCTTGGTGCATATGCTCTCAGTGTACATAAAAGAAAAGATATATTCATCAAGAATCATAAGGTACAACACTTAATGAATAGTGTTCATTAAGAATAGAATAGAGTAGAGTAGAATAGAGTAGAGTAGAGTAGAGTAGAGTAGAGTAGAGTAGAGTAGAGTAGAATAGAATAGAATAGAATAGAATAGAATAGAATAGAGTAGAATTCTTTATTGGCCAAGTGTGATTGGACACACAAGGAATTTGTCTTGGTGCATAGGCTCTCAGTATACATAAAAGAAAAGATACATTCATCAAGAATCATAAGGTACAACGCTTAATGATAGTCATAGGGTACAAATAGGGTACAAAGGGACGTGGTGGCTCAGTTGGCTAAGACTCTGAGCTTGTCGATCGAAAGGTCGGCAGTTCAGCGGTTTGAATCCTTAGTGCCGCGTAACGGGGTGAGCTCCTGTTACTTGTCCCAGCTTCTGCCAACCTAGCAGTTCGAAAGCACGTAAAAAATGCAAGTAGAAAAATAGGGACTACCTTTGGTGGGAAGGTAACAGCGTTCTGTGTGCCTTTGGCATTTAGTCATGCCGGCCACATGACCATGGAGACGTCTTCGGACAGCGCTGGCTCTTCGGCTTTGAAATGGAGATGAGCACTGCCCCCTAGAATCGGGAACAACTAGCATGTATGTGTGAGGAGAACCTTTACCTTTACCTTAGGGTACAAATAAGCAATCAAGAAACAATCAATATCAATATATAGTGGTGGAAACCTATATAAGAAGGGGAAAACTATAAGCAGGCAATAATCCTGTTCTCCTTTCTAAAAATATAACTACGGATAGAAGCAGTGGTGGGATTCAAATAATTTAACAACCGGTTCTCTGCCCTAATGATTATAATACTACTACTAATAATTCTCCAGTACTATTGAACTGCAAATTAGGGCATACAAAACCTTTGCCAGACCAATTCTTGAATACAGTTCATCTGTCTGGAACCCACACGGCATATCGGACATTAATACAATTGAATGAGTCCAGAGATATTTCACGAGAAGAGTCCTCCACTCCTCTGCTCGCAACAAAATACCTTATGCCACCAGACTTGAAATTTTGGCTTAGACAACTTAGAACTTCGCCGTCTTCGGTCTGACCTAAGCATAGTACATAAAATTATTTGCTACAATGTCCTACCTGTCAATGACTACTTCAGCTTCAACCACAATAATACATGAGCAAATAATAGATACAAACTTAAAGTGTACCGCTCCAAACTCGACTGAAGAAAATATGACTTCAGCAATACAGTGGTCAATGCCTGTAATGCACTATCTGTGTCGTGTCCCACTCCTCCGCTGACGGCCGGGTCAGGGAAATCCGAATCAGGCGTGCCTCTGCAGGTCTGCCCCAAGTCCTAGCAAAGTCCTCAGAGCAGGCAGGAGATCAGTAAGTGACTTCAGCAAGATAAGTTCGACTTTGCCTGACTCAGAGACTGCCAGAAAGCAGATCCTTTATATAGGCCATGGGGTGTGGCTCCATGACTCAGCACTCATTAAGGCCTGCCCCTCCCTTCCTTCTGTTGCATCCGCCTATCCAGTCTTCTGATGCGAGGGTCACTCCAATCAGCAGCTGTTGGAAATAAACTTTCCTCAGGCTCACATGCTGTGGAGGAGGGGGAGGGGTCTAGCTGCTCCGTTTGCCTGGTCATGGAGCCAGGGCTGGGGCCGGGGGGTGCTCCCTCCTCTGCAGCCTGCTTGGGCATGGAGCCAGGGCTGGGACCGGGAGGTGCCCCCTCCTCTTCAGCTTGTCTGGGCATGGAGCCAGGACTGGGGCCGGGAGGCATACATTCCTCCGTGTTCGGGAGCAGATAAGAAGGCCCCGGCTGCTGTGAGAGCGGGCAAGACACAACAATCTGACTCTGTGGTTTCTTCCCCAAACCCCCAAAACTTTAACCTTAGACTGTCTGCTGTTGACCTCACCCCATTCCTAAGAGGTCTATA
This sequence comes from Ahaetulla prasina, assembly GCF_028640845.1. Taxonomy (NCBI): domain Eukaryota; kingdom Metazoa; phylum Chordata; class Lepidosauria; order Squamata; family Colubridae; genus Ahaetulla; species Ahaetulla prasina. The sequence continues at coordinate 295,788,818 of NC_080540.1, read as the reverse complement.
AGGGGCGTGCATAAGAGCACCAGCATGCCTACCGTTCCTGTCCTATTGTTTTATTCATACCTCCTCCATGTGTTTATAACTATGTTTACACTTGTATCTGTCATAAAACACATTCTTGATGAAAATAAATAAATAAATGACTGGCGGGCTGGGTGGATGGGTGGGTGGGCGTGGCCATGGTGGGTGTGGCCATGGTGGGCATGGCCATGGGGGTGTGACAGGCAGCACTCGGTCTCCTGCACCCCCCTGGGAGCAAAAACGGGCTGCTGGGGGGGGATGTGCTGTTCCCCATGTCCCATTTGGGGCCTAGGAGGCCTCCGTGAAGCCTCCTGGGAGTGAAAACGGGCTGCAATGGGTTGTGCTGTCTCTCCATGCCTTCTTTTTGGGCTTAGTAGGCCTCCCTGCATTTACCTGAGAGCCAAAATGAGGCATGTGGGGATTCCTGGAAGGGGCCCTGTGGGAAAGGGTGGGATTTAATTACTGGTTTGCCCGAATTGGCCCAAACTGACTGAATCCCATCACTGGATAAAAGAAAATATATGTAGCTCAGGGTTGAACTGTGGTTTTCTTGCAGGCGTTTCATTACCCCACTAGGTAACATCATCAGTGCCAGTGAGGAGTGTTAGAAGGGAGTGGCAAACATTCTATGTTTCTAACTCAGCAGATCTGCTCATGATATAAAGATTAGGACCTAGGCAGAAATAGGACAATCTGTGATTTAAGTTCCAGAGTGCTGTTCTCTCAAGTAGGAATATTAAATATCAAAGACTAATAGAGTAACAGAATAGAATAACAGAGTTGGAAGGGACCTGGGAGGTCTTCTAGTCCAACCCACTGCTTAGTTAGGAAACCCTATAGCATTTCAGACAAATCGGTATCCAATCTTCTATTCCAACTTCCTGCTTAAGCAAGAGACCCTATGTAATTTCAGACCGATGGTCGTCCCATCTCTTCTTAAAAACCTCCAGTGTTGGAGCATTCACAACTTCTGGAGACAAGTCGTTCCACCGATTAATTATTCTCATTGTCAAGAAATTCCTCCTTGGTTCTAGGTTGCTTCTCTCCTTGATTAGTTTCCATCCATTGCTTCTTATCCTGCCTTAAGGTGCTTTGGAGAATAGATTTGGAGAATATTGCCTCCAGAAGTTGTGGGTGCTCCATCATTGGAGGTTTTTAAGAAGAGATTGGACAACCAGTTGTCTGGAATCAGTGGTGAAATCCAAATTTTTTTTACTACTGGTTCTATGGGTGTGGCTTGGTGGGCATGGCAGGGAAAGGAATACTGAAAAATCCCCATTCCCTTCCCATTCCTGGAGGAAGGATATTGCAAAATCTCCATTCCCACCCCACTCCAGGGGAAGGATACTGCGAAATCTCCATTCCCACCCCATTCTGGAGCCAGCCAGAGGTAGTATTTGCCGGTTCTCTAAACTACTCAAAATTTCCACTACCGGTTCTCCACAACCTTTCAGAACCTGCTAAGTAGCATCCCTGTTTGGAATAGTATAGGTCCGTGATGGCAAACCTTTGACGTGCCCATGTGCCAGCCTGCATGCCGGAAGTGGCACGTGAAACCATTCCGCGAAGTATGCCCGGCCTGCTGACCTTCATGTGCGTGGGAGCACCGATACCCAGAAGAGCGGCGGTCCATCCCACATGCACGAGCCAGGACCCAAACACCTGGATACTGGCGTGAAAGCACGCCTGACAAACAGGTCAGGCCATCGCGCATGCACGATGCATGGAATGTCGGGTACTGGCTAGCACATGTGTGCCAGAACACCGCTCTTCCGGGTTCCGCTGCTCCTGCGCGTGTGATGGCCAGCTGACCAGTGCGCGTGTGATCACAGGAATGCGGAATAGGAGTCAACGAGGCCACACATTCTCCATTCTTTTGGGGAGAAATAATCCTGAGAGTAATCCCTTTTGCATCAAACAATTCTTGAACAATTGGATTCTTCAGAGCTGGTAAAAATCTCTAGAAGAGCTTTCAATCCATAGTCTATTTTTTTTTGTTTTTCTTGAGTGCCCTTAGCTGATGCTCTACAGTCCAGCGAAACATGACTTTTTGAGCTTGCAATATAACGGAATTTGTTTTCTGGTGTAAATGTTATCTGTCTGCCCCACTTAATCTCACGGCTCTTTCTGGTTACCAATTCAACGTTCCAATCTCACATTCAATAAGAAGAGAGAATAACTTCACAATTGCTTTTTACCCACCACAGCAACAGTAACAACAGTAAGTGAAGCTTGGCTCTTGATAATCTCGCTGATGGGTCCATGGCAATAATAACTGAATAATAGAGTTGGAAGAGACCTTGGAGGTCTTCTAGTCCACCCCACCCCCCTGCTCAGGCAGAAAACCCTAAACCAGGAGTCGGCAACCTTAAATACTTAAAGAGCCACAAATGTTCTAACCGGAAGCCCTCATTCAATTCTAGAGCCGACCGGAAGTCCAGTTCCCCCATTATAGTCTCCTTCTAGCACAGCGTCCTTTTTCCTCTGCTGACCGGGACTCTGGTTCCCCCACCATAGAGTCTTTTCCTAGGGCAGCATCCTTTTTCCTCTACCTGTCTTAACCCAAAGCCCTATCAATTGTGGAGCTGACCAGCAGCAGAGGGGTGAAAGAGCCACATGCGGCTCCAGAGCCGTGGGTTGCTGACCCCTGCCCTAAACTATTTCAGGCAAATGTCTGTCCAATCTCTTTTTACAAACTTCCACTGTTGGAGCCACCCACTTATAATTTTCAGAATCAAAATCAATTCTTTTGATTTTTCAGAATCAAAATCAATTCTTTTGATTTTTCAGAATCAAAATCAATTCTTTTGATTTTCAGAATTAAAAGAAGCAAGCTTTATTAAATTTCAAAATTTAATAAAGCTTACCTCTTTTAATTCTGAAAATTAAAGGGCCCAAAACAAACACGTGGGGGAAAATGGCTTCAAATCCAAGAGATTAGAAAAAAAAGATTTTTTAAATCTTTTTTTATGATCTGTTATTTAATTTTCAGGAACGCGGTGGCTCAGGGGTTAGGACGTTAAGCTTGTCGATCGAAAGGTCAGGAGCTCAGCGGTTCGAATCCCTAGTGCTGCCGTGTAACGGGGTGAGCTCCCGTTACTTGTCCCAGCTTCTGCCAACCTAGCAGTTTCGAAAGCACGTAAAAATGCAAGTAGAAAAAATAGGGACCACCTTTGGTGGGAAGGTAACAGCGTTCCGTGCGCCTTTGGCGTTGAGTCATGCCGGCCATATAACCACGGAGACGTCTTTGGACAGCGCTGGCTCTTCAACTTTGAAACGGAGATGAGCACCACCCCCTAGAGTCGGCAACAACTAGCATGTATGTGCAAAGGGAACCTTTACCTTTACTTTACCTATGACTAGCATTGATGACTAGGATCAATGATGTTATCTGGTTTGGTAATGAAACGTCTGCAAGAAAACAAGCAAGTTCAGAGAGCACCAAGGACCCCACATGTCAACCCTGAGATACAAATATTCTCCTTTATTGATTTTGGCCATCAAATGAGAAGCGTAAGTAAACTCATTGGAAAAAGAATGAAACTAGACATTTCTAGAACTAGGACTGGAGGCATGACAGGCCGTTCATCTTCATTATCAGACTCGGAGTCTGATAACAGGCCCGGGTGTAGATGGGAGGGGCCCAGCTGAGGAGAGGAGTGAGGACGAGGCACAACAAGATGTGCCAATATGATATCTCTACTAAAAGTTAGCTTTGAGGAAGCGCAAGCCTTGGAGTTTGATTTCATTGGGGGTATTACTTGGAACCCTGACACTGGGCCAGTCTATTCTACATAACAAAGATCTTCCTCCTTCAGGCAGAGCCATAGTAGGAATTGCCCAAAGCCCTTTCATTACATCATCACCCAGCAAGAGTCAACCACCAGGCTTGCAAAGTTATCCCTGCATGGCCCCATGGGAGTCTGACAACCAATCAGAATACAAGCTCAAATTCAATGCGGAACAGAGGTTATAAATCTCTCTCTCTCTCTTTCTCTCAACCATGTGTTTTTTGCCCAGGACCTCAAAACCATGTGGTTATGTCCACCAGTGGTGACATTCAATCTTTTTCCCTACTGGTTCTGTGGGCGTGGCTTGGCGGTGGGGTCCTGTGACTGAGTGGGTGTGGCCAACTTGATGTCACTCACGCCCATGCCCACTTGGTCACATGACTGCCCCCCTCCATCAAGCCACACCCACAGAACCCGGTAGGAAAAAAAATGTGTGTATGAGCACGAGAAAGGCTCAGAGTGAATGCTGTGGCAGAGAGAAGCTGAACTTTTCTCCCTCCATTCACAGCGGAGTTGTTGCTCCCTTTATGGTCTCATCCAGATCTCTTCCTCCCAGGAACTGCCTTAAAGGGGCAGGCTACAGCAGCTCCGCTGTGAATGGAAGGAGAAAAGTTCAGATTCTCTCTGCTGCATTTAATGTTGAATTCTGTGGCAGAGAGAATGCTAACTTTTCTCCCTCCATTCACAGAGGAGCTGCTGTAGCCTGCCCCTTTAAGGCAGTTCCTGGGAGGAAGAGATCTGGGTGAGACCATAAAGGGAGCAACAACTCCGCTGTGAATGGAGGGAGAAAAGTCTCACCATGTTGTGACTCCAGCCCCCGAACCTGGTCCCATGCCTGAAAGTGACTCTGAAAGTGAGGGGGAAGGGCTGGTAAGGCTTACTCGGGAGCACCGATTCCTTTGGCCCAGCTCCAGGAGCCAGAACCAGACCAGTCGGAGGACGTAATGAGGCCGACATCCCCTGATTCCTCCCTTCCCCAGGCTATGCCTTCAGACCCAGCTGATAATAATAATCAAGCCTGGATTGACCCGCGCTTCAGAAGATTAGAGAGGCGACATCATCAAAAGGAAGGGTGGGGCAGGAGTCCCACCCCACAGGATATATAAGGAGCTTTGGGACTGCTCTCACTCCACGGGAAGCAAAGTTTAGCTGATCCGTTTCAAAAAGAGCTGAAAGTCTTGCTACGTGAGTCATTTGTTTGAACTTTGGCAGGCAGCTGCGATTTCTTGGCCAGGACTGATAAGAGCTGTGAATCCACTGGCTGAAGGCCAGCTGGTGGGTCTGAAGTGGGAAAGGAGACAGAACATACCAAGGGTGGGTGGGCAGAGCGAGTGACCGGAAGGGGCAAATGACCGGAAGGGGCAAGCAGCCGGAAGGGGTGAGCAGTGACCGGACGAGCAGATGGGTATGAGCAGGGTCCAACCAGGGGTGTTTTTTGCTGGTTCGGTAAACTGATTCAAATTGTCTCTATCGGTTCACCCAAGCTGGTCTGAGCCGGTTGAATTTTACTCTTGCTATCCACCATTAAAAACCATCTTTCCAATCAGCCACCATGTTTCCAGTGTCTTTCTCCCCCCCACCACCACTTGGAACTGAACCCAGAAGAACATTTCTTCCACCAGTTAATGGCAATACTTTATTACAGATACCTTTTCAGCCCCTTCCATAGCAAATGTGCTCTTTATTTCCAGCTTAAAGGATCCCCCTGTTTTGATAGGTAATGTATGTATGCAGTTCCATAAATAAATCATTGGTAATAAGTAAACAAGACGAGACACATTATGCGTGGAGAGAGAGAGTGAGAGCTACGTGGATTTATGGCATTAGTCAGGAATACAAGAGGCTGTAGCTTGTTCAACTACAAAGAAAACCCTTGTGCAATAATTCATAGGATGTGATACAGACTTTCATAGAGGTTCGGTTTATTACGGACAGTATTTTATAGGAAGAAAGGATAAATATCTCTCTCTATTTCAGCTGGCATTTCCTTCAGGCCCAGTTTCTATCTCAACCATGACTGAAAAAGAGGTTGGCATTGAGGCCAATGCAATTAGTCTCCCCCAAAACATTACATACAAATTGTTGTCCTAGTGTTTTATCACAAAGTCTCTGTACCAGGATAGAAGTCTACACAAAAGAACCAGGGGTGGTCCTTACTTTCCCTACTGGTTCGCAAATGTTCGCGCTTACACAGGGATATTGGAGGTCTTCTAGTCCAACCCCCTGCTCAAGGAGGAGACTCTATACCATTTCAGACAAATGGCTATCCAATCTCTTCTTAAAAACCTCCAGTGATGAATCACTTACAACTTCTGGAGGCAAGCTGTTCCACTGGTTAATTGCAAACTGAAACCATCTTAAAAAAGCTTTCCACTAATATAGCAGAACCCCTAAGCATAATTTTTGAAAAAGCTTTCATGACCAACTCACTTCCCAAACTTTGGTCACTAGCCATGGTGATCCCTATCTTCAAAAAAGGAGACCCCAGCCTAGTTGAAAATTACAGACCAATCTATTTATGCTGCGTCACCTGCAAAGTAATGGAATCAATCATCAACCAGTCCATTATCCTCAATCTAGAAACAAACAGCCCACTCTCTAATAAACAATTTAGTTTCAGAAAAAAATTATCCTGTAATTTACAACTTCTGCACTGCAAAAACATATGGACTACAAATCTTGATCAGGGCAAAGCAATAGATGCAATTTACATAGACTTCTGTAAAGCTTTTGACTCTGTGGTGCATGACAAACTTCTAAAACTAAAATCCTACAGCATCTCTGGACCCCTCCATAATTGGATAATAGCGTTCCTGTCAAACAGACAACAAGTGGTCAAAATAGGCAGTGCCCTATCAAATCCTGCAACTACATTGCAAAAAAGGCTTTAAGAGTTGTAAACTTAATCTTGTTTAGCTTCTTCTCCAGAAACACTACACTACTAACCAGAGCATATAAAACATTTGCTATACCAATTCTTGAATATAGCTCGCCTATCTGGAACCCACACCTCATTTCGGACATTAATAGAATTGAGCGTGTCCAGAAATATTTTACAAGAAGAGTTCTCCACTCTTCTGATTACAACAAAATACCTTATGCCACCAGACTTGAAATCCTGGGTTTAGAAAATTTAGAACTCCACCGCCTTCGACATGACCTGAGTTTAACTCATAGAATCATCTATTGCAATGTCCTTCCTGTTGAAGACTACTTCAGCTTCAATCGCAACAATACACAAGCACACAATAGATTTAAATTTAATGTGAACCACTCCAATCTTGATTGCAGAAAATATGACTTCAGTAACAGAGTTGTTAATGCCTGGAATGTACTACCAGACTCTGTGGTCTCTTCCCAAAATCCCCAAAGCTTTAACCAAAAACTATCTACTATTGACCTCACCCCATTCCTAAGAGGTCTGTAAGGGGCATGCATAAGAGCACCAATGTGCCTACCATTCCTGTCCTAATGCTTCCTTTGATTCTATCCAATTTCATATAGTTATTACATACGTATGATTATATTTATGCTTATATATTGTATAGTTATTTCATGCTTATGCTTATATATACTGTTGTGAAAAATAAATAAATAAATAAAAAAAAATAACCGTTGGGAAATTTCTCCTTAGTTCTAGTTTGCTTCACTCCTCGATTAGATAATAGTAAGGATGTTTAATTCTGGAAGAATGGGAGAGGAAAGATGGAATGCATTTCACTTATCAGGTGCAGGTTTACACACAACTGAACTGCTAAATGCTGAATCGATGTCACTAAATCATAGGATGGGATGTAGCACCTTCCCATCTTCCTTCCTTCCTTCCTTCCTTCCTTCCTTCCTTCCTTCCTTCCTTCCTTCCTTCCTTCCTTCCTTCCTTCCTTGCTTGCTTCCTTCCTTCATTGTTTCGCAGACTCCCTCTTTGGAACAGTCCCTTAGATATTGGAAGACTGCTATCATGTCACCCCTAGTCCTTCTTTCCATTGACCTAGACATACCCAATTCTGGCAATCTTTTTTAATGAATGTTTTTATTTATTTTCCATTTGTGTGTGTGTGTCCTCTGAGTACGAATATTTTTATGCAACATCCTTCCAACATTAAACAATTACACCTTGTGTAACTCTTCCTTTCCTTCATAACATATCTTCTAGTACAAATACAATAATAACATTAAACATAGTTATTCTCATCACACTCATATTATCAATTGCCATTTTATTCTTATCTCTATTTTAATATATTTTATATTCTTATTGTCTTCTTCTTTTATTTCCAGTTTCCCTTTTTCCCCGCTCTAACCACTGGTAAAATACTTCCCATATCGTATGATAATCTATTCCTTCTCTTTAATTGCTAGTGTTAGCCTATTCATTTCTGCACATTCTAATGTTTTCCTAATCACCTTCTCTTCAGGAGGAATCTCTTTGCTTTTCCAATATTGTGCAAATACAATTCTAGCTACTTGTTCTGTTTCCCTTCCCCCAATACTCCCAGCAAAGAGTCCGTCAGAGGCCTTCCTTTTTTTTTCCTTTTATTTACATAGATACATGTCCTGGCCACGTCTACCCACGGGCCTGCCAAGTTTCTGGAGATAACGAGGAAATTATAGATAAGGCCAGAATTACTCACGAATATATTCTTCCTCCATGAAATAGTTAGCTCGCCAAATTCATTGCTTTGTCCAAGACAAAAACCAGGAAGTCCCGCCCTATTTATAGTCTCTGCAGATGTCACTGCATGACAATTATGACTTGGCTTTGTCCCAACTCTTCCGCTGCTGCGCACGCCGATCAAGCCTTCGTAATCTTGCGCCCTCCAAAACTGTTCTTGGGCGCTACAAATCAGAAGAAGGCCCGGAGAATCAGGCTGCGGCCTCCCCTCCCTTTGAGTGGGTGCCAGGGAGGAGAGGGCTCAAGAGAAGCAGGGCTTGCCAGGTCTTCTCCTCATTTTCTGAATCATCCGAGTCCAGGAGTCTGGGTCCAGGAACCTGGGTCACAACACTATCCTCACCGCAGGGCCCTTCCCCGGGCTGACGATCGGGATGCGGTCGGGCTGGGTTCTGCTCATGGAAGGCCTGCACCAGGTCAGGGGCATGAACGCCGGAGGCATCTACCCAGGAGAAATCAGTCCCGTATCCCTTCCACGCGATCAAATATTGGAAACGACCCTTTAGCCAGCGAGAGTCTCAGACGCTGTGGACTTCAGATTCCTCCGACCCGCCCTCGGCGACAGTGACGGGTGCTGTTGGGCACAAGGGGACTCGGTGGCCTCAGGAACCAGAAGGGACCGTGAAAACGGGTGGATCCGCATGATCGTGGCAGGGTCAGTGGTAGGCTACCGGGTTGATGACTGCCTCGACAGGGAACGGGCCGATGAATCGGTGGTCCAACTTCTTTACCGGCGGTCGGACGGGAGGTGTTTGGTGAGAGCCACACCGGTCTCCAACTGCCAGCGGGGCGTTGCCGCGGGAGCGGTCAGCGGACCGTTGTAGTCCTCCTTGCCCGATTCAGCTGCTGACGTACCAACTGTTGGACCGCATGCAATTCCGTCAGGAAGGTCTGCGTTCGGGAACAGGAGAGTCCGTGGTGCCAAAGGGAAGAGCCGCGGATGGTACCCCACATTGGCAAAGAACGGGGTCATCTGAGTAGAGGTGTGCTGAGAGTTGTTAAAAGCAAACTCCGCCAGAGACAGGTAGTCGGCCCAGTTGTCCTGTTGCTGGTTGATGAAGCAACGGAGATACTGTTCCAGTATACCGATGACCTTCTCTGTACCCCGCCGGTCTCCGGATGGTGCGATGACGACAGACATACCTGCACCTCCAACGCGCCATCAGGCTCTTCCAGAAGCGGGCTGTGAACTGAACTCCGGTCCGAAACCACCCTGTCCGGTAGACCATGGAGGCGGAAGATGTGCTGCAGAAAGAGACGGGCCGTTTTTGCGGCTGTGGGCAGTCCGCGGCATGGGATGAAGTGTGCCATCTTGGTGAGCATGTCCACCACCACCAGCACCGTGGTGAACCCAGAGGACGGCGGCAGGTCTCAGGAAACCCATAGAGAGCGCCCCCCAGGGTCTGTGGGGTGTCGGCAAGGGCTGGAGGAGGCGGGGAGGGGCCCCCGTGGCGGTCTTGGCTTGCCGGCACGGTACGCAGGATGTCACGTAGGCATGTATATCATGCCGCACTCGGGCCACCAAAGGTCCGTGTCACCAGGTGGAGGGTCTTGAAGAACCCAAAATGTCCTGCTGCAGGGTTGTCGTGGCACTGGGTCATGACGAGGGCTCGGAGTGGTCCTGTGGGCATATAATCGCCCAAACTTGAGTAAGTCCTCCTCCAAGGTCCAAGGAGACGTGGGGCCCACCTCCGCCTCCTTTGCTGCGACCAGGCGCCCTGGCGCTGCGCCTCGCACCTGGGCCCGCAAGTCCACTGGCTCCGTGCTGCGGCCAAGGCTTCTGCCGCAGCACTGTCCGTGGAGGAAGGGGGTCCTGGCGCAGAGGTACTCTGGCTTGCGGGACAGGGCATCCGCCTCCGGTTGTGACCGCTGGGAATGTAGGTCACGCGGAAGTTGAACCGGCAAAACAACGACCACCGGATCTGCCGCTGGTTCAACTTCCGAGCTGTGGTGAGGTGCTCGAGATTCCGATGGTCCGCTCGACCTCCACCTGATGTCGGGCCCTCCAGATGGTGTCGCCAAGCCTCGAATGCAGCCTTGATAGCCAGCAACTCTTTTCCCAGATAGTGTAGTTGCGCCGGAAGGGTTGAGTTTCCGGGAGTAGTCAGGAAAAGTGTGCCACCATTCGCCGGAGCCTGTAGCAGCACCGCCTCCCAGAGCCACATTGACGCGTCTGTTCACCACAAAAGGCCGGAGCGGGTCGGGATGCCTCAGGACGGGTTCCGTGACGAAGGCTTTCTTGAGGGCTGTGAATGCTTCTTGCTGCGGGGACCCCACCGAATGCAACCTTCTTCCTGAGGAGCTGGGTAAGTGGAGCTGTCAGTGTGGCGAAGCCCGGATGAAGGTCCGTAGTAGTTGGCGGCCCAGTAGGCGCTGAACATCCTTCACCCGACGAGGGCTTCCCAGCTACACAAAGCTTCTACTTTACATGGGTCCATGGCTATGCCTCGGGCGAGATGATATGCCCGAGGAATTCTATGGAAGTCCGGAAGAAGACGATTTCAGCTTCGATTGAGTTGTTGCTCCCGCAAGCGTTGCAGAACCAGACTGACGTGTCGAAGGTGGCTTTCCTGGACCGAGTAAATCAGGATGTCGAGGTAGATAACCACGAACCGATCCAACATGTCTCGAACACGCTGCTCATGAAGTGCTGAAAACGGCGGGAGCATTGGTCAACCCAAATGGCATGACAGTGTATTCAGAGTGTCCGTATCGGGTGCCGAATGCCGCCTTCCATTCGCCTCCTTCTCGTATCCGCACCAGGTTGTAGGCCCCGGAGATCGAGCTTGGTGAAGATCGTGGCCTCCCGCAACCTTTCCAGTAGCTCCGGATGAGCGGCAGGGGTAGCGATTCCGCACCGTAATGGCGTTTAGCCGGCGGTAATCACAGCATAGGCGCAAGTCCCCTGTCTTCTTCTTCACAAAGAGGACCGGGGCCGAGAGAGGGGACTTTGGAGGCCGGATGAACCCTCGGGCCAGGTTTTTGTCCAGGAAGTCCCTGAGGGTGGCCAACTCGGGCTCCGACATGGAATACAGGCGTCCCACAGGCAGTGGTGCGTTGGGCAGAAGGTCCACGGGGCAATCGTAGGGCCGATGCGGGGGTAGTCGGTCCGCCTCCTTCTCGCTGAACACGCCGGCGAAGTCCGTCAGCTCAGGAGGCAAGGTGATGGCAGCGGTGGGGACGTTCTGGCCGGCACAGGTGTGGCGGATGTGATCGACGCACTGCAGACTCGGGAAAGAGATGGCGTTCCGCGACCAGGCCACCTGAGGATCGTGGGTCCGAAGCCAGGCCAACCCAAGGACCAAGGGAAAATGAAGGTCCGCCGTGACATAAAACTGGATCGCCTCCTCATGGTCCCCAATAGCCAGGCGCAAAGGCTGGGTGGCGAATTTAATGGGGCCGGACACCAGTTCTCGTCCATCAATTGTCTCTACCCGCATCGGAGGGTCCACCGGAACCACGGGGACCGCAAACTGGGTCACAAAGGCCTGGTCCATAAAGTTTGTTGTGGCCCCTGAGTCCACCAGCGCATGCGCCTGGAGCCCGTCCGACTGGTTTCCCAACCATATCCGTGTGTCCAGAATCAGATACCGAGGGGGCCCAGAGTCTACTTCGGGAACGTCCAGTGGGGTTAGTACGCGTGCCCGACCTAGGGTTTCCCGAGGTCGGGCCTGCCCGCTTCGATTGGTCACGCTGTGATTCGGGACCGGCGTGCGTGCCCCACTTCGCTTTCTGGGGCAAGAAGCGGCGGCGGCCGGGCTCCCCACAGTACAGGCACAATCCCCTTGGCGCCCGGTTCCGCCTCCTGGGCTGTTAGGCGAGGTCTGGCCGCCCCAACTCCATGGGCTCTTCCGCAGCGGTTACAAAACGGGGCGACCCTGGGTGCTGGTGGTGCAGGAAGTGGGGTGCAGATGTCGACGGAGGGTCCCGGGGTGCGACGGGACGGTCGCCGTTGCAGACGGGCATCGAGGCGGAGACAAAGGGCACCAAGTTGTCGAGGGTCCGCGCGCCCACGCCGGGCCAGCTCGTCTTGCAATTCCTCTGAGAGTCCCTCCTGAACGCCCACCAGCGCTGCATCATTCCAGTCAGAGTCCTGGCACAAAAGACGAAATTCGCGATGTACTCCTGCAGGGGCGTTTCCTTGACGGAGTTCCTTAAGGCGCCTGGTTGCCGCCAGCATTCGAACGGGTCCTCATACATGGTGCGAGGTGCTGCCAAAACGCTGTTGGTCCGCCAGCAGGGGCTGTCCTGGAGCAAGAGGGCGTGGCCCATCGAGCAGCCGAGCCGGAAAGAAGGTTAATCACGAAGGCCACCTTAGCCCGGTCGCCTGGGAAATCCTCTGGCCTCATAGCCATGTAGAGCTGGCACTGTCCCAAGAAGGTCGGGAACATCTCAGGCTGCCCAGAAAACTTATCCGCACGGTTATCGGGCACTTGCGACGAGGAGGAGGAGGAGGAGGATGGGGGCTGCAGGCACATTCCTGGCAGCAAGTTGGCCTGCCAAGTGAGCCACTTGCTGCTGGAGCTGTTGATTAGCCGCTTGTAGCTGCTCTAACTGCTGCTGTACCTGCTGCTGATCCATCTTTGGTGGAAGATGTTTTAGTCAGGTCTTGGACAAAATGTTCTGTTTCCTTCCCCAATACTCCCAGCAAAGAGTCCGTCAGAGGCCTTCCTTTTTTCCTTTTATTTACATAGATATATGTCCTGGCCACGCCTACCCACGGGCCTGCCAAGTTTCTGGAGATAACGAGGAAATTATAGATAAGGCCAGAATTACTCACGAATATATTCTTCCTCCATGAAATAGTTTGCCCAAAAAATTCATTGCTTTGTCCAAGACAAAAACCAGGAAGTCCCGCCTCCTATTTATAGTCTCTGCAGATGTCACTGCATGACAATTATGACTTGGCTTTGTCCCAACTCTTCCGCGACGCCGATCACGCCTTCGTAATCTTGCCCTCCAAAACTGTTCTTGAAGCAAATCAGAAGAAGGCCCAGGAGAATCAGGCAGCCCGCCCCTCCTCCCTTTGAGTGGGTGCCAGGGAGGGAGAGGGCTCAAGAGAAACAGGGCTTGCCAGGTCTTCTCCCTCATTTTCTGAATCATCCGAGTCCAGGAGTCTGGGTCCAGGAACCTGGGTCACAACACTACTGTTAATACATGAATAGTTAAATATATATTTTCTTTGTTGTAAGTTTCAGGCAGGATCTCCGACAAAAATATTTCTGGTTTAAACTCAATATGTTCTTCAGAAAATTCCGAAGCTTTGGAATGACTAACCTTGAACCAGCATTAACTGTAGGCATTTGTGAAGTTAAGATCATCTAATTTTCTTGGTTTGTCATGCTAAATCATTCTGATTTCTGTGAAAAGAATTATCTCATGTCTCCCACATATGAATGCAAATGTATTTGAATTTGTAAGAAACACTATAGACCATTTCCTGTGATTATGTTTAATGAGTCAAAATTCATCCATTTGCACTTCAATAAAGTGCTGCCTATCTAGCCATTTGTCAAAAGAAGAAGACACCTGGCATGGATTCAACATCTAGAGATAAACAGCTTTGGTCTGCAGACCTCTTCCTGAATTACCATATCTCACTAAGCTTCTTTTCAGACTATGGAGGATTTTGAGCAAGAAAAGAAATTCAGAATACTATGTTCTATTGTCACTAGACAATCAACAGAAATAGAAAAATATACATATACATACATACATACATACATACATACATACATACATATATATATATATATATATATATATATATATATATATATATATATAGGTCTTGTTGGGTTTTCTCCCGTAAAATTGAAGTGTCTTGGCGACGTCATAAGTCTCATTCGTCATCTTCAGGCTTCAGCTGTGTTTGGGAGTGTGATCGCAGCTGTTTCTTCCTTTTAACTGCTAGTGGGGTTTGAACTGATTGGGTGGGAGCTTGGCTGTGCTCTGATTGGCTGGGGTTTTTCTGTGCTCTGATTGGCTGGGGTGTGTCCTGTGTTGGTGGGGCTTGGTTGTGCTCAGTCTAATCTGTGCTGCAGGGGATTTGAGCTGGTGAGCTGCACTGCTGCTGTTTGGCTGTTCGTCGTATACATCTTCAGAGTGGGTGTCAGTCTGCTGCATGTATGGATTGGAGGGTTTGAAGTGGCTAATGTTGCAGCTGCGGTCTGGCTTCTGGTCCTTGGTCGCTTCCTGATCAGTGTGGGTTTGGGTGCTTTCTGGGTGGATGTGTGGTGACATCCTGTGTGGACCTCGTGAGTGTGGGTCTGGTGTCATTCCTCGTGTTAGGGACACGCTTGTCAATAAGGCAGGTTTCAAATGGCTGGTAGGAGGTATCATCTCGCTTGTTCATGCTGTATGCTTATCTCGATGGCTTCTGATTATTCTGTTGTTAAAGTGTTCAGTTTTGGCGATAGTTCTGGTAAAGTCAATATCGTGTCCTGTGACTTTAAAGTGTTGGACCAGGAAGAAGTTGGTTCCTTTTTGAATGAGTTCTTGTGTTCTTCAATGCACTTATTCTTCTGTTGGTTTGTCCAATGTATGTGGTGGCAGGCAGGGGATTTCATACTCCTTGATTTTCTAACTCAATTTTGTCTTTGGGGTTTCTTAGGATGGTGGATATTTTTGGTTTGTGCAGAATGCTGTCTTGATGTTATGTGGAGGATCTTGCTGATTCTGTCTGTGGTGCCTTTTATATATGGGAGGAGGCTGCCATTTCTCTGTCTTGGGTTTTAGTGGGGGTTCTTTTGGATTAGTAATCTTATTTCTGAATCCATTGGATGTTAGTACGCTTTGTGAGAGTGTAGTTCGGTTTTAGGTGTTGTTCGTCAGCTAAGCATTTTGTTCTAGAGATGAGTGTCTTGGCTACGGAGTTGATCTGTGCTGGGTGGTGTGAGAGTGCACAGATAGCGGTTTGTGTGTGTTTTCTTCTGGTAGATGGTGTGTCCTAGGGAGCCATTGGGTTTCTTGTAGACTAAGACATCTAGGAAGGGTTATTGTTAACTTCTGTTTCCATGGTGAACTGTATTTTGGGGTGTATTGAGGTGTGTGAGGAAGTTTTCAAGTTTTTCTTTCCGTGTGGCCAGATTATGAAGGTGTCGCCATATCTGAGCCAGAGTTTGGGTTGTGATCAGATTTTCTAGTGCTTGGGTTTCAAAGTGTTCCATGTAGAGGTTGGCAATGACAGGTGAGAGGGTGATCCCATGGGTGCCTTCTATTTGTTTGTATTTTGTCCATTATAGATGAAGTATGTGTTGATAGGCAGTGGTTGGTCAGATCTAGGTGCTTGGGGGTTATATTTGTTTTGGATAGCTGTCAAGGCTTTGATTGGCACTTGGGTGAAGAGGATATGACATCAAAGCTCACGAGATCCAAGTTTTGTTTTTATGATCTATGAACTGGAATGATTTTTACGTGAGGCGATGGATTCTGCATAGGGCTGTAGCTAGAAATTTGGCTAGGTTTTGTAGAGCCTATGGAGCTGACTATGGGTCTGAGGGTTCCTTCTTTGTGTATCTTGGGAGGCAGAGAGCTTAGGGCATCTGGATGATTTCTCTCTGGGAATGATTCTTTGTTGATTTCTTCAGATGGGGAGGCTTTTATTTTGGATCTAGTGGTTCTGAAACATCAGTGGTTCATAAGAAACAAAACTTACAGCCCAGCGATACTCGTGAGCTTTGATGTCATATCCCTCACCCAAGTGCTCAAAGAAGCCTTGACAGCTATCCAAAACAAATATAACCCCCAAGCACATACTAGATCTGACCAACCACTGCCTATCCAACACATACTTCATCTATAATGGACAAAATACAAACAAATAGAAGGAGCACCCATGGGATCACCCTCTCACCTGTCATTGCCAACCTCTACATGGAACACTTTGAAACCCAAGCACTAGAAAATCTGATCACAACCCAAACTCTGGCTCAGATATGTAGACGACACCTTCATAATCTGGCCACACGGGAAAGAAAACTTGAAAACTTCCTCACACACCTCAATAGCCTACACCCCAAAATACAGTTCACCATGGAAACAGAAGTTAACAACTTCCTTCCTAGATGTCTTAGTCTACAAGAAACCCAATGGCTAGGACACACCATCTACCAGAAGAAAACACACACAAACCGCTATCTGCATGCACTCACACCACCACCCAGCACAGATCAACTCAGAGCCAAGACACTCATCTCTAGAACAAAATGCTTAGCTGACGAACAACACCTAAAACCGAACTACACTCACAAACGTACTAACATCCAATGGATTCCAGAGAAATAAGATTACCAAACTAATCCAAAAGAACCCCCACTAAAACCCAAGACAGAGCAAGAAATGGCACAGCCCTCCTCCCATATATAAAAGGCACCACAGACAGAATCAGCAAGATCCTCCACAAACATAACATCAAGACAGCATTCTGCACAAACCAAAAATATCCACCATCCTAAGAAACCCCAAAGACAAAATTGAGTTAGAAAATCAAGGAGTATATGAAATCCCATGCACCGCCTGCCCCACCACATACATTGGACAAACCAACAGAAGAATAAGTGCACGATTGAAGAACACAAGAACTCATTCAAAAAAGAGGAACCAACTTCTTCCCTGGTCCAACACTTTAAAGTCACAGGACATGATATTGACTTTAAAAAAACCAGAACTATCGCCAAAACTGAACACTTTAACAACAGAATAATCAGAGAAGCCATCGAGATAGAAAAACGCCCACACAGCATGAACAAACGAGATGATACCTCCGCCTACCAGCCATTTGGGAATCCGGCCTTATTGTCAAACGAGTCCCTAACATGAGGAATGACACCAGACCCACACTCACGAGGTCCACACAGGATGTCACCACCACATCCACCCAGAAAGCAGACCCAAACCCACACTGATCATAAAAGCACACCAAGGACCAGAAGCCAGACCGCAGCTGCAACATTAGCCATTTCAAACCCTCCAATCCATACATGCAGCAGACTGACACCCACTATGAAGATGTAGCACCACCACAAAGCCAAACAACAGCTATGCAGCTCACCAGCTCAAATCCCCTGCAGCACAGACTAGACTGAGCACAACCAAGCCCCCACCAACACAGGACACACCCCAGCCAATCAGAGCACAGCCCCCCAATCAGAGCACAGCCAAGCTCCACCAATCAGTTCAAACCACTGTGGAAGAAACAGCTGCATCACATTGCTCCCAGCACGGTGAAGCCTGAAGATGACGAATGAGACTGCCGAAACGCCGCCAAGACACTTCCAATTTTACACGGAGAAAACAAAGACATATATATATATATATATATATATATATATATATATATATATAAATATATATATATATATATATATATATATATATATATATATATATATATATATATATATATATAGTCTTTGGTTATTCGTTTTCAATGAAAGTCTCATTCGTCATCTTCAGGCTTCAGATGTGGGAGCAATGTGATTGCAGCTGTTTCTTCCTTTTTAACTGCTAGTGGGGTTTGAACTGATTGAGCTTCTGTGCTCTGATTGATGGGGGTTTTTATGCTCTGATTGTGTGTCCTGTTTGGGTTTGAGCTCAGATTAGTCTGAGGGGGATTTGAGCTGGTTGCAGCTGTTGTTTGGCAGTGTTTGTGGTCGCTACATCTTCATAGTGGTGTCTGTCTGTATGTATGGATTGGAGTTTGAAATGGCTAATGTTGCAGCTGCGTCTGGCTTCTGGTCCAGCTCCTGATCAGTGTGTTTGGGTCTGCTTTCTGGGTGATGTGTGGTGACATCCTGTGTGGACCTAATGTTCTTGTCATTCTCATGAATGTCAATAAGAAGTTTCAAAATAGAAATAAATATATATATATATATATATATATATATATATATATATATATATATATATATATATATATATATATATATATATATATATACACTAAGCTATAGATTGACAATTAGATATAATGTATATAGAAATTATATGGAAGGTAGATCCAATATACAATAAGATTGCTCTTTTGAATATACAATTGTTGAAAAAGAAAATTCTAATGAAAATAAAAAATTTTTAAAAAGAGCCAAAAGGAGCAAGAGAAATCTGATGAGTCGAGAGGATTCTAATTGACTTGTGCATTGGTTGATGCAGACTTTCTCGATGGCTCTTTATCTTGACAAATATAGTGATGGGTGCAGAAAATAATGGGGTGTAAATCTATGCGCTGCCACAGATCATAATGAAAACGAGAAGCAAGACAAGATGATTGCCTTGCGTTCTTTGGTCTGCATAGATCTGTTTCAACGACGCTGTCATTGGGAGAGTGAGTTCTCACCTTCTGTCAAAGCTCGGCTCTTTGGTTTCAGATAATAACAGAATAACAGAATTGGAAGGGACATTGTAGGTCTTTTAGTGCAACCCCACCAACAAAATAGGAGACCCTACACCATTTCTGACAAATGGCAGTCCAGTCTCTTCCTAAAAGCTTCCAATGATGAAGCTCCCACAACTTCCGAAGGCAACTTCTGTTCCGTGGGTTGATTGTTCACACTGTCAGAAAATTTCTCCTTATTTCTAGGTTGAATCTCTCCTTGATCAGTTTCCATCCATTAATCCTTGTCTGGCCTTCAGGTGCCTTGGAAAATAACTTGACCCCTTCCTCTCTGTGGCAGCCTCTCAAATATTGGAAGACTGATCTCATGTCTCCCCTGATCTTTCTCTTCACTAGACTAGCCATGCCCAGTTCCTGCAAACGTTCTTCATATATTTTAGTCTCCAGTCCCCTAATCATCCTGGTTGCTCTTCTCTGCACTTTTTCTAGAGTCTCTACATCTTTTTTTATAGTGTGGAGACCAAAACTGGATGCAGTATTAGGTATGGTCTTACTAAGGCTTTATAGAGTGCGGTGGTAGGTTGCCCCTGATTTGGACCGTTCTATAGAACCGGTAGTAAAACTGGCAGGAAGTTCCGCCCACTGACCCGAACGTCATCAAAAGTGATCTGCGCATGCATAGAATCTTCTGTGCATGTGCAGAAAAGCATGCACGCATAAGCGGAGCAAGTGAGCGAGGGGACACAATGCAAACTGGTAGTAACGGTAAGTAGAACCCACCTCTAATAGAGTGGTATTAGCACCTCACATGATCTTGATTGAATCCTTCTGTTAATGCAATTTAGGATCTCAGTGGCTTTTTTGGCTGCTGCTTCACCCTGTTAGCTCATATTTAATCGGTTGCCCACTAAGACTTTAAGATCCCTCTCACAGTCACTGCTATTAATCCTGGTTTCTCCCAAATTATATGTGTACTTTTGTGTTTTTCTTGCCTAAGTGTAAGACTTTTCTCTACATTGAATTTCATTGCTTTAGTTAGGGCCTGTCAAGATCCATCTGGATCTTGAGCCTATCATCTAGGGTGTTGGCTCTTGTAAGTCTTTCGTCCTAGGTGGCTGGAATGGAGGCGGCATCTCCTTCATCACATTTCAAAATGTCCCCTGGGCTTCCATATTTGTGGTGGAAATCTGAAAGAATAGGAGGGAAGGAGCTTGTTTTGTTCAAAAAGTGATTCTGGGAAGTGGCTTCTGTTGTGGTGTCAGATTTTTGAGAAGATAGTCAGACAATGAGACTGAGGTGAAGAAATACAAGTATCAAAAGCCTCCAGAAACTGATAGTAGTGAGGCAGAGGAACAGAGGAGCCTGTTAGATATGAGAAGATTGCCAGAAGGCAAGAGCAGCTCAAGCAGAGAGGACAACTCAGGAGTAGAGCCAGGAGATGATTGGCCCCTCCCATAAGGCTTAAAACAGATCAGCACTGGTGTTTCAGCTTGCTGGAAAACAACATTATAGCTGCGTCCTCTGCCTCGTGTTTTTGTGACTTACATTATATTTAATTTTAATATATTTGTGATAACTGAAGAATTTGTGCTTATATTTGTTTTATTTGATTGAACAAGCTAATGAAGTAATTCAGCTGTTCAAAGTTATTTTATCAGGACTATTTGTTGCTACCTACTTGAGTCTGGGTCAGAACACTTCTGTGAAGATTTCTGCATCATTCTATGAAGCTTTAAGGATTCTTCCATGAGTCCATAGATCCTTCTAGGAGTCTTTGTGGATCGTTCTATGAAACTGGATTCTTCTAGGAATCTTTATATATTGTTCTATGAACCTTTGTGGATTCTTTTATGAAACTGTGGATTCTTCTAGGAATTTTTGTGGATTTTTCTAAGAGTCTGTAGATGCATGAATCTTTCTGAATCTTTCTACAAAGAAACTGCGGATTCTTCTGTGAATCTTCATAGCTCATTCTTTGAGTCTTTGTGAATTCCTCAGTAACTCTTTGTGGATCCTTCTATGAATCTTTGTGAATCTTTCAATGAAACTGTGGATCATTCTATGAAACTGCGGATTCTTCCATTAATTTTTGTGAATCATTCCATGAATCTTTCAGGATTCTTCAATGCATCTTTGTGGCTCCTTCTCTGAAACCTTGTGGATTCTTCTATGAGTCTGTGGATCCTTTTAAGGACTTTTGTGGATCATTCTATGAAATTATGGATTCTTCCATTAATCTTTGTGGATAGTTCTATAATTTTTATGGCTTTTTTATGGCTCATTCCAAGAATCTTTGCAGATCCTTCTATGAATCTCTGTGTGCTCTTCTATGAGTCTGTGGATCCTCCTATGAGTCTTTGTGGATTTATCAACCGACTGGAGCCTAGCTGCCCACCATTTCTAAATCTACCAAAATGAGCATTTCAAAGCTACTTGGAGGGCAGCCTCTCATTTACTTCTTATAAAGCCAGGAGTGGTATTCACTTACTTTCTCCAACAGTTTAAATGTAACATGCTGAGATTATGCTGCATGCGCTTTGCTGGCACGCATGCCTTTTGTGCATGTGCCCGGTCACAAAAAATGTGCCTAAATAGAATGACATAGAGCTCTGGGCTATGATTTTGATACAAAAGCTTGGCCCATAGTGTGTGGTTTGTCAACTTGAAGGACATCACGGGCCATGTAGGCACCTTTACCATCTCTGAGGATGCCCATGGGCTGGCTGCAAGGATCGCCTGAAGACCTTGGTCCCAGCTGGGGGAATTGAGGATGGTCCTGGACAATCCTAGCTTGTCTACTGTAGGACTATATCCTCCCCCTCGTGCCCATAGACCACCCTCGACTGGAGATGAGGTTGAGCTCTGACTGAATCATGGCGGTCTGTTCATCTACCGCCCAAGACCTATATCCCGCCTGTCCTCTACTGAACCACTGGTGCGCCAATTTCCATCTTGACAGGTCCAGGATGGGTCCGCTTGCCGGATTTTATCATGCGGACATTTACAGCGGCTGACCTTCTTGCTCAGATTCCCTCGCGGGTCTGGCCTCCACATTATCGAGGGCCCATCTTGAGGACGGTTTTGGAACCCGAGAGATGGCATGCCAAAATAGGAGACTCAGGGATTTTAATTAATTATTTTAATAGGGTTTTAAAGGGAATTTTAATGGGAATTTTAAGGGAGGGTGGAACTGACGGTCTGGGTTGGAGGGAGGTAGTGGGTGGGGGGTGGAGGTTAGGTGGTGAGGGGGGTAGCCCGTCGAGGGAAACCAGTTCCAGCGCATGCTCGGCGACTATCAAATGGGTTCGGAGGTTATGGGGGAGTGTGTCCTTTGTGAGGGTGAGTCTATTTGCACGGTAAGTGGAGGGGCAGATATGGCGGAAGGGGGATCGATCGAC
Organism: Ahaetulla prasina; assembly: GCF_028640845.1. NCBI lineage: Eukaryota > Metazoa > Chordata > Lepidosauria > Squamata > Colubridae > Ahaetulla > Ahaetulla prasina. Next base: position 295,766,609 of record NC_080540.1, on the reverse strand, counting down.
ATAGGGGTCACGTTGCTCGATGTGCAGGCGATCGCGCCCGATCCCCTGACTTCTCCTGCCCCCGGATGGTCAAGACCTCAGAGCCTGGGCCGCCTGATGTTATGCAACGCACGGTCCGTGGCAAGGCCCCCTAATACATGATCTGATTCAGGGGTGCGGATATTATAGGCGCACGGAGACCTGGTTGGGCACTGAAGGTGTGCCCTGGTCGAGATGTGCCCACCGGGTTTCCGTGCATTCCATCAGCCGAGGCCCAGGGTAGGGGTGGAGGGTGGCGGTTGCTATTAAAGAGAGTCTAGAGCCGAGGAGACCACTGTACCTCAGATTGCCGGGTGTGAATCCTCTTGTGAGGTGGGGTCATAGATGTCAGATGGGCTTGCCACGCTCTGGCTCCTTGCTGCGTGACAGCCCTGCCCGAGCTCCTGGAGGTGCTTGCCGGGTGGCAGTGGAGACCCCAGACTGTTAGTCATGGGGACTTTAACTGCCATCTGCCTCGCCATCGACGGTAGCTCGGGAGTTCTTGGCCTCCATGACGGCCTTGGACCTGACTCAAGTAGTGGATGGCCCCACTCACATCGGGGGAGGCACACTGGACCTGATTTTTGTCTCTGGTCAGTGGTTGAGAGATCTGGACTTAAAGGAAATAGTCATTGAACCTTTGTCATGGTCAGATCACTCTCCCTCGCCTGGACTTTCTGACCGCTACCCAACACCGCAGGGAGACGGAACCATTACGATGGTACCGCCCCAGGCGCCTGATGGACCCAGAGAGGTTTCGGACGGAGCTTGGGCCACTACCTGAGGGTCTGGCTCACGGCACGGCAGAGGAACTAGCTGCAGCCTGGGAACGGGCTGCAGTTGGGGCTTTAGACCGTGTCAGGCCTTTGCGGCCTCTGACCCGCGCAGATCCCAACCGCTCCTTGGTTCTCCGAGGAGCTGAGGGGATGAAACGGAGAAGACCTAGAGAGTTCCTGGAGGTCCAGCCGTTCAGAGGCTGATCGGACACTAGTTAGATCCTATACTAGGACCTACCTAGTGGCACTGAGGGAAGCGAGGCGTACGCCTCCTCCTCATTGCGCCGGCAGATAACCGCCCAGCTGCCCTGTTGGTGACCCGCCCCTCCTTCACCAGGGGAGCGGATGACCCGCTGGGGACGTGCTGAGGAGTTTAACGTTATCTATACGATAAAATCGCTCAGCTTAGGGACGGTCTGGACCAAAATTGTGGCGATTCAGACGGGGTATCTGAGGCGGTCTTGGTGATGTTGTTTGGGATGAGTTTGACCCTGTGACCCCGAGGACATGGACAGGTTGCTGGGTAGATTGAATGCCACCACGTGTTTATTGGACCTGCCCTCCTGGCTGGTGCTGGCCACTCAGGAGGTGACACGAGGCTGGCTCCAGGGGATTACGAGTGCTTCCTTGTTGGAGGGAGTCTTCCGCCGCCTTGAAAGAGGCGGTGGTGAGGCCCTCCTCAAGAAGCCTTCCTGACCCGCTGTTTTAGGTAATTATCGGTCTCCAACCGCCGCGCAAGGTTGTAGAGAGTATGGTGGCATCAGTTTCCCCTGCACCTGGAGGAAACTGTCTATCTGGACCTGCTCCAGTCCGCCCGACCCGTTACAGCACTGAGACGGCTTTGGTCGTTGCAGGATGATCTCTGGAGGGCCAGGATAGGGGTTATTCCTCTGCCCTGGTCCTATTAGACCTCTCAGCGGCTTTTGATACCATCGACCATGGTATCCTGCTGCCGGTTGAGGGATTGGGAGTGGAGGCACCTTATCGGTGGTTCTCCTCCTATCTCTCCGACCGTCGCAGACGGTGTTGACAGAGAGGACCGCGCGCCTCACTTGTGGGTGCCGCAGGGCCATTCTCTCGCCCTTCTGTTCAACATCTATATGAAGCCGCTGGGTGAGATCATCAGTGGCTTCGTGTGAGGTACCAGCTGTACGCTGATGACACCCAGCTGTATTTTTTTCCACACCGGCCACCCCAATGAAGCTATCAAGTGCTGTCCCGGTGTTTGGAAGCCGACGGGTCTGGATGGGGAGAAACAGGCTCAAGCTCAATCCTCCAAGACGGAGTGGCTGTGGATGCCGGCATCCCGCACAGTCAGCTGAGTCCGCGGCTGACTGTCGGGAGCGAGTCATTGGCCCCGATGGAGAGGGTGCGCAATTTGGGTGTTCTCCTGGATGAACGGCTGTCTTTGAAGATCATTTGACGGCCTCCAGGAGAGCTTTCCACCAGGTTCGCGCGCCAGTTGCGCCTTTCTAGACCGGGATGCCTTGTGCACAGTCACCACGCCTTGTGACGCCTCGCCTGACTACTGCAATGCTCTCTACATGGGGCTCCCTTGAAGGGCATCCGGAGGCTGCAGTTGGTCCAGAATGCAGCTGCTGGTGATAGAGGGAGCCCTCGTGGCTCCCGAGTGACACCTATCCTGCGCAGGCTGCACTGGCTACCTGTGGCCTTCCGGTGCGCTTCAAGGTGTTGGTGAACGCCTTTAAAGCGCCCATGGCATAGGGCCGGGTTACTTACGGGACCGCCTGCTGCTACCGAATACCTCTCACCGACTGCGCCTCACAGAGAGGGACTCTCAGGGTGCCGGCGCGACAGTGTCGCCTGGCGACACCCAGGGAAGGGCCTTCTGTGGGGCTCGCCTCTGGAACGAACTCCCCAGGACTTCGCCAACTTCCGACCTCAACCTTTCGCGAGCTCAAAACTTACTTATTTATCTGCGCTGGACTGGGTTAGTTTTCTTAAGTTATGGGTTTTTAATGGGTTTTATCTTTAAATTTTAATTGTGGCCAATTCAAATAAGTTTTTTATTAGTATTTTAATTGTATCTACAATGTATTCATTTTTTACTTGGCTGTGAACCGCCCTGAGTCCTTCGGGAGAAGGGCGGTATACAAATTTAAATAATAAATAAATAAATAAATAAAAAATAAACCGGACTGAACCGGCTGAATACTATCTGTAAAAAACCCAAAGAAAAATATATTATTTGATAGTAAGCAAATAATTATTATTTGCTTACAAATAAATAAATTATTTGATAGAAAGCAAAAACCCAACTTTATAATGCCTTGGTAAGGCATTGCATCCAGTTTTGGTCGCCACAATATTGCATCCAGTTTTGGTCGCCACGATGTAAAAAAGATGTTGAGACTCTAGAAAGAGTGCAGAGAAGAGCAACAAAGATGATTAGGGGACTGGAGGCTAAAACATATGAAGAACGGTTGCAGGAACTGGGTACGTCTAGTTTAATAAAAAGAAGGACTAGGGGAGACATGATAGCAGTGTTCCAATATCTCAGGGGTTGCCACAAAGAAGAGGGAGTCAAGCTATTCTCCAAAGCACCTGAGGGTAGAACAAGAAGCAATGGGTGGAAACTAATCAAGGAGAGAAGCAACTTAGAACTAAGGAGAAATTTCCTGACAGTTAGAACAATTAATCAGTGGAACAACTTGCCTGCAGAAATTGTGAATGCTCCAACACTGGAAAAAATTAAGAAAATGTTGTATAACCATTTGTCTCAAATGGTATAGGGTTTCCTGCCTGGGCAAGGGGTTGGACTAGAAGGCCTCCAAGGTCCCTTCCAACTCTGTTGTTATATTATATATTAAATATATTTCAGACTGATGCTTACCCAGATCACAGAAATATATATAGGTTAAAAATGAGATATATCAAGAAAGCTTTATTCATTCCCAACTGTACAGAAGGTTTTTAAGGGGTGGAAGATTATATCAGGAAGTCTCTATTTACAAATATCTCTCATTTGTCCCATCGGCAACCCGAGGACAGCAATCAGATTAATCTAGAGTTGTTGAAAGAGCAACTGAAATAGCACACTGTAGTAACAGCACACAGAGTAAAGTGTTGATAGTTTTTTGATTTTTGATTAGCCAAAAGTCAAAGCCATCGCAAAGCCTTAAAATGGGAACCAAATGAAGGACACGAGTGAATTTCTGGTGCCTTCTACATTCTCGGCAGCTGAATTTTGCAACCTTCTTAGTATCTCAAGTTTGTCTCTCTGGCATGCTTAGCTGAAAAATATTAAAATTGCTCCTAATAAAATAAATCGCAGAGCCATTTTTCAATACTTCCAAGCAATAAACTGACTGAATAAATATGCTCCAAAGGCCTCTTTTCTCTTTCTCTCTCTCTCTTTCCTTCGTTCTCTCTCCCCTTCTCTCTTTCCTTCTCTCATTCTTCCTCTCTCTCTGTCCTTCTCTCTCCCTCTCCCTCTCCCTCTCTCATTTTCTCTCCCACTCCCTCTCTTTCCTTCTCTCTTTCCCTGCTTCTCTCTCTTTCTCGTTCTCTCTCTCCCTCTCCTTCCCCTTCTCTCTCTCCCTCTTCCTCTTTCTCCTTCTCTTCTCTCTCTCTCTCTCTCCTCTCTGCTTCTCTCTCTCTCTCCTCTCTTTCTCCTTCTCTCTCCTTCTCTCTCCTGCTTCTCTCTCTTCTCTTCTTCCTCTCTCTTCTCTCTCCTTCTCTCCTTCTCTCCTCTCCTTCCTCTCTCTCTCCTCTCCACTTCTCTTTCTCTCCTTCTCCTTCTCTCTCTCCCTCTCTCCTTCTCTTTCTTCCTCTCTCTCCCTTTCTCCCTGCTTCTCTCTCTTTCTCCTTCTCTCTTTCTCCCTCTCCCTCTCTTCTCTGTCTCCCTCTCTCCCTCTCCTTCTCTTTCCTCCTCCTCTCTCTCTCTCTCCCTTTCTCTCTCCTTCTCTCCCTCTCTCCATCTCTCTCTCCCCCTCTCTCTCCTTCTCTCCCTCCGTCAGCATAATGTAGCTCTTCACGGAGTCTTTAACTCACACTAGCTATTATAAAGTCATTTTTAAAAATACTTTCCCACTTTCCCGATCCCCCACATTTTGAAGGGAACGGCACAACAGAAGAAAAAACTGTGCGGGCCACAGAAAGCGAGGCAGAAATGGATTACCTTGAACTAGCTTGTCAGTCAGCCCTATTCACAAGTCAGTTATCTTAAACCGGGCTGAATTTTCAACCCCGTGCTTTCTCGCCACTGAAAGGAATAGCGTGAAATGGATTTCCAGGCCTCCGTCCCGTGCATTCTTGACAGGAGTAAGATCTCGTTGGACACGGTAGGATTAATGACAATGGCCTGTATCCCAGGCTTAGCTAAGCTCAGAGAAAGGCAGTGACAGTCGTGCGTCGGAGCCTTTCTCGGCTTGCTCCGCTTTTCAAACAATATTAGCTTCCGATATGGTCCACAGTTCAAATCCGAGCAAAGGAAAATGAATTTCTCTGGCATTCCTTCACTTTCTCTGCTACTTACAAGGTAGAAGGTGAACTGTTAAAGCACCCGGGAGTTGGCTGAATGCCAACCATCCCTACCCTTTCAATTGACTCACTTTAAAATCTGCTTGTTTACAACCCGGTTCGTAGACTTTGGCCTGAGGGGAAAGCATAAAACATATAGGGGTTATTTACGGGACCGCCTACTGCTACCGTTCGCCTCCCACCGACCCGTATGGTCTCACAGGGAGGGCCTCCTCAGGGTGCCATCAGTCAAACAATGTCGGCTGGCGGCCCCCAGGGGGAGGGCCTTCTCTGTGGGGGCTCCTACCCTCTGGAACAAACTTCCCCCAGGACTTTGGCAACTTCCTGACCTCCGGACCTTACGCTGCGAGCTGAAGACGTATTTATTCTTCTGCGCAGGACTGGCATAGAATTATTATTATTATTTTTAATTTTAAATGGGGTTTTATGGTTTTAATGTATTTTAACTAGGGGCCAAATTTAATAAGTTTTTTATTATTGGTTTTATTTGTATTGTATTTATTTATTGTTGGTTTTTATCTGGCTGTAAACGGCCCTGAGTCCTTCGGGAGAAGGGCGGTATAGAAATTAAATTATTATTATTATTATTATTATTATTATTATTATTATTAATTATTATTATTATTATTATTATTATTATTATTATTATTATTATTATTATTATTATTATTATTATTATTATTAGGGCATGATTATTTCCAAATTCACAGCTCAGGGGAATGGCTGGACCTTCTGCGGGAGTTAAACATAGCTGAAGGAGCCATTTCTAAAGGAAATCCTTGACTTTCAACCGTCTGTTTAGTGAGAGTTCGGAAGTTAAAACGGCACTGGAAAAAAAAGGTAACTTGTGACCATTTTCACACTTATGAGTGTGGCAGCATCCCCATGGTCATGTGATCAAAATTTGGGGGCCTGGCTTGTATTTATGATTATCCTGGGATTTGTAACCTGGCATCTGACAAGCAAAGGAAACGGGGTGGTGGTGGTGGGGGTAGCCAGATTGGCTGAAGGATTGCATGAGTCACTTAACAACTGCCGTGGTTCGCTTAACAACCATGGTCAAAACGGGTGTCAAATGGGGCACTGCCTTGCTTAGCAGCACAGACATTGGGTTTAATTGGGAAAGAAAGGGAGGAAGGAAGGAAAGGGGGGGGAGAGAGAAATGAATAAATATAATAAATAAATCTGAAGGAAGGAAGGAAGGAAGGAAGGAAGGAAGGAAGGAAGGAAGGAAGGAAGGAAGGAAGGAAGGAAGGAAGGAAGGAAAGAGAGAGAAAGTGAGAGAGAGAGAAAGAAAGAAAGCTGAAGAATTGAGGGAGGGAGAAGGGGAGGGAGTGAGGAAAGAAGGAAGGAAGGAAGGAGAAGGAAGGGGACTGAGGGAGGAAGAGAAAGGAAGGAAAGACAGAGAAAGAAAGAAAGAGAGAGAGAGAGAGAAAGAGAGAGAGAAAGAGAAAGCTGGAGGTGGGAGGTAGGGAAGAAGGGAGGAAGGAAGGAAGGAAGGAAGGAAGGAAGGAAGGAAGGAAGGAAGGAAGGAAGGAAGGAAGGAAGGAAGGAAGGTGCTAGATCATATGCTATAATTTAGTGACATTGATTCAGCATTTAACAGTTCAGTTGTGTGTAAACCTGCACCTGATAATAGAATAGAATAGAATTCTTTATTGGACAAGTGTGATTGGACACACAAGAAATTTGTCTTGGTGCAAATGCTCTCGGTGTACACAAAAGAAAAGATGCATTCGTCATGAATCATGAAGTACATCTCTTAATGATAGTCATAAGGAAGCAGTCAGTATAAATCGTAAGGATACAAGCAACAAAGTTACAGTCATACAGTCATAAGTGGAAGGAGATGGGTGGTGGGAACGATGAGGAGATTAATAGTAGTGCAGACTTAGTAACTAGTTTGACAGTATTGAGAGAATTATTTCTTTAGCAGAGTGATGGCGTTCAGGAAAAAACTGTTCTTGTGTCTAGTTGTTCCGGTGTGCAGTGCTCTATAGCATCATTTTGAGGCTAGGAGTTGAAACGGTTTATATCCAGGATGTGAGGGGTCTGTAAATATTTTCACAGCCCTCTTTTTGACTTGTGCAGTGTACAGCTCCTCAATGGAAGGCAGGTTGGTAGCCATTGTTTTTTCTGCAGTTCTAATGATCCTCTGAAGTCTGCGTCTTTCTTGTTGGGGTTGCAGAATCGAACCAGACAGTTATAGAGGTGCAGATGACAGACTCAATAATTCCTCTGTAGAACTGGATCAGCAGCTCCTTGGGCAATTTAAGCTTTCTGAGTTGGCGCAGAAAGAACATTCTTTGTTGTGCTTTTTTGATGATGTTTTTGATGTTGGGTGTCCATATTAGGTCTTGAGATATGATAGAACCTAGAAATTTGAAGGTTTCTACTGTTGATACTGTGTTGTCTAGTATTGTGAGAGGTGGAAGTATGGAAGGGTTTCTCCTAAAAGTCCACCACCATTTCTATGGTGTGTGTTCAGTTCCAGATTGTTCTGGTTGCACCACGAGATGAAATGCATTCCATCTGCTCTTTCATCCCCCATTCTTCCAGAATTAAACATGCTTAATATTATCTAATCAAGGAGAGAAGCAACCTAGAACTAAGGAGAAACTTCCTAACAGTGAGGACAATTAACCTGTGAATGGCTTGCCTTCAGAATTTGTGGGTGCACCATCACTGTAGGCTTTCAAGAAGAGACAGGACAGTCACTTGTCTGAAATGGTATAGGGTCTCCTGCTTGAGCAGGGGGTTGAACTCGAAGGTGCCTTCCCAGTCTGTTATTCTGTTATTTTTTTTAATCCAGCTATAAATAATGCATCGTAATAGAAACCTCCATGCAGAAACACATCCATCCTCCATGCACGGAAGGAGAATAGCAGATTTTACCTAGTTCTTCCCCCACATAGGGGGACGCGGTGGCTCAGCAGCTGAGATGCTAAGCTTGTCAATCAGAAGGTCGGCAGTTCAGCAGTTCGAATCCCTAGTGCCGCGTAACGGGGTGAGCTCCCGTTACTTGTCCCAGCTTCTGCCAACCTAGCAGTTCGAAAGCAGGTAAAAAATGCAAGTAGAAAAAACAGGGACCGCCTTTGGTGGGAAGGTAACAGTGTTCTTTGTGCCTTTGGCATTGAGTCATGCTGGGCACATGATCACGGAGACGTCTTCGGACAGCGCTGGCTCTTTGGCTTTGAAACGGAGATGAGCACCGCCCCCTAGAGTCAGGAACGACTAGTACATATGTACAAGGGGAACCTTTACCTTTACCTTCCCCCACGTAAATAGTCACTACTGTCTGCAACAGGGTGAAAACTCCCGTATTGTGTCAATTTTGCCATCCACATTCAAACTCTCAGAAAAACAGCCGTGTTATGAAAAGATCAATTTCCCTCCTTGTTTCCAATTGCTGCCAGAGGTTTCCTGGATGACCTTCAGTTACAAAAGAAAAGAGGGTAATTATGGTGGAGGCTGAGTTGCAAAAGCTCCGATTTGCATCGTAAAAAAAGAGAAGCTACTTTGCAGGAGCCACGACCTTGCTAAAAAACAAAACAAAACAAGGGATGCCTAACCTTCCCCAAGTCCTCCTAAACGCTTCAATGAATAACGTTATAGAAAGAAGTCAAAGTGATGCTTAGAGGTGGGTAATTTAGAGATGCTAGGATGAAATAACTCCAAAGGTGAAAATACATTTTTGTGGCTATATCAGACCTTTTTATAGGACACATTAGGCTACTTCTTTTGCCTGAGAAAGAGAGATGACAGAGAGAGAGAGGAGAGAGAGAAAGATGAGAGAGGGAGAGAGAGATATGACAGAGAAAGAGAAAAAGAGAGACAAGAGAGGAGAAAGAGACGAGAGAAAGAAAGATGACACAAGGAGAGAGAGAGAGAGGGAGACAGAAAGGAGATAGAGAAAGAGAGAGGAAAAGGAGAGGGAGAGAGAGAGAGAGAGAGAGAGAAAGAAAGGGGGAGAGTGAAAAAGAGAGGAGAGATATATGACAGAAAGAGAGAAAAAGAGAGAGGAGAAAGAAGAGAAAGAGAAAGAGGGAAAGAAAGAAAAGAGTGAGAAAGAGAAAGGGGGAGTGAGAATGAGAGAGATATAATAGAGAGAGAGGAAAAGAGATAAGAGAGGAGAAAGAAGGGAGAAAGAGAGATGAGAGAGAGAAGAAGGAGAGAGAAAGAGAGAGAGAGGAGAAAGAGAGAGAGAAAGAGAGAGAAGGAGAGTGTGAGAAAGGGGAGAGTGAGAAAGAGAAAGGAGAGATATATGACACACAGAGAGAAAGATAGAGGAGAGAAAGAGAAATGAGAGAGAGAATGAGAGAGAAAGGGAGATAGAGAAAAGGATGAGAGGGGGAGAGAGAGAGAGAGAAAGAGAGAAAGTGGGAGAGTAAGAAAGAGAGGGGAGAGACAGATATTACAGAGAGAGAGAAAAAAATGAGAAGGAGAGATGACAGAGGAGAAAGAGAAAAATAGAGTGAAAGGGGGAGAGAAAGCAAAGAAAGAAAGGAGGGAGGCAGGAGGGAGAAGAAAAGAGATGGGAGAGGAGAATAGCATACAAAAAAAGAAAATAGAACCATTAAAGGTGTGTAGAGAGACAGACTTGGCATCCACCTGTCGTTGGCCTTGTTATCCTGCCAATGAAATGTTCAGGAAGACTATAAAATCAAAGTGACTGCATAAAATGAAGGTTGCCCTTTTAACTGGAGGGCATCCTTACCTGAAAAATGCCTTGGACGAATGACTGATGAACAAAAGTAAAGATGGAACTTCCACCCACATAAAAACCGAGTGACACATCCGTCCCCTGCCTTCTTTTATACAGGATATTCTGGCTCTAGAAACATTCAAGGGTATGCAATCTCTTGTTGGTAAAAGCCCAGGCCATCTTGGATCCACCTTCTGGATACACTCAGTGGTGGGATTCAGCCAGTTCGCACCACTTCGGGAGAACCGGTTGTTAACTTTCTGAGCAGTTTGGCAAACTGGTTGTTAGAAGAAATCATTAGGGCAGAGAACCGGTTGTTAAATTACTTGAATCCCACCACTGGATACACTGGATTAAATTTGCACATGGTGATGAGAGTACGTAGTGCGATAGTGTCAGGAAATTGTTATTTGTCTAACTAGTTGGCCAGGCAATATATAAACTAACTATGTATGCTTGTATAGAGGCATGATATTGCTTTAAGGCTGTGCTACATCATGCAAGCATCCTGATTGGTTGAGCTCTGTAGCCAATGTATAAAAGGACTACTAAATTATGGCTTGTGGGGAATCTACAGGAACGCTACAGCATTGTAACCTGATGATATGCTGCAACTGTATATTTGAGCTTTATGATCGTTGCTTGATCATGGCTAGTTACTGATTCCTCAAGATACTGACTGTTGTGTATTGAACTGAACTGAACTGAAAGAAGACCTTGTTTGTTTTGCAAGTCTACATTGGTAAGAAGACTTTGTAACATCCCTGACTGGCTTTATATGTGTATGACCTGGAATTGTTTTTGGACTATGTCTTTGCCTTTTCCCTAAAAGTAAAGGAATATCAAACCCCAGTTTGTCTGCAAGTGACTGTTATTGTATACAACCACTCTCAGTTGTTTTCATGCGTAGGGTACTCTGCTCAACAGTCCACAACCTTGGTTGTGAACCCAAATTACCCTTAACGGATAGGTTGTTGGAACCTTTTATTAAAAGTAACCAACTTTTTTGCTATGAGGAGGAGGACACAAATAAATTGAAGAAAAAAAATATCGTAAATAAAAGAAACATTTTATTCATTGCAACAATAATACAGAATACACTATAACCATGATGGCGAACCTTTGACGTCCCCACGTGCCGGCCTGCGTGCTGGAAGTGGTACACGAAACCATGCCACGAAGTACGCGTGGCTTGCTGGCCTTCACGCGCGGGAGCGGCAATACCTGGAAGAGTGGCAGTCCATTGCGCATGCACAAGCCAGCACCCAAATACCTGGATACTGGCATGGAAGCGCGCCTGATGAACAGTGCAACATCAACCTGGAAGGTCGGGTGCTGGCCAGCGCATGTATGCTGGAACGCTGCTCTTCCGGGTTCCGCCGCTTCCGCGTGGGTGACGGCCAGCTGACTGCCACATGTGTGATCACAGGAATGCAGAAGAGGAGCCAACGGGGATGAGAATTTTTCATGGGATGGTTTTGTGTGCCGCTTCTGGCATGTGTGCCATAAATTCGCCGACACTGGACTCTAATATGATAAATGCATAATAAAAAACATTTGTAACAATAATATTTCATATCATAATTATGCTTACATGCCTATTAGTTATTATTTAAATGAGTACTTTTCCATTGAATGAATATTTTTTGTCAATGTATCATCTTCTAACAACATATTGGAAAGATCTGAACAAGAAATATCCTTCATATTGAATTTTACGGCAAGTGCTGCAGTTAGAGTATCAACATTCAATCTCGATTTCTCACTTTTCCAAAAATCATTAGCAATTGAATATATTAAATTGATTATTAAAAACTGAAACAATAACATAAGCGAATAAACTTGTAAACAAAATTATACATATTTGGAAATTATTAAATAGATAATGAATTAATAAAACGTGAATTATTGTGCTCACCTATGTGTGATTGAATATTCACAGAGAAAGAAATGTGTCTAACGCATGCATGTGTGCCGTATTTTGGTAAGAAGTAAACAAAGCCACTTGCACGTGGTACACTCTCTCAAAACAATTCTCCTGAGCGGAGCGCATGCGTCTCATAATTGTGTCTCGCCACACTGTACCGACCCTTGATGAATTGTTATGTCAAATACAAATACGTCACATCACACGCAACGGATTGGATCGGCATCGATCGAATACGAAGATTTACAGATTACTCTTCCAATGTCGAAAAGGAGGACATGTAGGAGGACACTTTTCGAGAGAGGAGAGAATTTACAAAAGAATGACAGTCCTCCCTAAAGGAGGACGGTTGGTCACCTTACTTTTACATTCGATCTAGAAGGGAATATTTGTAACTCAGGGTTTAAATTCTAGAATACAGCTCGCCTGTTTGGAACCCTCACCACACCTCTGACATCAATACAATTGAACGTGTCCAGAAATATTTTACAACTCTTCTTGTAAAATATTCCTCTGAAAACAACAAAATACCTTATCCCACCAGACTTGAAATCCTGGGTTTAGAAAACTTGGAACTCCGTCGCCTTCGACAAGACCTAAGTTTAACTCATAGAATCATCTACTGTAATGTCCTTCCTGTTAAAGACTACTTCAGCTTTAATTGCAATAATACAAGAGCAACCAATAGATTTAAATTCAATGTTAACCGCTTTAATCTAGATTGCAGAAAATATGACTTCTGTAAAAGAATCATCAGTGCTTGGAACACTTTACCTGACTCTGTGGTCTCTTCCCATAATCCCAAAAGCTTTAACCTAAAACTGTCTACTATTGACCTCACCCCATTCCTAAGAGGACCATAAGGGGCGTGCATAAGAGCACAAACATGCCTACCGTTCCTGTCCTATTGTTTCTCTTTTTTTCTTCCTATATATATATATATATATATATATATATATATATATATATATATATATATATATATATATATATGTTTATATACTATATAATCTTTTTGTATGATACTTATATATATTGTTGTGACAAAATAAATAAATAAATAAATAAATGGCAAACAGGGTTTAATCCTCGCTGCCTTCTGAGGTTTGTTTTCTTGCAGGTGTTTTCTGTATAGGGAGATTCCCAGTCATCCAGGTCATGGTTGCCCCAAAGGTGCTTTTTCAAGAGGCAACTGGATTTTCTGGTTTTTCTTTGAAGATCAAATTTGCAGATGAGACTAAGCTGGCTGTTGTGGTCCCTCAGCAGCCTGCGAGCTGGCAATGGACAGCGATGAGGCTGAGGTGGGGCCAGGGCCATCGGGGAGTGAGGTGAGGACTCCAGAGCCTCCAGAGGCTGACAATAGTGAGGCAGAGGAACAGGAGGAGCCTGTTCCTAATGCACACATGAGAAGAGCTGCCAGAAGGCAAGAGCAGTTCAAGCAAAGAGGACAACTCGGGAGTAAGGCCAAGAGATGATTGGCCCCTCCCATAAAGCTTAAAACAGACCAGCAACGGCGTTTCAGCTTTGCTGGAAAACAATGTTGTAGCTGCGTCTTCTGCTCCGTCTTCTGCTTCATGTACGTCTTAGTTTTTGTGGCTTCTGGACGTTTGCCAGGAAGGGCCTTTGGCAGTTTGCCTAATTGGACTAAGGTTTGTGAGATAACGGAGGAATTTGTGTTGGGAGGAATTTGCTTTAATTTAGTGTTCAGCTATTCGAATAAAGGTTTTGTTTTTTTTTCACAGACTGAGTTTCCTACCTACTTGGGGCTGGGTCACCACACTGGCAGGAATAGCCAACACCCCAGAAGACAAGGTTGACTCAGCCTTCCATCCTTTATAAGGTAGGTAAAATGAGGACCCAGATTGTTGGGGGCAATAAGTTGACTTCGTATATAAATATACAAATAGGATGAAGACTATTGCTAACATAGTGTAAGCCGCCCTGAGTCTTCGGAGAAGGGTGGGATATAAATGCAAATAAAACAAAAAACAAAAAACAAGCTCAGGATCCAAAAAGGTCTTAAATGATGAGCCCTAGCCAACAACATGAAATTTAATGTGAAGCAAGGTTTTACACCTGGGCAGGAAAAACCAAAGGTACAAGTACAGATTAGATGAAACCTGGCTCAAAATCAGTAACTGTGAGAGGGACCTTGGAGTCCTAGTGGATGATCACTTAAACATGAGCCAGTCGTGTGGGGCAGCAGCCAAAAATGCTAATACAATCCTTGGTTATGTAAACATAGAATCAAAATTGGCATTGGGCCGGGATACTTACGGGACCGTCTACTGCCACCGATTGCCTCCCACCGACCAGTACGCTCTCACAGGGAGGGACTCCTCAGGGTGCCGTCAGCCAGGCAGTGCCAGCTGGCAACGCCCAGGGGAAGGGCCTTTTCTGTGGGGGCTCCCACCCTCTGGAACGAACTTCCCCCAGGACTTTGCCAACTTCCTGACCTTCGAACCTTTCGCCGCGAGCTTAAGACACATCTTTTTATCTGCGCAGGACTGGACTAGAATTTTAAATTTTAAATTTGGTTTTAATAGGGTTTTTACTATTCTATTGGGGTTTTAATATTTGGCCGTATTTAATAAGTTTTTTAATTGGGGTTTTAACTTGTATTTATGTATATTTTTTACTTGGCTGTAAACCGCCCTGAGTCCCTTGGGAGATAGGGCGGTATACAAATATAATTAAATAAATAAATAAATAAATAAATTACATGAAGTATTAGTAACACTTTACAAAGCCTTAGTAAGGCCACACTTGGAATTCTGCATCCAGCTTTGGTCACCATGTTATAAAATAAGTCGTTGAGACTCCGGAAAACGTGCAAAGAAGAGAAACTAAGGCGATTAAAGGCCTGGAAAATAAAACATATGAAGAACATTTGCAGGATTTTGGGTTTGGTCAGTCTAGAGAAAAGAAGGACTAGGGGTGGCACTATTCCAGTATTTGAGAGGCTGCCACAAAGAGGAAGGGGTCAACTTATTTTCCAAAGCACCAGAAGGCAAGACAAGAAACAATGGATGGAAACTAATCAAGGAGAGAAGCAACCTGAAACAAAGGAGAAACTTCCTAACAGTGAGGACAATTAACTAGTGCAGGGGTCTCCAACCTTGGCACTTTAGTCCACAAGTCTTAAAGTTGTCAAGGTTGGAGACCCCTGAACTAGTGGAATGGACTGCCTCCAGAGGTTGTGGGTGCTTCATCATTGGAGGTTTTTAAGAACAGATTGGATAGTCAGTTGTCTGAAATGGCATAGGACCTCCTGCTTGAGGAGGGGGCTGGACTAGAAGACCTCCAGGGTCCCTTCCAGCTCTATTCTAATTCTTATTCTGATTCATCCCAGAAGCTTCTTCAGCTCTAACTGGATGGTGGGGAATTATAAAGCAGTAGCAATATTTCACATGTATTATCTTTCACGGGTACTTACCAGAAGGACGTAGTGATCACATAACCCCAGGACACTGCAACCATCATGTTGTCCCCAATTCAGGTCTGAACCTGGTGCCGAAGCCAATGACGGACACCATACACGAGGTGCAGGTTTTCTGATTGCTTTTTATTGGAGTACTCTAAGGAAAAGAGCTCCTGGCCAAAATGCCAAGAACCAAAAATCAAGGATTAAGAAAGCTTTATATGTTTTCACTTAAAGAGAAGGCGGGACAAGGCAAGATAATAAGAAATATCATCTAATAAACATTTTAGTAATAATTCTACAATTTGTTCTATTGGTCTCTAGCTGTCCCTATTCCTAAACCTTGGCTAATGAATGTCCCAGGAGTTATCTAATACACATTTCATTGGCTACAGGCCATCACTATTTCTAATTTTTAGCTGAGGTCTGCAAGTTGTTAAACTCTTGTTACTTTTATCAGCTTTCTAACTACCCAGAATTGTTACAAGATTTACACATGCATATTTCCTGTGGATAAGCATTCTTTGTTCTTGCCAGACATACTCCGCAATTACAGGCTTCCTGATTTATTTTCAAGTGTGTACCATAATCTGGCTTTGTGTTCTGTCTCCTTCCCCACTTCGGATCAACGAGCTGGCCTTCAGCCAGTGGATTCACAGCTCTTTCAGTCCTGGCAGAGAAATCGCAGCTGCCTGCCAAAGTTCAAAGTGACTCACGGAGCAAGACTCTCAGCTCTTTTTGAAACGGTTCAGCTAAACTTTTGTTTCCCGTGGAGTGAGAGCAGTCCCAAAGCTCCTTATATATCCTGTGGATATATATATATATCCTGTGGGGTGGGGCTCCTGCCCCACCCTTCCCTTTGATGGCGCTGCCTCTCTAATCTTCTGAAGCGCAGGTCAAACCAAGCTTGATTATTATCAGCTGGGTCTGAAGGCGTAGCCTGGGGAAGGGAGGAATCAGGGGATGACAGCCTCATTACATCCTCCCACTGGTCTGGTTCTGGCTCCTGGAGACGGGCCAAAGGAATCGGTGCTCCCGAGGTAAGCCTTACCGGCCCTTTCTCCTCACTCTCGGAGTCACTGTCGGGCATGGGGCCAGGTTTGGGGGCTGGAGTCACAACACTTTGTTTTAGTGTACAGCCCATCAGTCATAAATATGAACCAGTAGCTAAGCATCCAAATTTTGATCATGTGACTATGGGGATGCTGCAACGTTCATAAGTGTGAAAAATAGTCATAAGCAGAGGTGGAATTCAGTTGGTTCGGACCGGTTCAAGTGAACCAGTAGCTCTGACGATCAGCTGGCCCTACCCACCTGCCCCCACCCTATCCTGTCCTTTATTTCCCGCTTTCTAGCTCATCTCAATCGCGCGGCCCAGTTGATATTTCCTCCCTTCACTTTTCTACTTACCGTTGCTGACTTGGAAGATAAGCAGCTGAGCTTCTAAATGCTACATTTTCAGCGCAAAGCGCATGCTCACCAAACCGGTTGTTAAACAGGCAGCATTCCTCCACTGGTCATAAGTGACTTTTTTCTGTGTTGTTGTAACTTCGAAGGGTCACTAAACAAATGGTTGTAAGGCAAGGACTACCTGTAATTAGTTACCAGCAAAAAAAAAACTTCCTACAGCATAATCGGTTGATTTACTTTACATAAGGGGAAAAAATATGCATGCAAAAGCTCTAGTTACTTCAGAATGCAGGTTTCTAAGAATAAACTCAGAATAAATAGATTCCACCTCACAAATTTCATGCCGTACACCTGGGATCTTAATATTATGTTTCATCAAGGATTTTTTAACTGTTATGTGCGCTTCTAGCTCTTATTGTTCCCTGCGGAAATGTGCTGTAATTATATCTTGTATTTCCAAATTCAGTTTTCTCAGCATTTCCCAATGTCTGTAATTTTATGAGTTTGCAACTCAAATTCATGTTGTTTTGGAGTCACTAGGAAGTGGAGATGGTGGAAGGTGGGGTCCTTGAGGCTATCTGAGCTTGGTTGTTTTCTGGCACACGTTTCATTACCCCAACCCAAGAGAAGGGCCTCTTGTGGCTCAGACTGTTAAGACAGTCTGTTATTAACACAGCTGCTTGCAATTACTGAAGGTTCTAGTCCCACCAGGCCCAAGGTTGACTCAGCCTTCCATCCTTTATAAGGTAGGTAAAATAAGGACCCAGATTGTTGGGGGCAATAAGTTGACTTTGTATATAAATATACAAATAGGATGAAGACTATTGCTAACATAGTGTAAGCCGCCCTAAGTCTTGGGAGAAGGGCGGGATATAAATGTAAATAAAAAAAAAAAAAACAACAAAAAAAAAAACCTAGGTAACATCATCAGTACTACTATTGCTTCTGTTACCCAGTTCGGGTAATGGAACATCTGCAAGAAAATAAGTAGCAGTGTTCTGATATCTCAGGGGTTGCCACAAAGAAGAGGGAGTCAAGCTATTCTCCAAAGCACCTGAAGGCAGGACAAGAAGCAATAGGTGGAAACTCATTAAGGAGAGATGCAACTTAGAACTAAGGAGAAATTTCCTGACAGTTAGAACAATTAATCAGTGGAACTGCTTGCCTCCAGAAGTTGTGAATTCTCCAACACTGGAGTTTTTTAAGAAGGGATTGACAACAGGAAATCCTATACCATTTCAGACAAATGGTTTCTCTTCTTAAAAACTTCCAGTGTTGGAACATGCACAATTTCTGGAGGCAAATTGTTTTATTGATTCATTGTTCTCACTGTCAGGAAATTTCTCCTTAGTTGTAGGTTGCTTCTCTCCTTGGTTAGTTTCCACCCATTGCTTCTTGTCTTGGCTTCTAAAGAAGAGAAGAGAAGAGAAGAGAAGAGAAGAGAAGAGAAGAGAAGAGAAGAGAAGAGAAGAGAAGAGAAGAGAAGAGAAGAGAAGAGAAGGAAGCTAAAGGAGGAAAGGAAGGGAGGGAGGGGAGGAGGGAGGGAGGAAGAGGAGGAGGAAGAAGGAGAAGGGGAAAAGGAAAAGAGAGGAGGGGAAGGGGAAGGGGAAGAGAAGAGAGAAGAGAGAAGAAGAGAAGAGAAGAGAAGAGAAGAGAAGAGAAGAGAAGAGAAGAAAAGAGAAGAGAAGAGAAGGAAGCTAAAGGAGGAAAGGGAGGAAGGAAGGGAGGGAGGGAGGGAGGGAGGGAGGAAGAGGAGGAAGAGGAGGAAGAGGAGGAGGAGGAAGGGGAAGGGGGAAAAGGAAAAGAGAGGAGGGGAAGGGGAAGGGGAAGGGGAAGGGAAGAGAAGAGAAGAGAAGAATTGGAAGGACCTTGGAGGTCTTCCACTCTGACCCCCCCCCCCCGTTCAAGCAGGAAACCCTGCACCATTTCAGACAAATGGCCGTCCAATCTCTTCTTAAAAATCTTTAGTGTTGATTCCTTAATGCCAATAAAAGTTTGCATTTGCAAATAACATTCAGCTTTAGTGGCTGCTGGAAAAAAGCAAACCCACCAAGAAACGTTGTACAGCTCGCGAGAAAGAACATGTGTTTAACTTTCACAATGGAACCGTCCCCCTCTCCATCCTTGCTTTTGTGAATCCTTAAACTGCCGTTCTCAAACACCCACTTCAAATGCAGCCTAAGACCCCACTACAAAGCCTAAGAATAACAATACGAAGCCGTGGCTTGCATTATTCATCCAAGCGCATTTTATTTTATTTTTTTTTGGGAAAACTCGCAAGCCCATTTTATCAGGGGGTTGAAAAATGTAATTTCTGGTCATTTCCTTCAGTTCTGAGTTTAAACACGTCTCCAAGGACTCCCCTCCCCCTTTTCTCCTCCCCTTCCCCCTCCCCCAATCAGAAAAAAGAGTTATCGTAAAATGATTGTCAGGATGGTTATGGAAATTTTACAAAATGAACGGTTGTTGTTATTTTCCACCCCCACCACCCGCAACCTTATGTTCCTCTGCGCAACAACGTGTTTACGATTCATTATTTCCAAGTTTCAGCCGTCACAATACAAAACAATTGGCAAAGATTTAAAATGGCAGCTGTTGAGCAAAAAAAAAAAAAATCTTTCGGCACGGCGAGAATTACGTGGAATGTTTAGCAGAATAGCAGACAAAAGAGAAGAAGAACAATGGCTAAAAAAGAAAAGAACATCCAAGAAGACATCCCGAAGGTCACCAAGTTAGTTGGTGATCTTCAAGATGAATGTCTGAGCAATAATGAAACTTGCTGATGAACAACAGGTCGTGCTTGACTCATAATCTTTCACTTAGTGACCGTTCGAATCAGTGGCGGGTTTTACATTGTGTTACTACGGGTTCGCCACATGCAGGCACGTTCGCTTCGTGTGCGTGTGTGCCTGGTTTGCACACATGCCTGCCTTACGTTCATGAGCTTGGCCTTCCGTGCATGCACTTTGCTCGTGTGTGCGCCTTCTGCGCTGGCACCCGGGCTCAAAAACATGTCTAAATAGGATGGCAGAGAGCGGGGAGAGGAGGTCGGGGAGTGGAGATTGGGCACACCTGCGATTCTGCTACCGGTTCGGACGAATTGGTCCGAACCAGCTGAATACCACTTCTGGTTCAAACTTACAACAACACTGAGAAAAGTAACTTATGATCATTTTTCACACTTACGACCATTTCAGCATCCCCATGGTCACCTGATCAAAATTCAGACACTTGGCAACTGGCTCATATTTATATCCTGGGGTCACACAGTCACATTTTGGGACCTTCTAGCGAGCAAAGTCAATGAAGAAACCAGGTTCACTTAACAACCATTTTACTAGCTTTGCTTGTATTTGCTTGATACCTGTGGCAAGAAAGGTATAAAAAGGGGAGAAGCTCACTTAACAACCGCCTCTCTCTCGGCAATGCAAATTTTGGCTTCAGTGGTGGTCATAAGCCGAGGACTACCTGTTGTGACCCAAGCCCAAGTAGGTAGTAATAAACTTAGTCCGTGGGAAGGACAAACTTTATTCGAACTCAACTCAAAGTAAAACAGATCCCTCCCAAACACAAATTCTTCAGTTATCTCACAAACCTTAGTCCAATTAGGCAAACAGCCAAAGGCCCTTCCTGGCAAACATCCAGAAGCCACAAAAACAAAGACGGATACGAAGCAGAAGATGGAGCAGAAGATGCAGCTACAACGTTGTTTTCCGGCAAAGCTGAAACACCGGTGCTGGTCTCTTTTAAGCCTTATGGGAGGGGCCAATCATCTCTTGGTCCTACTCCTGAGTTGTCATCTCTGCTTGAGCTGCTCTTGCCTTCTGGCAGCTCTTCTCATATGTGCATTAGGAACAGGCTCCTCCTGTTTCTCTGCCTCACTAGTATCAGTCTCTGGAGGCTCTGGAGTCCGCACCTCACTCCCCGATGGCCCTGGCCTCACATCAGCCTCATTGCTGTCCGACTCCATTGCCAGCTGCATAGGCTACTGACGGACCACAACACTACCTTTAGGCAAGGATTTAGGCAAGGGTGAAGCTAAGCAGGTGTCTATGAAGGATGACAAAGGGCTTCTCAATAATTTTACGAATGTCACCTGTTGTGGTCCACTAGCAGCTTGTGGAGCTGGCAGTAAAGTTGGACAATGATGAGGCTGAGGAAGAATATGGGCCAGTCCTGGAGGCTGGAGAAAGCCCGGATGAGGGCTCTGCGTCGGAGGCAGAGATGGGGCCAGGGCCATTGGGAAGTGATATGCGGACTCCGGAGCCTCCAGAGGCTGACAGTAGTGAAGCAGAGGAACAGGAGGAGCCTGTTCGTAATGCACTCATGAGAAGAGCTGCCAAAAGGCAAGAGCAGCTCAAGCAAAGAGGATGACGCGGGAATAGGGCCAAGAGATGATTGGCCCCTCCTACAAGGCTTAAAAGACCAGCAATGGTGTTTGGGCTTTTTGTCAGAAAACAACGTTGATAGACTTGTTTCTTGTCTCGCTGCATTTATTTCTTGTCGGCGTCTTCTGCTTTTGAACTTTTGCCAAGAAAAGCCTTTGGTAGTTTGCCTAATTAGACCAAGGTTGCTGATAAGACTGAAGAACTGTGTTAGGAAGAATTTGCTTTGATTTAGTTTGGACAACGCTGAGAATGAGTTAATTCTCAGCTGTTCTAATAAAGTTTGTTTGTTTTTGAACTGATTGCACTTAATACTACCTATTTGGGCCTGGGTCGCAACACCACCATAATATTTATACGCAAATGATGGCCTGTAGCCTTTTTGCTGGGGCACACAAAACTTCATTTATGTCAGGCCTCTTTGGTAAACCAGACAAGAAACACAATTAGGGGAACTAAATCAACTTCTTAAAGAGATAGGAGTACCAGACCACCTTAATTGTCTCCTCAGAAACCTGTATGCGCGTCAAGAAGCCACAGTGAGAACTGGACACGGAACCACTGATTGGTTCAAAATTGGGAAAGGAGTCCGGCAAGGCTGTATACTATCACCGTGCCTATTTAACTTATATGCAGAACACATCATGAGAAAGACGGGGTTAGATGAATCAAAAATTGGAATTAAGATTGCTGGAAGAAATATCAACAACCTCAGATATGCAGATGATACCACTCTAATGGCAGAAAGCGAAGAGGAACTAAAGAATCTCTTGATGCGGGTGAAGGAAGAGAATGCAAAAGTTGGCTTGAAACTAAACATTAAGAAAACTAAAATCATGGCATCCGTCCCTTTCAATTCCTGGCAGATAGATGGTGAAGAAATGGAGGTAGCGACAGATTTTATTTTCCTGGGCTCCAAGATCACCGCAGATGGGGACTACAGCCAAGAAATTAAAAGACACTTGCTCCTGGGGAGGAAAGCTATGGCAAATCTAGACAGCGTACTAAAAAGCAGAGACATCACCCTGCCAACAAAAGTGCGTATAGTCAAGGCTATGGTTTTCCCAGTTGCAATGTATGGCTATGAAGGTTGGACCATAAGAAAGGCTGAACGCCAAAGAATTGAGGCCTTTGAACTCTGGTGCTGGAGAAGACTCCTGCGAGTCCCTTGGACTGCAAGGCGAACAAACAAGTCAGTTCTAGAGGAGATAAACCCTGACTGCTCTTTAGAAGGCCAGATCCTGAATATGAAACTGAAATACTTTGGCCACCTCATGAGAAAGAAGGACTCCCTGGAGAAGAGCCTAATGCTGGGAAAGATTGAGGGCAAAAGAAGAACGGGACGACAGAGAACGAGGTGGCTGGAGGGAGTCACTGAAGCAATAGGTGTGAGTTTAAATGGACTCCAGAGGATGGTAGAGGACAGGAAAGCCTGGAGGAATGCTGTCCATGGGGTCGCAATGGGTTGGACACGACTTCGCAACTAACAACAACAACAACTAGATCAGGGTGTCAAACTTGATTTCATTGAGGGCTGCATCAGGGTTGTGTTGGACCTTGCGGGAGGGCGGGAGGAATGGCAGGGCTGGATATGGCCAGGGTAGGCAGGGCCAACTTGATGTGACTCATGTTGGGGCCACCTGTGGCAGCCCGGGCAGGGATTATAACCATGAAATTAAGATATAAAGGGATAGGATAAAAAAAATTAGTTGCTATCTTGGAAGTGAAACTTTATATGACATTTATTAGAGGCAGTCCACTTGACGTTTCCTTGGTGTGTGAAGGATTATGTAACCATAATCTATTGAAGCTTGGCTTTAGGATGGCAGCTATTTTCTCATATGGTTTCTTCATGTAAATAGTATGTCCACTTTTTAGGTAAAGGTTCCCCTCGCACATATGTGCTAGTCGTTCCTGACCCTAGGGGGCGGTGCTCATCTCCGTTTCAAAGCCAAAGAGCCAGCGATGTCCGAAGACGTCTCCGTGGTCATGTGGCCGGCATGACTCAATGCCAAAGGTGAACAGAACGCTGTTACCTTCCCACCAAAGGTGGTCCCTATTTTTCTACTTGCATTTTTTTACCTGCTTTCGAACTGCTAGGTTGGCAGAAGCTGGGACAAGCCACGGGTGCTCACCCCATTATGCAGCACTAGGTATTCAAACCGCTGAACTGCCGACCTTTCGATCGACAAGCTCGGCGTCTTAGCCCCTGAGCCACCAGTAGATGTGGCCGATAAACAGTTTGGCTAGCTGCCGTGCCGACGGTAACCCAGCGCACGGCATGAAATGGGCCTGTTTAGAGAACAGGTCTCTGACTGGATAAATGGTTGTCCAATCTCTTAATAGAATCTACAAGCGACAGTGTTATGTTTGGGTATTGACGAGGCAGGAGACCAGGTTAGTGACAACAGCTCTTTAATATAGTGTGACCCAGCAAAACTCTGGAGAAAAACCTCTCCTTATATACACTTCAGCCAGAGGCTGTATCCAATCAGAAGCGAGATACTTCCCGCCTAAAACTCCCGCCAAAACTTACAGTAATACATTACACTCCTCCCCTCCCAGAAGGCACTTTGCCAATATTTGCATATTACTTCTCTACGTAGTCCCGCAGGTACGTGGGGCGTCTCCTGACTCTCCCGGACCTGCGCAGTTCACTTTCTGGAGTTGAGTCGAGCTTGCCGGAGGGACTTTCGTTCCTCTGAGCTCCTCCTCCCGCCATCCGGCCCTGGATTATTGCCGGCTCGGACCTGCTGTCCTCTAGAGGGACCGGAGGGTGTCGCTGGACCTCGCCTGACTCAGATAAGTCTCTGTTTGGTTCTCGCTTTCTGTTTGTTCTCGGCTCCAGTCAGCTGTGGGGTTAATTAAATCATAGTCAGGGCTGGTCTCGCCTAATTCTGCCTTATCGCTCAATCTGTTTCTTAATTGATCTATGTGGCGCCTCCAAACTCTGCCATCGTCTATTTCCACTAGATAAGATTTGGGGCCCGTTTTGTCTATGACTATCCCCTCTTCCAGTTGGGCCGTCGCTGTAATTATGTGCCCACACTGAGTCTCCTATGTTTAATTCGGATTCTATCTGGTTTTGTTTTGAACCCGTCCTGCACGTAGTTCGGTGTAGCCGGTCTAGCGGGCACCGTAGCTTCCGCCCCATTAATAGCTCGGCTGGGCTGCGGCGGTGGCCACACAGGGGTCCTGTGTTGACGGTTAGGAATGCGTCGATCTGTGCCTGCCAATCGCCCGGGCCGCTTCGTGATAGCGCTTCTTTCGCACTCCGAACAAAACGTTCAGCAAGGCCGTTCGACGCAGGGTGGAACGGCGCTGAGAGGGCATGTCGGATGCCCTCTTCAGCCAGGTACCCTTCAAATAATGCTGCGGTGAACTGTGGGCCGTTATCGGACACGAGGGTGTCCGGTAGCCCGTGCGTGGCGAAGAGGTGTTTTAGTGCTGAAATGACAGCTCCCGCGGTTGTGGATTTCATTAGGATGATCTCCAGCCATTTGGAGAATGCATCCACCACAATTAGAAATGTTTGGCCGTGGAAGGGGCCGGCAAAATCAATGTGTATGCGGGACCAAGGGCCTTGGGGTTTCTCCCACTCCAACACTGGGGCCGTAGGTGGTAGTGGTCTGGATTCCTGACATACCTGGCATCGGCCAACCCTGTCACCGATTTCCCTGTCCATTAGGGGCCACCAAACATAGCTCCTGGCTAGCCCCTTCATCCTTACAATTCCTGGGTGACCCTCATGCAGTAGTTCCATGACTTTTTTTCTCAGCTTCTCTGGAACTACCACCCTATCCCCCCAGAGCAGGCACCCCCCTTGCACAGACAATTCCCCTTTTTTCTTTACAAACTCTTTAAAACGCTCGCCCGGCGCAGCGGGCCATCCCCTTTGAACCCATCCAATCACAGTTCTTAATACAACGTCCCGGTATGAGGCCCGAGCCACTTCCTGAGATGTGGCTGGGCCAGAGTCCAAAGAGTCAATTAGTAGAACGGGTGCCGGAGTAGGGTCCTCGATTTCCTGGCAATGGGCATCTGCTCAATGCGTCCGCATGCCCCAGCTCTTTCCAGGTCGATGCTGCAGTTTGTAGAGTAGGCGGCCAAAAATAGTCCATCTGGTCAGTCTAGGTGATAGTGCCACTGGCGTTGGGCGGTCGCCAGCCAGTAATCCCAATAGCGGTCTGTGGTCAGTGATAATTTCAAAGTCTCTCCCAAAAACGTATTCGTGAAATTTTTTCACCCCTGACACTATTGCGAGGGCCTCCCTATCTAGCTGGCTGTAATTCCTCTCAGCCGGGGACATCGTTCGTGAATAGAACGCTATAGGGGCTTCAGTGCCGTTTGGGAGTCTGTGGCTAAGTACAGCTCCTACTCCATAGGGGGACGCATCACAAACCAATACTAACGGCAGTCTGTTGTTGTATTGTATTAACAGGCTATCGCTTGATAGCAAACTTTTTACTGCCTCAAATGCCCTATTCTCTGACTTCCCCCACGACCAAGCAGTGTTTTTTCCAAGCAATTTATGCAGCGGTTCAGCAACGGTTGCCTTGTCTTTTAAAAACACGGCGTAAAAGTTTACCAGACCCAGGAAAGCCTGGAGTTCTGTCTTGTTTTTGGGTGCTGGGGCTCTTTATCGCCTTGACTTTGCTCTCAGTGGGTGAATCCTTTTTGTCTATTCTATAGCCCAAAATTCAACAGATTCGACCCCTATCTGACACTTGCTTGCTTTGACTTTTAATCCTGCCGACCTAAAAATGGCCAAAACTTTCCTTAATCGCTTCCCCAGTTCTCTTAAATCTTCCCCTGATACCAACACATCATCGAAATAGGGTACGACTCGGTAACCCTTGTAGGAGCCGCTCCATCAAATTTTGAATAGCCGGGCCACACTCACCCGAACTGTAACCGGTGCACTTAAAGGCACCCGGTGCGTTACAATGGTCTGGGCTTCAGCTGTGCTAGCATCTACGGGTAGCTGTTGGTACGCTTGTGCCAAGTCTAATTTGGCGAAAACTTGTCCGTGCCCTAGTGAGTGCAATAAGTGTTGCACTACTGGAACTGGGTAGGCGCTCTTTTGCAATGCTTTGTTCAAGGTAGCCTTGTAATCAGCGCAAATTCTTATGGACCCGGCTGGTTTTATAGGGTGACGATTGGCGTCTCCCATTTGGCATGGTCAACTGGCACTAGTATCCCCTGGCTGACTAATTTATCTAACTCTTTGTCGATTTTAGGTTTGAGTGCAAAAGGAACCCTCCTTGCCTTTAACCTAATGGGAGCTATTTGGGGGTCTAAATTGAAGGAGATAGGGGTCCCCTTGTACTTGCCTAAACGGTCCTCGAATACGTCTGCGAATTCCTCCATTAGGGCGTTTTGCAGGTTGCATCCGGTCCGGTGGACGCCAGTTACCCCCATTCCCAACGCCCGGAACCAGTCTAGCCCCAGCAAGCTTGGCAAGGTTCCCTCGACTAACGTGATGGGCAGGGTCTTTTCGTATGTCCCGTACTTGACCTCGACGGTCGTTGTCCCTCGAACAGGGATGCGGTTGCCCTGGTAATCCTGCACCCGGAGCCGTTGTTTCTGTAGCTTGCGCTTTGCGATGTGCGGCAAGGCTTTCACAAAAGTGTCCCAGGACATGATTGAGATAGCTGATCCTGTGTCTACTTCCAGTCGGCACGGTACGCCTTCAATCGTCGGGTTTGTGAAGATCTTTTCTTCGATGCGGGTAGCTGCGTGGTCTATGGTAACAGTCATTCGGTTTGACTTCGCGCTCTTTCTTTCCTGGCCAATCGCGGGTCGCCTCGCCGATCTCGCGCCTGATTGGCTGGTTTGAAATTTCGGGAATGTGGGGTTTGCATCTCTGACTCAGAGCCGCTCTGATTGGACGATTTGAATTTTCGGCGGAAGGTTGGGGTGCTCGGCAGACTTGAGCCAGGTGCCCTTCCTTTCACACCGCCGCAAATGGCGCCCTGAACTTACATCTTTGGCGCTGATGTCGCCCGCAACTTCCGCATTCCTCCGGTCTTCCTTGTCGATTTTCCGTGTAGTGGACTTCTTCCTCCTCTTCGCTGGTTGACTCACGATAGGTTTCTTCGTGGTGGACTGTGCTCGGCTTTGCGCCCGCCATCGGCGTGAGTCGCTTTGTAAGGTGTCTGCTGCATGGTTGGACATCTCATGGGCTCTGGCTTCGCCCAGAGCGTTTGCCAATGTCAGGTTGCTCTTGGCTAGCAACCGCCTCCTCAAACGGATGTCTCTGACCCCCGTATAAGTTGTTCCAGCAGCTCTTCGTCCAGATCGCGGTACTCCAATGCTTGGAGGCTTGTCTCAGGGCTGCCATGTAGTCGCTGATAGACTCGCCTTCTTGTTGCCTGCGCTCCCCAAACTCGTACCGTCGAACGTATTTGGACGGGGCTGGTGCGTAGTGATTCTTCAGGAGGGTCTGAAGGGTCTGCCACGATACGGAGTGTAGCGGTGTTGGCTCCGCTAGGGCTTCTGCGACGGCGATGACTGCGGACCCACAGTGGCTTATGAAGTAAGCCCGTTTACGGTTGTCGGAGACTCCCTGTAGCTCGTTTGCCTCCAGGAAACTTTCGAAACGGGTCATATATATTCCCCATGTCTCCTGGGCAGGGTCAAACGGAGTGGGTGGCGTGTAGCCGGTCATCGCTGCATTCGCCGTCACCTTGCTGGGTTTGATTCTCGTAGTGAGTTCAGCTCTGTTCTGGTGCTCTGCCTCAATATCCCACCTTCGTCGCCAATGTTATGTTTGGGTATTGACGAGGCAGGAGACCAGGTTAGTGACAACAGCTCTTTAATATAGTGTGACCCAGCAAAACTCTGGAGAAAAACCTCTCCTTATATACACTTCAGCCAGAGGCTGTATCCAATCAGAAGCGAGATACTTCCCGCCTAAAACTCCCGCCAAAACTTACAGTAATACATTACAGACAGAGCTCAAGTGTCTGTTGCTAGAAAGCTTTAGCAGGAGACATATATGGCCTTCATTCCTGTTGATGAGACTCTGAGGTCCACTGGCTTGTTATTGTGGGAAACGGGACATTAAATTGGTTAAATGCTTCCTCTGATCCAGTTTCGGCCTTATGTCTGAAGAACTGGTGGCATTATGAACAGATTTTTTTTTCTAGATTGGGTCATCCCATGGAGACCGTCTCACAGTGAGAGAATTAGAGTGGTGCTTTGAGCTTATTGTTTGTTTGAGCGTCTTGGCTCAGTGTCCACAATTTTTATAGGACGGCAATAAAACCGTAGACACAGAAGCACAGTGAGATTTTCAGGGCTCTGAATGGCTTATGGCAGTAAATAGACAGTCCCAAAGAATATAAGGAAGAGAAGAGAGCAAAAGAGGGATGGATATCATGGAATGAAACTACTCCACAGTATTGCAAAAGTCAAAAAGGGAAAGGAGAGGGGGGGGACAAGGTATTACGCATGATCCGTCCTCATTCTTCAGGATATACATTCTCTGATACACAAACATATATGTACACACACTTATACTGCGTGTGTGTGAGAGAGTGTGCATAGGGAGAGAGAGAGAGAGAGTGAGAGTGAGTGAGTGAGAGAGAGAGAGTATCTGTATGCATATCTCTCTGTGTATGAAAGAGAAAGAGGGATGGAAGGAGAGATGAATGGAGGGAGAAAGAGAGAAGGAGGGAGGGGGGAGGGAGATAGAGAGAGTGTGTGTCTAACTGTATGCATATCTCTGTATATGAGATAGAAAGAGGGAGGGAGAGATAATGGAGGGAGGGAGGGAGAGAGAGAGAAAGATTCTATCTGTATGCATATCTCTCGGTGTATGAGAGAGAAAGAGGGATGGAAGAAGAGATGAATGGAGGGAGAGAGAGAGAGAGAAATGAATGACATCATGACATCTATGATCTCATTATAGTTTAATGATAAACTTCCATTCTACATGCATCTATAAGTATAGAGTAGAGCTGGAAGGGATCTTGGAGGTCTTCTAGTCCAACCCCCTGCTAAAGCAGGAGTCCCTATACTATTTCGGATAAGTGGCTGTCCAGTTCCTTCTTAAAAACCTCCAGTGACGGAGCACCCATAACTTCTGGAGGCCAGCTGTTCTAATCGTCTTCACTGTTCTCCTTCTCCTTAATTCCAGTTTGCTTCTCTCCTTGCTTAGTTTCCATCCATTGTTTCTTGTCCTGCCTTCAGGTGCTTTGGAGAAGAATTTGGCCGCCTCTTCTTTGTGGCAGCCCCTCAAATAGCACAGCTATCATGTCACCCCTAATTCTTCTTTTCTCCAGACGAGCCAAACCCAATTCCTGCAACCGCAGTCCTCAATTTACAACCACAATGTGAGTCCAAATTTTATTTAGTAAGACATTTATTAAATGTCTCACTTAACAACATATTTTGGTCTCAGTTGTGGTCGTAAGTTGGGGACTCCTTGTACCTGTACCGCAGCTCCTTCCAAATTATCGGTTGTTGTGGGATTTTGGATCAATATGAGACACGCTGTAACTAAAGTTGAGAAATTCCATTTGCATTTACTGCCATCTATCTTTCTGGCAGTTTTGAATAGAGTTTTTTAAAATATGCTCTTATCTGCTCTTTGGATGATTGATTATCACTTTATTTAGCTAAAAATTCTGAAAGCCAGCAACATGCCAGTAATGGCAGTATAAATATATGGTGTTTTTTTTTAAAAAAAGTTAGATTCCATCATTTCCCCCCCCATTATTTAAGATCAGAGAGTCTTGGCAGGCTGGATTTTCAGAAAGTCTGAAGGAGACAGGGAGTACGGTGGATCAATTAGCCAGGAGAATGTGAGTTCTAGTCCCGTCTTCAGCATGAAAGTTGGCTGGGTGGCTGGGTGGCTTTCGGCCAATCACTAGGTGACTGTGAATTCTAGTCCTGGCTTAAGCGTGAAAGTCAGCTGGGTGATTATCTATCTTCTATCTTTCTATTTATCTTTCAATCTTTTATCTATGTGTATCTGTCTGTCTGTCTGTCTGTCTGTCTGTCTGTCTGTCTGTCTGTCTATCTATCATCTATCTATCTATCTATCTATCTATCTATCTATCTATCTATCTATCTATCTATCTATCTATCTATCTATCTATCTATCTATCATCTATCATCTACCTACCTACATACCTACATACCTATCAATATCTCTCTCTCTTATCTATTTTACTTCTCTCTCTCTCTCTCATCTACCTACCAACCTACCTACTTACCTATCAATATCTCTCTCTCATCTATTTTTCTCTCATCTCTCTCTCTCATTTATCTCATTTATATTTATGTTGGATAACCGTCTGTCTGAGATGGTGTAGGGTTTCCTGCCTGGGCAGGGGGTTGGACTAGAAGGCCTCCAAGGTCCCTTCCAACTCTGTTGTTGTTATTGCTTTGTTATCCATCATCTGTATATCCTCTCTCCCTCTCCCTCCCTCTCTCTCTTTCTCTCATCTACCTACCTGCTTACCTATCAATATCTCTCTCTCATCTATTTTTCTCTCATCTCTCTCGCTGTCTCTCATGTATCCATCAACTGTATATCTCCCCACCCTCTCTCTCATCTACCTACCTACCTACTTACTTACCTATCAATATCTCTTTCATCTATTTTTCTCTCATCTCTCTCTCTCTCTCTCATCTACAGCTGCTGATTCAGTTCTACAGAGGAATTATTTAGTCTGTCATTTGCACCTCTATAACTGTCTGGTTCGGTTCTGCAACCCAACAAGAAAAACACAGACTTCAGAGGATAATTAGAACTGCAGAAAAAATAATTGCTACCAACCTGCCTTCCATTGAGGACCTGTATACTGCACGAATCAAGAAGAGGGCCGTGAAAATATTTACAGACCCCTCGCATCCTGGACATAAACTGTTTCAACTCCTACCCTCAAAACGACGCTATAGAGCACTGCACACCAGAACAACTAAACACAAGTACAGTTTTTTCCCGAAGGCCATCACTCTGCTAAACAAATAATTCCCTCAACACTGTCAGACTATTTACTGAATCTGCACTACTATTAATCTTCTCATCGTTCCCATCACCAATCTCTTTCCACTTATGACTGTATGACTGTAACTTCGTTGCTGGCAATCCTTATGATTTATATTGATATATTGATCATCATTTGTGTTGTAAATGTTGTACCTTGATGAACGTATCTTTTCTTTTATGTACACTGAGAGCAGATGCACCAAGACAAATTCCTTGTGTGTCCAATCACACTTGGCCAATAAAAAATTCTATTCTATTCTATTCTATTCTATTCTATTCTATTCTATTCTATTCTATTCTATTCTATTCTATTCTATTCTCTCTGTATATCCATTCTCTCTCTCTCCCTCTCCCCCCCCCCCTCTCTCTCTCTCTCATCTTAACCTACAGGGACCAAGAAAGGAAAAAAAAAATGCTTCAGTTTATATAAAACATAGAAAACTGCTGAAAACAGTTGCAAGAAATTGATTCTCTGGCGCTTTTTATATCTCTCTCACAACAGAACTGAAGAAATTTACTGGCTTTAGTTGTTTTCACAACAGGCCTCATAAAGTCATTCATTGGAGTTTCCTGTAGTTTATTGCAAGATAGGGGGACCTTGAAATCATAAAAAGAAACAAAACGCATATACAGATCCTTGCTCTCTTACAATACAGGTGGTCCTTGATTTACAAAGGTTCATTTAGTGACCGTTCAAAGTTACAATGGTTCCCAAAAAAGTGACTTGTGACCGTTTTTTACACCTACAGCTGTTGTCTCCGTGTTCATATGATCAAAATCCAGAGGCTTGTCAATTGTTTTATGAAGGTTTCAGTGTCCCAGAGCTGTGTGATCCCCTTTGCTACTTTCTGACAAGCAAAGTCAATGAGGAAGCCAGATTCATTTAACAACCATGTTACTAATTGAACAACCACACTGATTCACTTAACGACTATGGCAAGAAAAAAATCATAAAATGGAGCAAAGTTCACTTAACAGCTGTCTCACTTAGCAGCAGAACTTTTGGGCTCAATTGTGGTTGTAATTCAAGGACTATCTGTAATAGATAAACTGTTTATAAGTGAGTAACGTATATCACATATCTATCTTCTACAACATATTTATCCTATCTATCCTATCATTTCTCTTTCTCTTTCTTTCTTTCTTTCTTTCTTTCTTTCTTTCTTTCTTTCTTTCTTTCCTTCCTTCCTTCCTTCCTTCCTTCCTTCCTTCCTTCCTTCCTTCCTTCCTTCTTTCTTTCTTTCTTTTTCCTTCCTCTCTTCCTCCTTCCTTCCTCTTTCTCTTTGTTCCTTCCTTCCTCCCTCTTTCTCCTTCCTTTTTCCCTCCCTCCCTCTTTCTGCTTCCTTCTTCCTCCTCTTTCTCCTCCCTCCTCCCTATCCCTTCCTTTTTCCTTCCTTCCTTCCTTCCTTCCTTCCTTCCTTCCTTCCTTCCTTCCTTCCTTCTTTTTCCTTCCTCTCTTCCTCCTTCCTTCCTTCCTTCTTTTCTTCCTTCCTTCCTTCCTTTTTTCTTTCTTTCTTTCTTTCTTTCTTTCTTTCTTTCTTTCTTTCTTTCTTCCTTTCTTTTCTTCTTTTTCCTTCCTCTCTTCCTTCTCTCTTCCTTCTTTCCTTCCTTCCTTCCTTCCTTCCCTTCCTTCCTTCCTTCCTTCCTTCCTTCCTTCCTTCCTTCCTTTCTTCCTTTCTTTCTTTCTGTGAGCTCCCGTGACTTCTCCCAGCTTCTGCCAACCTAGCAGTTCGAAAGCACATAAAATACGCAAGTAGAAAAAATAGGGACCACCTTTGGTGGGAAGGGAACAGCATTCTGTGCGCCTTTGGTGTTGAGACGTCTTCGGACAGCGCCGGCTTTTCGGCTTTGAAACGGAGATGAGCACTGCCCCCTAGTGTCGGGAATGAATAGCACATATGTGCGAGGGGTATCTTTACCTTTATCTTTTTAGGGGAAATATTTTATCCTGCCTTTTTAAAATATTCCTCAAAATATTTCATTCTTCTAGGAGGGGGCATGGCTTCCCACATGGTCATTCATATTTCTAGTTTGGAGAGGTCCAAAGAGAAACATCTGATGGTAGAAGGAGTCAAACTGGACAGGGCCGAGGTTGACACATAACAAATATCTCAAGAACCAGCGCAAAATCCAATCCCAAATGCGATACCAAACCAGCCAGCTCGCTATGTATTTGTCATTTATTGCATTTAGATGGATTGGATCAAGAATGATGAAACGGACTCATCCAGGGAGCTCCAGACTTGATGGGGATTTAACCATTAAATTACACCTGCACATTAAACATCCTGACAGCTTAAGCACACACTTCTCCCCAAAATGTCAAGGAATTCAAAATTTCAGCTGCCGCCTCATCAAACAGAGCGTGGATAAAAGAGCTGGGAGGAAAGGGCGATCTTCCCTATGGCAAAGATTAAATGATACTTAGCAGAATAGTGGAATAACAGAGTTGGAAGGGACCTTGGAGGTCTTCTAGTCCATCCCCCTGTTCTAGCAGGAGACACCATACCATTCAGTCCTTCAATCTGTTCTTGTAACTCTCCAGTGATGAGACAGACAGACAGACAGAAACATAGATAGACACGTAGACACATAGATAGACAGACAGACAGAAACATAGATAGACACATAGACACATAGATAGACAGACAAAAACATAGATAGATTGATAGACAGACTGACAGACAGACAGACAGACACATAGATAGATAGACAGACAGAGAAATAGATAGACAAATAGACAGACACATACAGACAGACACATAGACAGACAGACAGATAGACAAACACATAGATAGAAAGATAGACAGACAGACACATAGACAGACTGAAGGACAGACAGACACATAGATAGACAGATAGACAGAGAGACACATAGACAGATAGACAGAGAGACACATAGACAGACGGACAGATAGACACATAGACAGATAGACACATAGACAGGTAGACAGACAGACAGATAGATAGACAAACACATAGACAGACAGACAAAAACATAGATAGATTGATAGACAGACAGACAGACACATACAGACAGACACATAGACAGACAGACAGATAGACAAACACATAGATAGAAAGATAGACAGACAGACACATAGACAGACTGAAGGACAGACAGACACATAGATAGACAGATAGACAGACAGACACATAGACAGACTGAAGGACAGACAGACACATAGATAGACAGATAGACAGACAGACACATGACAGACTGAAGGACAGACACATAGATAGATAGAACAGACACATAGACAGACAGACAGATAGACAAACAAACACATAGATAGAAAGATAGACAGACAGACACATGACAGACTGAAGGACAGACAGACACATAGATAGACAGATAGACACATAGACAGACTGAAGGACAGACAGAAAGATAGATAGAAAGATAGACAGACAGACATAGACAGACAGATAGACAGAGACACATAGACAGATAGACAGACAGACACATAGGTAGACAGATAGACACATAGATAGAGACAGACATAGACAGGTAGACAGACAGATGATAGATAGACAAAACATAGACAGACAGACAAAAACATAGATAGATTGATAGACAGACAGACAGACACATACAGACAGACACATAGACAGACAGACAGACAGAAACATAGATAGAAAGACAGACAGACACATAGACAGACTGAAGGACAGACAGACACATAGATAGACAGATAGACAGACACATAGACAGACTGAAGGACAGACAGAAAGATAGATAGAAAGATAGACAGACAGACACATAGACAGACTGAAGGACAGACAGACACATAGATAGACAGATAGACAGACACATAGACAGACAGACAGATAGACAAACAAACACATAGATAGAAAGATAGACAGACAGACACATAGACAGACTGAAGGACAGACAGACACATAGATAGACAGATAGACAGACACATAGACAGACTGAAGGACAGACAGAAAGATAGATAGAAAGATAGACAGACAGACACATAGACAGACTGAAGGACAGAGAGACACATAGACAGATAGACAGAGAGACACATAGACAGACGGACAGATAGACACATAGACAGATAGACACATAGACAGGTAGACAGACAGACAGATAGATAGACAAACACATAGACAGACAGACAAAAACATAGATAGATTGATAGACAGACAGACAGACACATACAGACAGACACATAGACAGACAGACAGATAGACAAACACATAGATAGAAAGATAGACAGACAGACATATAGACAGACTGAAGGACAGACAGACACATAGATAGACAGATAGACAGACACATAGACTGAAGGACAGACAGAAAGATAGATAGAAAGATAGACAGACAGACACATAGACAGACTGAAGGACAGACAGACACATAGATAGACAGATAGACAGACACATAGACAGACAGACAGATAGACAAACACATAGATAGAAAGATAGACAGACAGACACATAGACAGACTGAAGGACAGACAGACACATAGATAGACAGATAGACAGACACATAGACAGACTGAAGGACAGACAGAAAGATAGATAGAAAGATAGACAGACAGACACATAGACAGACTGAAGGACAGACAGACACATAGATAGACAGATAGACAGATAGACACATAGACAGACGGACGGACAGACAGACACATAGACAGATAGACACATAGACAGGTAGACAGACAGACAGATAGATAGACAAACACATAGATAGACAGAAAGACAGACACATAGGTAGACAGACAGACAGACACACACAGGTAGGTAGACAGATAGACAGACAGAACAGCAGAGTTGGAAGGGACCTCGGAGGTCTTCTAGTCCAACCCCCTGCTCAGACAGGAGACCCTAGAATCAGCACGTGAAAGTCCGGACAAGCTCCCCTTATAATCATCTGCATCAATTTCTCTGCATCCTGCCCCTAATTACAAAGTGTTTTGCTTTTAGGAATAACTATTTCTTCTTTCCTTTTTCCAGCTGTTCTGAATCTCATTTTTATTTATTCTTGGGCAGCCCCAACTGGAGTTGGAACCCGACACCAGACAAACAGCTATTCAATCTCTTCTTAAAAACTTCCAGTGTTGGAGCCTTCACAGCTTCTGGAGGCAAGTCGTTCCACTGATTCATTGTTCTCACTGTCAGGAAATTCCTCCTTAGTTCTAGGTTGCTTCTCTCCTTGATTAATTCCATCCATTGCTTCTTGTCTCAGCTTCAATGTGTTTTGGAAAATAGTTTCCCTGCCTCGTTTTTCTGACAGCCACTCAATTTCCCCCAACCTAGAACTAAAGAGAAATTTCCTGACAGTTAGAACCAGTGGTGGGATTCAGCCAGTTCGCACCACCTCTGGAGAACTGGTTGTTAACTTTCTGAGAAATTTGGTGAACTGGTTGTTGGAAGAAATCATTAGGGCAGAGAACCGGTTGTTAAATTATTTGAATCCCACTACTGGTTAGAACAATTAACCAGTGGAACAACCTGCCTCCAGAAACTGTGAATGCTCCAACGCTGGAAGTTTTTAAGAAGAGATTGGATAGCTGTTTGTCTGAAATGGGATAGGTTTTCCTACCAGAGCAGGGGGTTGGACTAGAAGACCTCCGAGGTCCCTTCCAGCTCTGTTAATCTGTTAGGTGTGACTAAATACTAGAACAAACACTAAGATAAATAAATAATAAGACTAAATACTGTAACAAACACTAAGACCCAAACACTAAGTACAAGCTTGATGAACATTACCTTACTGATGTCCCCCACCCTGTTAAAGACCTTGGAGTTTTCATATCCAGTGATCTAAGTGCCAAAGCCCACTGCAATTACATCACAAAAAAGGCTCTAAGAGTTGTAAACCTAATTTTGCGTAGCTTCTTTTCCAAAAACTCTACACTACTAACCAGAGCATATAAAGCATTTGCTAGACCTATTCTTAAATACAGCTCACCTCTCTGGAACCCATACCACATCTCTGACATTAATACAATCGAACGAGTCCAGAAATATTTTACAAGAAGTGTTCTCCGCTCCTCTGAAAACAACAAAATACCTTATATCACCAGACTTGAAATCCTGGGATTAGAAAACCTAGAACTCCGCCGACTCCGACAAGACCTGTATTTAACACAGAGAATCATCTATTGCAATGTCCTTCCTGTTAAAGACTACTTCAGCTTCAATCGCAATAATACAAGAGCAACCAATAGATTCAAACTTAATGTTAACTGCTTCAATCTTGATTGCAGAAAATATGACTTTTGTAACAGAGTTGTTAACATTTGGAATACACTACCTGACTGTGTGGTCTCTTCTCAAACTCCCAAAAGCTTTAACCAAAGACTGTCTATTATTGACCTCACCCCATTCCTAAAAGGACTATAAGGGGCGTGATAAGAGCACAAAAGTGCCTACCGTTCCTGTCCTATTTGTTTCCTTTCAATGTATGTGCTTGTATATAAGGTTGTGACAAAAAAAAAACACACAATCAGAAATAAACTCCACTGTTACTGTTCTTCCTGCCATCTGCAGATGCTGCTAGAAACATTCGATCCCTTGTCCATCAACCGAAATAAACAGTTCTCGTGAACAGGCCAGGATA
The DNA here is from genome assembly GCF_028640845.1 of Ahaetulla prasina. NCBI lineage: Eukaryota > Metazoa > Chordata > Lepidosauria > Squamata > Colubridae > Ahaetulla > Ahaetulla prasina. Next base: position 295,728,884 of record NC_080540.1, on the reverse strand, counting down.
AAAACAAAACAAAAAAAATCCCTATAAATCATAGCTGCCAGAAAAGCTGGCACTGTGGCCAAAGACAGAAATCAATCTGAAACTCATTAGTTGGTTTGACAAGTGCTTAATCTTGCATTGTTTAATGCCAGTCGGGACAACGTTGGCGGAACGGAAGCAGCCCCAACGTTATCTGGGTTTCCCATTACAGAATGTTCTTTTCCAAAAACACTACACTACTAACCGGAGCATTCAAAACATTTGCCAGACCCATTCTTGAATACAGCTCACCTGTCTGGAACCGATACCACATCTCTGACATCAATACAATTGAAGGTGTCCAGAAATATTTTACAAGAAGAGTTCACCACTCCTCTGTAAACAACAAAATACCTTATACCACCAGACTTGAAATCCTGGGATTAGAAAACTTAGAACTCCACCGACTCCGACAAGACCTGTGTTTAACACACAGAATCATCTATTGCAATGTCCTTCCTGTTAAAGACTTCTTCAGCTTCAATTGCAATAATACAAGAGCAAACAATAGATTCAAACTTAACGTTAACCGCTTCAATCTTGATTGCAGAAAATATGACTTTTGTAACAGAGTTGTTAATGCTTGGAACACACTACCTGACTCTGTGGTCTCTTCTCAAACTCCCAAAAGCTTCAACCAAAAACTGTGTGTCTACTATTGACCTCACCCCATTCCTAAGAGGACTATAAGGGGTGTGCATAAGTGCACAAAAGTGCCTACCGTTCCTGTCCTATTTGTTTCCTTTCAATATATGTGCTTGTATATAATGTTGTGACAAAAATAAATAAATAAAATAAATGTTGCAAAAATAAAATTTTTTTAAAAAGCCAACCAAACCCGCTTCCAACTAAATCTTGTTCTCGCCCCTTTTCCCTTTCTTGTTCAGTAGATTTTCTTGTTCAGTAGATTTTTTAAAAAAGAGGATCAATGACTTTGGGAGTTTTCCCTCCGGTTCATAGAAATCAATACGTCATTGTTACTGCAGTCCATAATTTTTGGAGTCATGCTAGTTAAAATTTGCCTCCGCTGTTCAGCGGGCAGGATACATTTAAACGGGGCCAACAGATTAAATTATCACTTCTATTGTTGGGTGAGATACGGTGGTGAGATTCAAATTTTTTTACTACCAGTTCTGTGGGTGTGGCTTGGTGGACATGGCAGGGGAAGGATACTGTAAAATCTCCATTCCCACCCAATATCCAGGCGAAGGATATTGTAAAATCTCCATTCCCATCCCACTCCAGGGAAAGGTTACTGCAAAATCCCCATTTCCTCCTGATCAGCTGGGACTTGGGAGGCAGAGAATAGATGGGGGCGGGGCCAGTGAGAATTTTTACTACCGGTTCTCCAAACTATTCAAAATTTCCACTACCGGTTCTCCAGAACTGGTCAGAACCTGCTGAAACTCACCTCTGGTGAGATAACCAAGAGAACAGGGGCCGGATGAGTTTGAACAGGTGTCAAGGGCTTGCCACAGCGGGATGGGGAGGAGCACGGGTGATGGGGGATTATTGGGATCACCATTGTAGCGACCATGGAGCACCAGTGATGGGGGGTGTCGGGACAGTTGCAGCAGCGACGGAGATGGCCCAGCTGTGCGGCGGGGAGGTGTGGTGAGGACGGCCGCATCTAGTCACGTTTGGCTCGGCGACCTCAGAGGTAACGGGGAGAGCTATGGATCAGCTGTGAGGTGCGGAGGCACAGCAGCACAAGGCACAGCTGTTCCAGCCCGACAATCAGCTCGGTTGGAGCCTTAGCACATGCCTTCTACCGAGGCCCGTGCTGGGAAGAGGCCCTTCCTGGCAAACATCCAGAAGCCACAAAAACAAAGACGTATACGAAGCAGAAGACTGTTGTGTCTCATCCGCTTTCACCGCAGCCGGGGCCTTCTTATCTGCTTCCGAACGCTGAGGAATGTCCTAGTATGCCTCCCGGCCCCAGCCCTGGCTCCATGCCCAAACAGGCTGAGGAGGAAGAAGTACCTCCAGCCCCCAGCTCTGGCTCCATGCCCAGGCAAACAGAGCAACTAGACCCCTCCCCCTCCCCCATAGCATGTGAGCTTGAGGTAGGTCAATTACCAACAGCTGCAGACTGGAGTGACCCTCGCTTCAGAAGAATTGATAGGCGGCGGCGACAGAAGGAAGGGAGGGGCAGGCCTGGATAAGTGCTGAGTCATGGAGCAACACCCCATGGCCTATATAAAGGATCTGCTTTCTGGCATTCTCTGAGTCAGGCAAAGTCTAACATATCTTGCTGAAGTCACTTTCTGGTCTCCTGCCTGCCTTGAGAACTTTGCTAGGACTTTGGCAGAGCTGCAGAGGAATGCCTGATTCGGATTTCCCTGACCCGGCCGTCAGCGGAGGAGTGGGACACGACAAAGACGAAGCAGAAGACGCAGCTACAACATCATTTTCCGGCAAAGCTGAAACACCGGTGCTGCTCTGTTCCCTGGTCTGGTCTCCCCGGTGCGTGGAGAGGATGGCGGTACATCCTCCTATGGCCCGTTTTTGCTGCCAGAATGGCCATGCCCCACCCCCACCCCCAGCTGGTCATTAGGGCAGAGAACCAGTTGTTAAATTATTTGAATGCCACCACTGATTCTTACCACTGCGCCACCAAGGCTCCCAAGGCAGTCATGTTCCAAGACAAAATGTCAGCCATTCCATTGGCACACGGAAGAAAAAAAAAAACTACAGGGACCAACTTTTACCAAGAGTATCACTTTACTGATAGATCCATACAGGGTTCAGAAGAAATAAGACCCAACCCAAAAATAAGCCCTAGAATATTATTTTAGCATACTCCTAATATAAGCCCTACCACCACCACCACCCGAAATAAACAATTTCTAGGTCCTTTCTGAAAATAACTCTGTTGTTATAATTTGTCAGAAATATTTTAGGGTCCCCCCCCCACTTAAATTCCATAAGATAGACGTCACGCAGCTCCCACGTAGAATGCAAAACGGTTGGTGATCCATAATGGCCCCTTATTTCCATCTCATGGTTGTCATTTAAGTAAAAATACTAGCAATTTTCATAAAAACGATCCCTTTAATTATTTACAAGTGTTGTTCTCTACTCTAATGGAAGCACAACTGTACCCGAAGCTGCTGTTAATAGTCCTAGAGAGAAAAGTAGCTGAACTGCCTCTAATTTTGCTTCTGGAGAGAGGAAAAATATGATTATCTCTCCATTAAGCATCCCCCATCATAATGCCCTCCAGCTATGCTAGATATTTAGGAATGCGGATAAATCTGACTAGCTTCTATTATACATACATCCTATAGCAATATTTGTTCTTTTCTGGATTTTGTCCATCCAAAACATTCACCTACTAAGGAAAAGAAGAGTCAGGTGTGCGAGTGTCTCTCTCTCTTTCTCTCTGAGTGTGTGAGTGTGTGTTTGTGTACCCAGGTAGTCCTTGATTTACAATCATGAATTTAGGAAAGAGGAATGGAGGGAGGGAGGGAGGAAGGGAGGGAAGGAGGAAGGAAGGAAGGAAGGAAGGAAGGAAGGAAGGAAGGAAGGAAAAAGAAGAAGTGATAGGGAGGGAGGGAGGAGAAAGAGGGAGGGAGGGAAGAAAGGAAGCAGAAAGAGGGAGGGAGGGAAAAAGGAAGGAGAAAGAGGGAAGGAAGGAAGGAACAAAAGAGAAAGAGGAAGGGAGGGGAAAGAAGGAAGGAAGGAGAAAGAGGAGGAGGAAGGAACAAAAGAGAAAGAGAAAGGGAGGAGGAAAGGAAAGAAGGAAGGAACAAAAGAGAAAGAGAAAGGGAGGAGGAAAGGAAGGAAGGAGAAAGAACAAGGAACAGGGAGGGAGGGATGAAGGAGAAAGATGGAGGGAGGGAAGAAAGAAAGGAGAAAGAGGGAGGGAAGAAAGGAAGCAAAAAGAGGGAAGGAAGGAAAGAAGGAAGGAACAAAAGAGAAAGAGAAAGGGAGGAGGAAAGGAAGGAAGGAGAAAGAACAAGGAACAGGGAGGGAGGGATGAAGGAGAAAGAAGGAGGGAGGGAGAGAAGGAGGGAGGAAAGCAAGGAAGGAAGGAAGGATCTTCTTCCATGTTTTGAAACCACATCAGAAATGGACCTCTTTAAATCAATCAGCCAATACACACAGCACAATAAATGAGGAACAAGTCATTCAGGGATTGTCCTGTTGTGGGATGGCTCATCTTCCTTGGCACCATCTCATTCGCCCATTTCCTTGGAAGAGGAGAAGAGATGCCCTACTAAGGGAGAAGATAAAAGCTAAGGAACAGAAACAATCCATGGACTCCCCAAGGAGTCCGCAGTGCTTATCTCTCTGACCCTCCATTCCATTACAATCTTTGTTCGGGACTGAGAAAACCACACCATGCAAATATAAAGCGAATTACCCGAATATCAAGTGTTGCGCGTGTGTGGCAAGGTGATGTCTGTAGAATTACACGTGCTCATTCAGACAACTGCCTAGATCAGGGGTGTCAAACTCACGGCATCACGTTGGCGTTACGTGATGTATCAGGATTTTTTTTCATTAAACCAGGCATGAGTATGGCAGGCGTATGATGCATCCAGCCTGCAGGCCAGGAGTTTGACAAGCCCTGGCCTAGATAATGAAGAAATGGACTAGTGAAAGATGTTGGTCCCAACTGGAACTCTACAGTACCTTGCTCAATATCAAATAAATAAATAAATAAATAAATAAATACATACATACAGAATTGTAGGAGAGGACCAGGCTGAGGCCTGAGGGAGGGGTCAAATGTGTCATCAGTCACGAGTCCCTGCATGCCTGCAAAAGATCTAAGTCCCCTTTGAATGTCTTCTTATCTCCCGCTGATTTCCCTTGACTGTTAGTTGGCCAGATTCTTGTAAAAAGGATTTGAGCTTGCAATAAATCTTTGTACTCATTTGAACTGCCTGAAACTCCTGATTTTCCTCTCTCGCTTGAGAGGCGTCTCCCCAAAATCAAAATAATATTCAATGAAAATGAATAATTCTAACACCGATGATATAAATCACTGAGGCTATTAAGGATACATACAACATCTTTGGCAGATTAGCAGAAGTCACCAATCTGCGGCCCTCTAAAACTTTTTTTTTATGACTCCCTAAGCCCCTTTGATCACTCTTGGTACAAATCAAAGGCATAATTTCCTACCAGTTTACGATGGGTAGCAAAGAATGATTCCGTATAACCCCCGCAGAGCCTTTACACAGTGGAGAAGCAAGGAGTTCTCCATAAAAAAATCTCACCTCCGTGATACGGCCCGGTGCGTCCTGCATTACCATCTCATCAGCTGGGGCCCTTAATCTCCATAAAAAAGGTTATTTGTAGCTGCCAGCTGCCAAAAAAATATTGACGAAGTAGATCTGAAGCATGTGTTTATGGGCACCCACCTGGTAGCTCCTCTTTTTGGTATCTCAGTGGTCAAGCCGCCCCATATTTTACATTGAAAGTTTGAACGGGGAAAAGAAATGATCCAATTTTTAGACAGCCAATAAAAATGGCAGAGGTGTAAATCTTTCGCCATTCGCTTTGTCTCTTTCGTTGCAAGGTTTCTGCTTCTAGAAATTATTCCATTCTTCCCAGATTGCAGACAACAGATGGCACTAGTAGGTAGTTTAACGTCCGGAGTCACTCTTACGACGTTCTGAAAATGTCAGGCCGGTCTTCCCAGGCTCTTGAAGTCTTCTTAGAAACGTGTGAGGAAATCGAGGGATTCTTTCATTTTCTTAACACTCCTTTCTTGGTGGTCGATCGAATGCTAAAAAATAGAAATAGAAATAGAAATTAAAAATATAAGAACATTATTGCGGTATATAAATTAAATTCATAAAATAAATAAATAAAATTAATTAATTAATTAATAAATCGCTGCCTAACAGAATTAACTCAGAAATTCATTCTCTCTCTCTCGCTCTCTATCTCTCTCTCTATCTCTCTATCTCTCTATCTCTATCTCTATCTCTATCTCTCCCTGCCTCCCTCCCTCCCTCCCTCTCCCTTCAAAATAGAATAGAATAGAATAGAATAGAATAGAATAGAATAGAATAGAATAGAATAGAATTTTTTATTGGCCAAGTGTGATTGGACACACAAGGAATTTGTCTTGCTGCATATGCTCTCAGTGTACATAAAAGAAAAGATACGTTCATCAAGGTACAACATTTACAACACAATTGATGGTCAATATATCAATATAAATCATAAGGATTGCCAGCAACAAGTTATAGTCATACAGTCATAAGTGGAAAGAGATTGGTGATGGGAACTATGAGAAGATTAATAGTAGTGCAGATTCAGTAAATAGTTTGACAGTGTTGATGGAATTATTTGTTTAGCAGAGTGATGGCCTTCGGGAAAAAACTGTTCTTGTGTCTAGTTGTTCTGGTGTGCAGTGCTCTATAGCGTCGTTTTGAGGGTAGGAGTTGAAACAGTTTATGTCCAGGATGCGAGGGATCTGCAAATATTTTCACGGCCCTCTTCTTGATTCGTGCAGTATACAGGTCCTCAATGGAAGGCAGGTTGGTAGCAATTATTTTTTCTGCAGTTCTAATTATCCTCTGAAGTCTGTGTTTTTCTTGTTGGGTTGCAGAACCGAACCAGACAGTTATAGAGGTGCAAATGACAGACTCAATAATTCCTCTGTAGAACTGAATCAGCAGCTCCTTGGGCAGTTTGAGCTTACTGAGTTGGCGCAGAAAGAACATTCTTTGTTGTCCTTTTTTGATGATGTAGGTACTTCCAGCAAATAATCTCAAATCTAGAAAAAGCACAGAAATTGGATTATTTCCTAGGAAAAAAAACCCTATATTGTCTCTAAGAACTGACACCAACTCTGTCTCTTTTTCTCATTTACCCTCTCTCTCTCTCTCTCTCTCTCTCTCTCTCTCTCCTATCTATCTATCATCTACCTACCTACCTACCTACTTACCGACCTATATCTATCAGGTTGTCAGGGTTCCAAGTAACACATTGTGGGAAAATGTGACAGGCCTAAAGGCCCAAATGTAAAAGATGGCTTCCAGATCTGACACAGGTATCATCTATCTAATCTCTCTATCTCTCTATCTCTCTATCTCTATCTCTCTATCTCTCTATCTCTCTATCTCTCTATCTATCTATCTATCTATCTATCTATCTATCTATCATCTATCTATCTATCTATCTTACATCTCTCTCTCTCTCTCTCCTCCCTCTCCCTTCAAAATAGAATAGAATAGAATAGAATAGAATAGAATAGAATAGAATAGAATAGAATTTTTATTGGCCAAGTGTGATTGGACACACAAGGAATTTGTCTTGGTGCATATGCTCTCAGTGTACATAAAAGAAAAGATACGTTCATCAAGGTACAACATTTACAACACAATTGATGGTCAATACATCAATATAAATCATAAGGATTGCCAGCAACAAGTTATAGTCATACAGTCATAAATGGAAAGAGATTGGTGATGGGAACTATGAGAAGATTAATAGTAGTGCAGATTCAGTAAATAGTCTGACAGTGTTGAGGGAATTATTTGTTTAGCAGAGTGATGGCCTTCGGGGAATAACTGTCCTTGTGTCTAGTTGTTCTAGTGTGCAGTGCTCTATAGCGTCGTTTTGAGGGTAGGAGTTGAAACAGTTTATGTCCAGGATGCGAGGGATCTGCAAATATTTTCACGGCCCTCTTCTTGATTCGTGCAGTATACAGGTCCTCAATGGAAGGCAGGTTGGTAGCAATTATTTTTTCTGCAGTTCTAATTATCCTCTGAAGTCTGTGTTTTTCTTGTTGAGTTGCAGAACCGAACCAGACAGTTATAGAGGTGCAGATGACAGACTCAGTAATTCCTCTGTAGAACTGAATCAGCAGCTCCTTGGGCAGTTTGAGCTTACTGAGTTGGCGCAGAAAGAACATTCTTTGTTGTCCTTTTTTGATGATGTAGGTACTTCCAGCAAATAATCCCAAATCTGGAAAAAGCACAGAAATTGGATTATTTCCTAGGAAAAAAAAACACCCTATCTATATTGTCTCTAAGAACTGACACCAACTCTGTCTCTTACTATCTGTTTCTTTCTCTCTCTCTCTCTCTCTCCTATCTATCTATCATCTACCTACCTACCTACCTACTTACCGGCCTATATCTATCAGGTTGTCAGGGTTCCAAGTAACACATTGTCCTGTGACAGGCCTAAAGGCCCAAATGTAAAAGATGGCTTCCAGGTCTGACACAGGTATCATCTATCTATGTCCATCCATCCATCCATCCATCCATCCATCCATCCATCCATCCATCCATCTCTATCTGTCATCTATCTATCTATCTATCTATCTATCTATCTATCTATCTATCTATCTATCTATCTATCTATCTTACATCTCTCTCTCTCTTTCTCCCTCCCTCTCTCCCTCCCCCCCTCTTTTCAAATAAGGTACTTCCAGCAAATAATCCCAAATCTGGAAAAAGCACAGAAATTGGATTATTTCCTAGGAAAAAAACCTATCTATTTTGTCTCTAAGAACTGACACCAACTCTGTCTCTTGCTATCTGTTTCTTTCTCTCATCTATCTTCTCTCTCTCTCTCTCTCTCTCTCATCTATCTATCTATCTATCTATCTATCTATCTATCTATCTATCTATCTATCTATCTATCTATCTATCTATCTATCTATCTATCTATCCAGTGGTGGGATTCAAGTAATTTAACAACTGGTTCTCTGCCCTCATGATTTCGTCCAACAACCAGTTTGCCAAACTGCTCAGAAAGTTAACAACCGGTTCTTCCAAAGTGGTGAGAACTGGCCGAATCCCACCACTCTATCTATCTATCTATCTATCTATCTATCTATCTATCTATCTATCTATCTATCTATCTATCTACATCTCTCTCCCTCCCTCCCTTCTCCCTCCCTCTCTCTTTTCAAATAAGGTACTTCCAGCAAATAATCTCAAATCTAGAAAAAGCACAGAAATTGGATTATTTCCTAGGGAAAAAAAACCCTATCTATATTGTCTCTAAGAACTGACACCAACTCTGTCTCTTACTAACTCTGGTTCTTTCTCTCATCTATCTTTTCTCTCTCTCTCTCTCTCCTATCTATCTATCTATCTATCTATCTATCTATCTATCTATCTATCTATCTATCTATCTATCTATCTATCTATCTACCTACCTACCTACCTACCTACCTACCTACCTACCTACCTACCTACCTACCTACCTACTGACACAGGTATCATCTATCTATGTCCATCCATATATCTCCATCTAGTATCTATCTGTCTGTCATCTATCTATCTATCTATCTATCTATCTATCTATCTATCTATCTATCTATCTATCTATCTATCTATCTATCTATCTATTTATCTATCTATCTATCTATCTATCTATCTATCTATCTATCTATCTATCTACATCTCTCTCTCCCTCCCCCCCTTTCTCTCCAGACTAAGAGATGGAAAACAGTTTTCCATCTTTCCATAATTTATTTTTTCACACACACATGCAAATATGCATGAGCATAGTTGCTTCCTAATGACCCTAAGAATGTTAGGATCTTTTTCACAAGTATAATAGACATACAACAGACCGAGCATGGAAAACTTGGCCCAAACTTCAATATGATCATAGAGTCATCTCCAACAAGTTTCCTAATTCAGTGATTTACATGTTTAAAAAAAAAAAGGAAGAAGAAATTATTGAGTTGGCACTGAGAAAACTTTGAGATGCACCCAAGAAATCTCATATGTCCATGACGTTGTTTATAAAACATGTCCAGGGTGAAGATTTGCAACAGTGTCATCAGAATGTGCCTGCTTGGAGTGTGGTCAAGAATAGGACCAATGACAATTAACCAAGGAATCAATGTGATTAATCAACCAGAGTGTTAATTGCAGATTGTAATTTGGTGTGTGATTAATTGCTGGAGCTAAAAAAGGTTGCAACTCCATTTTTCCCTGATGAGAAAAAGAAAACATCTTTCTTTCTTTTTTCCCTTCCTCCTTCCTTCTTTCCTTCCTTTCTTCCTGCATTCCTTCCTTCCTTCCTGCCTTCCTTCTCTCCTTCTGTTCTTTCCTTCCTTATCTCCCTTATGTTTCTCCCTCCATCCCTCCTTCCCCTATGTTCCTTCTTTCCCTCCTTCCCCCTGTTCCTTCCCTCCCTCCTTCTCCTCCCTCTCCTTCCTTCCTTCCTTCCTTCCTTCCTTCCTTCCTTCCTTTCAATATATAAAACAAAATCCAGCAATAGACTGATAAAAAATATGTAACAATTATTCATATAGCAAAACTAAATCTTATCTTGATCGCTTCAGAATATATCCAAAAAAGCCCTCTAGAAATATTTGGTTTTTACAAGTTTCTGGAAACCCCAAAGTAAAATAATAAACAAATGGAGCATAGAAATGACTCATTCTAGAGTTCTTGCTCTCACTATAAGGGTAACATGGATGAACATACAACATTAGATTAAATTAAATGACCTTTGCGATGATATTATAAGCACCTGCATTCTCTTCACCGGTGATGTAAAACTATTACCACTGACAATATTGCTAGCCTTCAAAAAGACCTTGACTTTGTGTCAGAATGGTCAAACAATTGGCAACTCGAAATCTCAACCAACAAATGCTCTGCTTACACATTGGCAAAAAGAATCGGAACACAAAATACAAGCTGAGTGGACATTAATTGGGTTTTAAATTGCTTATTTATTATTGTTGTATTTTAATATGCCTGTGAACCGCCCTGAGTTTTACGGGAGATGGTGCGGTATAAAAGTATAAAAATAAATAAATAAATAAATGACCTCGTAGATGACCCTCGATGTCGTGTCCCACTCCTCCGCTGACGGCTGGGTCCGGGAAATCCGAATCAGGCTTGCCTCTGCAGCTCTGCCCAACGTCCTAGCAAAGTCCTCAGAGCAGGCAGGAGACCAGTAAGTGACTTCAGCAAGATAAGTTTGACTTTTGCCTGACTCAGAGACTGCCAGAAAGTAGCTCCTTTATATAGGCCATGGGGTGTGGCTCCATGACTCAGCACTCATTAAGGCCTGCCCCTCCCTTCCCTCTGTTGCCTCCGCCTCTCCAATCTTCTGATGCGAGGGTCACTCCAATCAGCTGTTCTTGGGAGTAAACCCTCCTCAGGCTCACCTGCTGTGGAGGAGGGGGAGGGGTCTAGCTGCTCCGTTTGCCTGGGCATGGAGTCAGGGCTGGGGCAGGGAGATGCTCCTTCTTCTGCAGTTTGTGGGGGCATGGAGCCAGGACTTGGGCCGGAAGGCATACATTCCTCAGTGTTGGGGAGCAGGTAAGAAGGCCCCGGCTGCTCTGAGGGCGGGCAAGACACAACACTCACTCTGTTAAGGACCTTGGAGTGCTCATATCTAATGATCTAAGTGCCAAAGCCCACTGTAACAACATCGTCAAAAAGGCATTAAAAATTGTAAATCTAATCTTGCGTAGCTTCTTCTCCGGTAATATTACACTACTAATCAGAGCATACCAAACCTTTGCTAGACCAGTTCTTGAATACAGCTCATCTGTCTGGAACCTGCACTGCATATCAGGCATTAATACAATTGAGTGAGTCCAGAAATATTTCACAAGAAGAGTCCTCTACTCCTCTGCTAGCAACAAAATATTTTATGCCATCAGGCTTGAAATTCTGAGGTTAGAAAACTTAGAACTACACCTCCTTCGGTATGACCTAAGCATAGCTCATAAAATTATCTGCTACAATGTCCTACCTATCAATGACTACTTCAGTGGATGTTTTTGAGAAGAGTCTAGACCAGTGTTGTTGAACCTTTTCAGCACCTTTTCAGCTGAAATGTGTGCGCATATACACGTGCCATAAACAGGAAGAGCAGCCAAGAAATCTTCCGGTTTCCAGCATACGCATGCACACCGGCCAGCTGGTCTTCCAATTTCCGGTGCTCCTGTGTACATGAAGACCAGCTGGCTGGCATGCCAGAACCTGGAAAAGCAACGGCCGATGGCTCGCGTGCCCAGAGAGATGGCTTTGCATGCCATTTCTGGTACGCGTGCCATAGGTCCGCCATCATGGGTCTAGACAGTCACTTACTTGAAATAGTAGTGTTCTGTTGTCCTTCGCCTCCATCTGAGTGATGGCTTAATTAGCCGGCACTATCAGCTCTGGCAGCAGAATAGCGAACGTCTGCCAGATGAGTCATCCAGGAACAAACTTCAGCTCTTAGTTAATAAGTTGATTTGCCTGCTACAAAGAAGCACAGCAGCTCTCACTGCCTTTTATATCCTGTAGGGTGTGGCTCCATGACTCAGCACTTCCTAGGCCTGCCCCACCCCTGCTTCTGTTGTTCCCTCCTCTCCTGCCTACGAAACCTAGGGTTCAACCATGCCTGATTGCCATCAGCTGGGTCTGGAGGCATGGCCTGGGGGGGGGGAAGAGTCAGGGGACGGAGACCTCGTTATCTCTTCCACCTGGCCTGCTTCTGGCTCCTGGAGCTGAGCCAGGAAAGCCAGTGCTCCCGAGGTAAGTCCTGACGGCCCTTCCCCCTCACTGTCCAAGTCATTTTCTGGCAGCAGGCCTGGCTCCAAGTCACTTTCTGGCAGGAGGGCCTCCTCAGGGGGCGCAGACACAACATATAGGTTCTCCTGCTTGAGCAGGGGGCTGGACTAGAAGACCTCCAAGGTCCCTTCCAGCTCATTCATTCTAAACTTCTAATTCTTCCTCCTGTGCGGTCCAGGGGTCAATAGCACGGAGACAACACTACGGACTTTATTCCCAACTGAGGTCAGAATCTCACCCATCTCTTTTGGCCAGGTTTGACCATCTAGATCAGGCCTGTCAAAGTGGCGGCCCGTGAGCCACACCCATCCCAGCTCCGTCAAGGCAAAAAGGTCATGATACGTCATGACTGGCATGGCCTCTTCGGCGGCTTGGGAGTTCATGGCTTCCATGACGGCCATGGACCTGACTCAATTAGTTGAACGCCCTACACATGTCGGGGGTGGCACTCTAGATTTGATTTTTATCTCTGGCCAGTGGTTGAATGATCTGATTTTAAGGGATTTAGTTGTTGAACCTTTGTCATGGTCAGATCATTCCCTCCTTCGTCTAGACTTTCTGACCACCACCCACCACCGCAGGGAGAAGGAACCAATATGTTGGTTCCGTCCCAGGCGCCTGATGGACCCTGAGAGGTTCCTGACGGAGCTTGGGCCATTTCCTGAGAATCTGGCCCACGGCACGACTGAAGAACTAGTCGCAGCCTGGGAACAGGCCGCGGCTGGAGCTTTGGACCGTGTCGTGCCTTTGCGGCCTCTGACCCGGCGCCGATCTCAACTAGCTCCTTGGTTTTCTGAGGAGCTGAGGGAGATGAAACGCCGGAGAAGATGCCTAGAGAGTGTCTGGAGATCCAGCCACTCCGAGGCTGACCGGACACTAGTTAGGTCCTATAGTAGGACCTACCTAGTGGCATTGAGGGAGGCGAAGTGTTTTTACGTTTCCTCCCTCATTGCGTCGGCAGATAACTGCCCGGCCGCCCTGTTTCGGGTGACCCGCTCCCTCCTTCAACAGGAGGGGCGGGGGGACCCATTACTAGGCCGTGCCGAGGAGTTTAACGGTTATCTATACGACAAAATCGTTCAGGTTCGGGACGGATTGGATCAAAATTGGGTAGATCCAGGCAAGGGTTCCGAGGCCCGTCTTGTTGAGGCTGTTTGGGATAGCTTTGATCCTGTGACTCCCGAGGACATAGACAGGTTGCTGGGAAGATTGAATGCCACCACATGTTTACTGGACCCGTGTCCCTCCTGGTTGGTGCTGGCCACACAGGAGGTGACACGAGGCTGGCTCCAGGGGATTACAAATGCTTCTTTGCGGGAGGGAGTCTTTCCCGCTGCCTTGAAAGAGGCGGTGGTGAGACCTCTCCTCAAGAAGCATTCCCTGGACCCAGCTGTTTTAGGTAATTACCGTCCAGTCTCCAATCTTCGCTTCACGGCGAAGGTTGTAGAGAGTGCGGTGGCATGTCAGCTCCCCCAGTACCTGGATGAAACTGTCTATCTAGACCCATTCCAGTCCAGCTTCCGACCTGGTTACAGTACTGAGACGGCTTTGGTCGCGTTGGTGGATGATGTCTGGAGGGCCAGGGATAAGGGTTACTCCTCTGCCCTGGCCCTATTAGACCTCTCAGCGGCTTTTGATACCATCGACCATGGTATCCTGCTGCGCCGGCTAGAGGGGTTGGGAGTGGGAGGCACCGTTTATCAGTGGTTCTCCTCCTACCTCTCTGACCGGACGCAGACGGTGTTGACAGGGGGGCAGAGATTGACCCCGAAGTGCCTCCTGTGTGGGGTGCCACAGGGGTCGATCCTCTCGCCTCTCCTGTTCTACATCTATATGAAGCCGCTGGGTGAGATCATCAGTGGTTTTGGGGTGAGATACCAGCTGTACGTTGATGATACTGAGCTGTACTTTTCCACCCCAGGCCACCCCAACGAAGCTATCGAAGTGCTGTCCCGGTGTTTGGAAGCCGTACGGGTCTGGATGGGGAGGAACAGGCTCAAGCTTAATCCCTCCAAGACGGAGTGGCTGTGGATGCCGGCACCCCGGTACAGTCAGCTGCAGATGCGGCTGTCCGTCGGGGGCGAGTCATTGGTCCCGATGTAGAAGGTGCGCAACTTGGGCGTGCTCCTGGATGGACGGTTGTCTTTTGAAGACCATTTGACGACCGTCTCCAGGAGAGCTTTTTATCAGGTTCGCCTGATCCGCCAGTTGCGTCCCTTCCTGGACCGGGATGCCCTATGCACGGTCACTCATGCTCTCATTACATCTCGCTTGGACTACTGCAATGCTCTCTACATGGGGCTCCCCTTGAAGAGCACTCAGAGATTCCAGCTAGTCAAGAATGCGGTTGCACGGGTTATTGAGGGAGCAGCACTTAGCTCCCACATAACACCTATCCTGCGCAGACTGCACTGGCTACCTGTGGTCTTCCGGGTGCGCTTCAAGGTTTTGGTAACGACCTTTAAAGCGCTTCATGGCTTAGGACCGGGATACTTACGGGACAGTCTACTGCCGGCTTCAATCTCCCAGCGACCGGTGCGTTGTCACAGAGAGGGACTCCTTAGGGTGCCGTCAGCCAAACAATGTCGACTGGCGGCCCCCAGAGGGAGGGCCTTCTCTGTGGGGGCTCCTACCCTGTGGAACGAGCTTCCCCCTGGACTCCGACAATTGTCTGACCTTAGGACCTTTCGCCGCGAACTTAAAACCTTTTTGTTCCGTCTCGCTGGACTGGCTTGATTTTTTAAAATTTTAATTTGATTAACTGGGGTTTTAAATTTTTAGTAATTTACAGGGTGTAACTGTGTTTTAGTTTTGGCCAATTGAATGAGTTTTTTAAGGTTTGTTTTTAATATTGTCTGTTTCCATGTATTTTAACTGGATGTTCAC
This sequence comes from Ahaetulla prasina, assembly GCF_028640845.1. Lineage (NCBI taxonomy): Eukaryota > Metazoa > Chordata > Lepidosauria > Squamata > Colubridae > Ahaetulla > Ahaetulla prasina. The sequence continues at coordinate 295,713,468 of NC_080540.1, read as the reverse complement.
TGCTCTGAGTCCTTCGGGAGAAGTGCGGTCTATAAATTAAAATATTATTATTATTATTATTATTATTATTATTATTATTATTATTATTATTATTATTATTATTATTATTATTATTATTATTATGATACGTCATGTGATGCGATTGAGTTTGACACCTGTGATCTAGAGCAGGGGTCTCCAACCTTGGCAACTTTTAGACTTTGTTGTGGTCTGCTGGCAGCCTGCAGAGCTGGCAGCAGAGTCGGACAGTGAGGAGGCTGGGGAGGACAACGGGCCAGTCCTGGAGTCAGGGGAAGGCTTGGTCTGCATTGGAGGCAGAGATGGGGCCAGGGCCATCTGGGAGTTATATTGTGGGCTCTGGAGCCTCCAGAGTCTGATGTCAGTGAGGCAAAGGAACAGGGGGAGCCTGTTCCCAGTGCGCGCATGCGCAGAGCTGCCAGAAGGCAAAAGGGGTGACTTGGGAATAAGGGTTGGAGATGATTGGCCCCTCCCATAAGGCATAAAGGAGGAGCAAAGGCACATCAGCCTTTGCAGGAAGCAACTTCATTCAGGCTGGTCGGTTTAAATTCTGAAGCTCCATTTCGACTCTGTGCTCCGTGTGGCCTTGCAAAGCTAATTGCCAATTAGGTCTTTGGCAGCGTGTCAAGGGAGATAAAGGTGGGTGTTTATCAGCCTAATGCCGAAGGACTGTGGCAGACTTCTGTCGGACTCTTTACAAACTATTTGTGACTCATTACGGATTGGGAATGAACAGAATTCACAGCCATTAAAATAAAGAGAGGGTTTTTGGGACTAATTGTGTGCTTTTTACTGTCTCAGGAAGCCTAGGTCAGAACAGACTTGTGGCCTTCAACTCCCAGAATTCCTCAGCCAGCAAAACAGAATTCTGGGAGTCCACAAGACTTAAAGTTGCCAAGGTTGGAGATCCCTGATCTAGAGGATCCCCAGACCATCTTCTAGTTCCTGAATCCAAGGACTTCTTTTACTTGCTTAAGTTATGGACATTTGTTTCACGAAGTTGAGTTGTTACTATGGATTTTTTATGGTTTTAAGCTACCCAGAGTTGAAGTCTGGGTGGTTTAAAGACACTGTAAAACATATAAATGAACACATTTCAAAGTAACTGGTTACTCCCTGAGTACTTTCAATGCTTCCCTTTGCTATAAAGGCATTATATACAGTACAGGCAACTACCAAGAGATTTAACAATTTTCACAATTGGGTAGGGTTTTGTTTTTGTTTTTTGCTTTATACCTTCTCACTAATGGTATATTGCCTTGTTTTTGAAAAAGATCTTCTTACCCTGGGAAAATTAAATTTTCAAAGCCTGTGTCAGAGAAATTTACATTTCAGCCCTTAAACCCACCTCAAAGGATTGCTACTGTAGTGGGGGAAAAGGAAGAGAGAATATTGTGCCTGATTCCTTAGGTTGTGATGAATAACTCTAGTATATAAAGCAAATAATAGATAAATGAACGAACAAATAAACAAATGAAGGAATGAATGAATGTATGAATAAATGAATGAATGAATGAATGAATGAATGAATATGAATGAATGAATGAATAAATGAATGAATGAATGAATGAATGCAAGGCCATTCGCATTTTTCTAAAAGAAAAGTTTCTTAGGTCATTTATGTTAATGATTATGTTGTAACGTTGCTCCCGGGTAACACCACTCCTGCGCAGTCTGCACTGGCTACCTGTGGTCTTTCGGGTGCGCTTCAAGGTGTTGGTTACCACCTTTAAAGCGCTCCATGGCTTAGGACCCGGGTACTTACGGGACCGCCTGCTGTTATCTTATGCCTCCCACCGACCCGTACGCTCACACAGAGAGGGTCTTCTCAGGGTGCCGTCCGCCAAGCAATGTCGGTTGGCGGCCCCCAGGGGAAGGGCCTTCTCTGTTGGAGCACCTACCCTCTGGAACGAACTTCCCCCTGATTTGCGTCAACTACCTGACCTTCGGACCTTTCGCCGTGAATTGAAAACGTACTTGTTTATTCAAGCGGGACTGGCTTAATTTTAATATTCTAAATTCTTAAATTTTTAAATTTTAATAATTTTTAACTGGTGTATTTTATTGATGGGTCAAATTTGACGGTTTTAATTTTCGGCCATTCTTAGAATATGTTATTTTAACTATGGTTTTAATCTGTATATTGTTCTGTTTTAATCTGGCTGTACACTGCCCTGAGTCGTTCGGGAGAAGGGCGGTATAAAAATCTAAATAAATAAATAAATAAATAAATAAATAAATAAATAAATAAATAAATCAGGAGAAGGTGGTAACAAAGACTCCAGAATGTTCTAAGATGGTAATGTGTGGTGAGGATATTAGCTGTGGGTGTTTTTTTTAAAAAAATGCAATTTATCGAGATAAAGTAGAATATTTGAATTCCCATACAAATGATAGAGTACTAATAAAGGATAATATTTGTAGACCAGGGTTGAAATGAGGGGGTCCTTGTTGATCTCTGAGCTTGCTTGTTTCCTTGCAGATGTTTCATGACCCAACTAGGTAACGTCATCAGTGCTAGTTAGGAATGGGGTTTCCCCTTTGATTAGACACAAATGATCTGCCACATCATCCTACCAACAGAAGAGAATATCTGTATCTCAAGGAAGAACTGTGGGTTCTTGGTGCTCTCTGAGTTTAATTGTTTTCTTGCAGATGTTTTAGGACCCAACTAAGGAACAGCGGCTGTGCTAGAAGAAAAGGGAGTTTGTGGAGAGGAGGAGGAGGAAGAGGAGGAGGAGGAGGAGGACAACTATGGGGTCCTTGGTGCTCTCTGAAGGTGGTTGTTTCCTTGCAGATGTTTCATGACCCAACTAGGTAACATCATCAATGCTTTAAGAAAGTAGTTTTCTGGAAAGGAGGAGGAGGAGGAGGAGGAGGAGGAGGAGGAGGAGGAGGAGGAGGAGGAGGAGGAGAAGTGTGGGGTCCTTGGTGTTCTCTGAGCTTGCTTGTTTTCTTGCAGACATTTTGTTACCCAGCTAGGTAAGATCATCAATGCTAGTAAGGAGTGCAGTTTGCTGTCAGTTTATATTCTGTTGGCTTGCCCTGTCAGTGTGGGTGGTGTTAAGGATTCTTTGCTTGGTCTGTTTACTGTTGTCCTCTTTGGCAGTTTCTTGATTGAGGTATTGTTTATTTGAGTATTGGTCTGATGTTAACCTTGAAGTCCATGCACTTTTAGTTTTTCTTGCCTAAGTGTAAGACTTTACTTTTCTTAAGTAACAAGTTAACTTTTTAAAACTTAAGGTGGACTGGAGGCTAAAAGATATGAAGGATGATTGCAGAAGGACAATCATCTTTAAAGGAGGATTAAGGGTGCCTTATAGAAGAGGGGGGGTGTGTCAACCTATTCTCCAAAGCATCTGAAGGTAGGACCAGAAGTATCAGATGGAAACTAATCAAGGAGAGAAGCAAGCTAGAATTAAGGAGAAATTTCCTGACAGTTAGAACAATTAATCAGTGGAACGACTTGCCTTCAAGTTGTAAATGCTCCAACACTGGAGGTTTTTAAGAAGACTGGACGGCCATTTGTCTGAAATGGTACAGGGTCTGCTGCTTGAACAGGGGGTTGGACTAGAAGATCTCCAAAATCCCTTCCAACTCTGTTATTCTGAAGCTGAAGATCAAATACTCTGGCCACTTAATGAGAGGAGTGGATTCATTGGAAAAGACCCTGATGTTTGGAAACACTGAAGGCAAATGGAGAAAGGGACAATAGAGGATGAGATGGTTAGATAATGTCATTGATGCGATGCAGCTGAATTTGGACAAACTGCAGGAGACAGTGGAGGACAGGTGGGGCTGGTGTGTTGTGGTCCATGGGGGTCTTGTTCTGTCTCCTTCCCCACTTCAGACCCACGAGCTGGCCTTCAGCCAGTGGATTCACGGCTCTTATCAGTCCTGGCAGAGAAATCGCAGCTGCCTGCCAAAGTTCAAACAAATGACTCACGTAGCAAGACTTTCAGCTCTTTTTGAAATGGTTCAGCTAAACTTTTGCTTCCCGTGGAGAGAGAGCAGTCCCAAAGCTCCTTATATATCCTGTGGGGTGGGGCTCCTGCCCCACCCTTCCTTTTGATGACGCCGCCTCTCTAATTTTCTGACGCGCGGGTCAAGCCAAGCTTGATTATTATTATCAGCTGGGTCTGAAGGCGTAGCCTGGGGAAGGGAGGAATCAGGGGATGATGGCCTCATTACGTCCTCCGACTGGTCTGGTTCTGGCTCCTGGAGCTGAGCCAAAGGAATTGATGCTCCCAAGGTAAGCCTTACCGGCCCTTCCCTCTCACTTTCTGAGTCACTTTCCGGCATGGGGCCAAGTTCAGAGGCTGGAGTCACAACAGGTCTCAAAGAGTCAGACAAGGCTTAGCAACTAAACATTGGCAACATTCCTTAAGAACTTGTGGTTGCATTGTAACCTGAGAATATTCCCTGCTGTGCAGGGGTGAAATCTACATACCTTCCTTACCGGCTTGGAAGTGCACATGCTCGATTTGCTTGCACATGCATCACATGCACGCACAGACCTTCTATGGATGCATAAAAAAACACATTACTTCCTGATTAAAACCAGGAAGTAATGACATCCAGGCGGGTGGGCGGAGTTTTGCTCTGCTATCGCTACCGGATCACTGAACCACCAGCTGCGATCACTACCGGATCATGAGATCCGGTCAGAACCGGGACTATTTCACCCCTGTTGTATCCAAGCAGGGTTCTTCCCATGAACATTCTGCTATCGAAGAGCTCAGAGTTTGAATAATGAAGGAAGACTCCCCTAATCTATTTTTTCCTTGTGGGAACCCCACCCCCCACAGGAAGAATGAAATATTTTGGAGAATATTAAAAGAGGCAGCATATTATATTTCCCCAAAGGAGAAATGGAGAAACATGTTCTTAAAGGCAGAAAGCAGCCTCCAGTCTTTCTTGACAGCCGCCAGCAGATGCCTGAAATCTTTAGAGATGGAGATTTTGTGCCCATTAAGAAATCTGGGTAGGAAAGAAGGGAGGGAGAAGAAAGGATAGGAGGAGAAGAAGGAGGAGAAGATAGAGGGTTAGAAAGGATGGTAGTGAGAAGTGGGAAAGAGGAGGGGAAGTAGGAAAGCGAGGAGAAGGATGGTGGGGAAAGTCGAAGAAGGATGAGAAGGGTAGAAAGGATTAAGGGAGGGAGTGGCGGTTGAGCAGTCCTGATTGAGCATAATTTGAGTATAGGATCGATTGTTGGATAAGTGATTGTATTGTACACTGGTCAAATTGTGGGAATTATTATGGAAATAAAAAAAAAATTGCCCTGGAAAGAAATCTGGGTCAGCCTATTCACAAACCAAACACCTTCAGCTCCAGGTGATGGGGTTAAGAAGGACAGGACATGACGTTTAGGACATGATAGGATTAACCCGCCACTGTTGAAATTCCAAGAGACACAAAAGCCCCTTCATTCCGCAATCCCAAGAACAGTTCAAACTTCAAAGTCACAGAAACCTAGAAAGATCCATCCACACATTCAACCAATTTGTCAGCTGTCCCAGAACCACATGCTGTGTCATAGGCCCCTCGGAACCTGAGTTTGAAGGGGTGAAGAAGACAGAGGTAGGGCCAATGGAGGAATGACCGGAGAAGCAGGACGAGGCAGTCCTGGGTCCCTCAGACCGAGGAAGGGCTGCCAGCGAGGGAGAGGGAGCTCAGGAGGACCAGGTGAGTGGGGTGGACAGGGCAGGCACTGGAGCAGAGGAGCAACAGAGTCCCAGCGATGAGCAATTACCTCCCCCGCCTGATCCCCAAAATGAAGAGGAGGTGAGATCAGCGCAGGACAACTCAGGAGGAGGTCACCCCGCCCCTCTTCACAAGGCTTATCTGGGGAATGAGATTTAAAGAGATACCGTTGGGAGGGGCATTTGTTGGGAACAAGCATTGAATCCATGGAGCCTCACATGCAGTCGCTGACGTCGAGATTTTGCTGTGCTTTGTCTTGTGCGCTTGCCCGGTTTGCCTATCTCGCTGGACTTCTTGCCTTGGTTGCTGCCTTGCTAACTTTGCTTGCTGGACTACTCACAGGCAGAGGCTGTCGAAGGTGTGTGTGAGAGCTTTGATCCAGGACTTGCAGTAAACGTAGGGATCAGCGGGAAAGTTTGGGGGAAAGTTGGAGCAATAAGGGGGAGTTAGACGTATTCGTTCTGGCTGTGTTGCTTCCGTGCCTTGCCTCAGGTCGTCACATGCTGGTTCTGCTCATCCATAAATGGAATCCTTCTTTCCAACCAGCCTCCATTTTATTTCCAGCGTCTTTCTCCCGGCTTGGAACCAGACTGGATTTTTCTTACAACTACCCTGTTCCTGAAATGTTCTGTTTCCCTTCCCCCAATACTCCCAGCAAAGAGTCCGTCAGAGGCCTTCCTTTTTTTTTTCCTTTTATTTACATAGATACATGTCCTGGCCACGTCTACCCACGGGCCTGCCAAGTTTCTGGAGATAACGAGGAAATTATAGATAAGGCCAGAATTACTCACGAATATATTCTTCCCTCCATGAATTAGCTCGCGCCAAATTCATTGCTTTGTCCAAGACAAAAAACCAGGAAGTCCCGCCTCCTATTTATAGTCTCTGCAGATGTCACTGCATGACAATTATGACTTGGCTTTGTCCCAACTCTTCCGCTGCTGCGCGATCACCTTCGTCTTGCATCCTCCAAAACTGTTCTTGGGCGTTGCCAAATCAGAAGAAGGCCGGGAGAATCAGGCCTTGCCGGCCCCTCCCTTTGAGTGGGTGCCAGGGAGGAGAGGGCTCAAGAGAAGCAGGGCTTGCCAGGTCTTCTCCCTCATTTTCTGAATCATCCGAGTCCAGGAGTCTGGGTCCAGGAACCTGGGTCACAACACTATCCTCACCGCAGGGCCCTTCCCCGGGCTGACGATCGGGATGCGGTCGGGCTGGGTTCTGCTCATGGAAGGCCTGCACCAGGTCAGGGGCATGAGCGTCGGAGGCATCTACCCAGGAGAAATCAGTCCCGTATCCCTTCCACGCGATCAAATATTGGAAGCGACCCTTTAGCCAGCGGAGTCTCGTGCTGGACTTTGTATTCCTCCGACCCGTCCTCAGCGACAGTGACGGGTGCTGTTGTGCACCGAAGGGGACTCGGTGTGGCCTCAGGAACCAGAAGGGACCGGTGAAAGATGGGGTGGATCCGCATGGATCGTGACAGGGTCAGTCGGTAGGCTACCGGGTTGAAGACTGCCTCCACAGGGAATGGGCTGATGAATTGGTGGTCCAACTTCTTTACTAGGCGGTCGACGGAAGGTGTTTGGTGGAGAACCACACCCGGTCTCCAACTGCCAGCGGGGGCGTTGCCCATCAGGAGCAGTCGGTGGACCGTTTGTAGAACTCCTTTGCCCAATCCAGCTGCTGACGTACCAACTGTTGGACCGCATGCAATTCCGTCAGGAAGGTCTGCGTTTCGGGAACAGGAGAGTCCGGTGGTGCCAGAGGGAAGAGCCGTGGATGGTACCCCACATTGGCAAAGAACGGGGTCATCTGAGTAGAGGTGTGCTGAGAGTTGTTAAAAGCAAACTCCACCAGGGACAGGTAATCAGCCCAGTTGTCCTGTTGCTGGTTGATGAAGCAACGGAGATACTGTTCCAGGATACCAATGACCTTCTCTGTACCCCCGTCGGTCTCCGGATGGTGCGATGACGACAGACATACCTGCACCTCCAACGCGCCATCAGGCTCTTCCAGAAGCGGGCTGTGAACTGAACTCCGGTCCGAAACCACCCTGTCCGGTAGACCATGGAGGCGGAAGATGTGCTGCAGAAAGAGCGGGCGTTTTGCGGCTGTGGGCAGTCCGCGGCATGGGATGAAGTGTGCCATCTTGGTGAGCATGTCCACCACCACCAGCACCGTGGTGAACCCAGAGGACGGCGGCAGGTCTGTCAGGAAATCCATAGAGATCGCCCCAGGGTCTGTCGGGTGTCGGCAAGGGCTGGAGGAGCCGGGAGGGGCCCCGTGGCGGTCTTGGCTTGCCGGCACGGTACGCAGGATGTCACGAGGCATGTATATCATGCCGCACTGGGCCACCAAAGGTCCGTGTCACCAGGTGGAGGTCTTGAAGAACCCAAAATGTCCTGCTGCAGGGTTGTCGTGGCACTGGGTCATGGCGAGGGCTCGGAGTGGTCCTGTGGGCACATATAATCGCCCGAAACTTGAGTAAGTCCTCCTCCAAGGTCCAAGGAGGCGTGGGGCCCACCTCCGCTCTCCTTTGCTGCGACCAGGCGTCCTGGCGCTGCGCCTCTCGCACCTGGGCCCGCAAGTCCACTGGCTCCCTGCTGCGGCCAAGGCTTCTGCCGGCAGCACTGTCCGTGGAGGAAGGGGTCCTTGGCGCAGAGGTACTCTGGCTTGCGGGACAGGGCATCCGCCCTCCGGTTGTGACCGCTGGGAATGTAGGTCACGGAAGTTGAACCGGGCAAAAACAACGACCACGGATCTGCCGCTGGTTCAACTTCCGAGCTGTGGTGAGGTGCTCGAGATTCCGATGGTCCGTTCGGACCTCCACCTGATGTCGGGCCCCTCCAGATGGTGTCGCCAAGCCTCGAATGCAGCCTTGATAGCCAGCAACTCTTTTTCCCAGATAGTGTAGTTGCGCTCGGAAGGTTGAGTTTCCGGGAGTAGTAAGCGCAGGAAAAGTGTGCCGCCATTCGCCGGAGCCTGTAGCAGCACCGCTCCCAGAGCCACATTGGGCGCGTCCGTTTCCACCACAAAAGGCCGGGCGGGTCGGGATGCCTCAGGACGGGTTCCGTGGCGAAGGCTTTCTTGAGGGCTGTGAATGCTTCTTGCTGCGGGGACCCCACGGAATGCAACCTTCTTCCTGAGGAGCTGGGTAAGTGGAGCTGTCAGTGTGGCGAAGCCGGGATGAAGGTCCGGTAGTAGTTGGCGAAGCCCAGCAGGCGCTGAACATCCTTCACCCGACGAGGGCTTCCCAGCTACACAAAGCTTCTACTTTACATGGGTCCATGGCTATGCCTCGGGCGAGATGATATGCCGAGGAATTCTATGGAAGTCGGAAGACGCATTTCTCCAGCCGCGAGTTGTTGCTCCATAGCGTTGCAGAACCAGACCGGCGTGTCGAAGGTGGCTTTCCTGGACGGGAGTAAATCAGGATGTCGCCGAGGTAGATAACCACGAACCGATCAGCAGCGGGCGCGGCGGGGCTAAAAGGGTCGTGTTTCGTCTGAGGGCGCGTCCCAACCGGCTCCTTGGTTCTCCGAGGGGCTGAGGGAGATGAAACGCCAGAGAAGACGCCTAGAGAGTTCCTGGAGGTCTGGCCGTTCAGAAGCTGATCGGACACTAGTGAAGTCCTATACTAGGGCTTACCTAGTGGTACGCCTCCTCCCTCATTGCGGCAGAGAGCCGCCCTGTTTCTCCTCCTCACCAGGGGAGGCGGGATGACCCGCAGCGTGCTGAGGAGTTCTGAAGCCAGGCGTTCAACAGGATGGTTTGGACCAAGACGGTGATCGGGTGAGGCTGAGGGTGGTCTTGGTGACACATGGGATGAGTTTGACCCTGTCGCTCCGAGGACATGGACAGGTTGCTGGGAGGCTGAATGCCACCACATGTTTACTGGACCCGTGCCTCCTGGCTGGTGCTGGCCACTCAGGAGGTGACACGAGGCTCCTCAGCGATTCTGGCGCTTCTTTGGTGGAGGGTGTCTTTCCGGCCGCCTTGAAAGAGGCGGTGGTGAGACCCTCCTCAAGAAGCCTTCCCTGGACCCGGCTGTTTTAGGTAATTATCGTCCGGTCTCAACCTTCCTTCAGGCGAAGGTTGTAGAGAGTATGGTGGCATATCAGTTTCCCTTGCACCTGGATGAAACTGTCTATCTAGACCCGTTCCAGTCGGTCACCGGTTACAACCACGGAGGGTTTGGTCGCGTTGGTGGATGATCTCTGGAGGGCCAGGGATAGGGGTTGTTCCTCTGCCCTGGTCCTATTAGACCTCTCAGCGGCTTTCGATACCATCGACCATGGTATCCTGCTGCGGTTGGGGGATTGGGAGTGGGAGGCACCGTTTATCGGTGGTTCTCCTCCTATCTCTCCGACCAGTCGCAGACGGTGTTGACAGGGGCAGAGGTCGGCCCCAGGCGCCTCACTTGTGGGGTGCCGCGGGGTCGATCTCGCCCCTTCTGTTCAACATCTATATGAAGCCGCTGGGTGAGATCATCAGTGGGTTCGGTGTGAGGTACCAGCTGTCGCGGATGACACCCAGCTGTACTTTTCCACACGGACCACCCCAGCGAAGCCTCGTGCTGTCCCGGTGTCTGGAGGCCGACGGGTCTGGATGGGGAGAAACAGGCTCAAGCTCAATCCTCCAAGACAGAGTGGCTGTGGATGCGGCATCCCGGTACAGTCAGCTAAATCCAGCTGACCATGGAGGCGAGTCATTGGCCCGATGGAAGTGCGCAACTTGGCGTCCTCCTGGATGAGCGGCTGTCTCTAGAAGATCATTTGACGGCCGTCTCCAGGAGCGTTCTGGGTTCGCCTGGTGCGCCAGTTGCGCCTTTCTGGACCGGGAGGCCCTATGCACGGTCACTCACGCCTCGTGACGTCTCGCCTGGATTACTGCAACGCTCTACATGGGGCTCCCTTGAAGGGCATCCGGAGGCTACAGTTAGTCAGAATGCAGCTGCGGGTGATAGAGGAGCCTCGTGGCTCCAGAACACCCTCCTGGGTGCACTGGCTACCTGTGGTCTTCGGGTGCGCTTCAAGGTGTTGGTTACCACCTTTAAAGCGCTCCATGGCATAGGGCGTTATCTGGGACCGCCTGCGACCAGATACCTCTCACCGACCCGTGCGCTCTCACAGAGAGGACTCCTCAGGGTGCCGTCAGCTAGGCAGTGTCGGGTGGCGGCAGAGGAAGGGCCTTCTCTGTGGGGCTCCTACCCTCTGGAGCGAACTCCCCAGGACTCCGTCAACTTCCGGACCTTGAACCTTCAGTGAGCTCAAGACACATTTATTCATTTGTGCAGGACTGGCTTAGTTTTTAGATTTTAAATTTAGAGGGTTTTAAATTGATTTTAATATCTATTTTTACTTTTAATTAATTGGGCAGTAGAATAAGTTTTTAATGATTGTTTTAATTTGTATATTGATGTTTTATATGCCTGTCGCCCTGAGTCCTTTGGGAGATAGGTATATAATTAAACAATAAAAAAAAAACAATAATAAACATGTCTCGAAACGTTCATGAAGTGCTGAAAACGGGGAGCATTGGTCAACCCAAATGGCATGACAGTGTATTCGTAGTGTCCGTCTCGGTGCGAATGCCGTCTTCCATTCGTCTCCTTCTCACATCCGCACCAGGTTGTAGGTCCCCCGGAGATCGAGCTTGGTGAAGATCGTGGCCTCCCGCAACCTCTCCAGTAGCTCCGGGATGAGCGACAGGGGGTAGCGATTCTGCACCGTAATGGCGTTTAGCCAGCGGTAATCACAGCATAGGCGCAAGTCCCCTGTCTTCTTCTTCACGAAGAGGACCGGGGCCGAGAGAGGGGACTTTGAAGGCCGGATGAACCCTCGGGCCAGGTTTTTGTCCAGGAAGTCCCTGAGGGCGGCCAACTCGGGCTCCGACATGGAATACAGGCGTCCCACAGGCAGTGGTGCGTTGGGCAGAAGGTCCACAGGGCAATCGTAGGGCCGATGGGTAGTCGGTCCGCCTCCTTCTCGCTGAACGGCGAAGTCCGTCAGCTCAGGAGGCAAGGTGATGGCAGCGGTGGGGACGTTCTGGCCGGCACAGGTGTGGCGGATGTGATCGACGCACTGCAGACTCGGGAAAGAGATGGCGTTCCGCGACCAGGCCACCTGAGGATCGTGGGTCCGCCAGGCCAACCCAAGGACCAAGGGAAAATGAAGGTCCGCCGTGACATAAAACTGGATCGCCTCCTCATGGTCCCCAATAGCCAGGCGCAAAGGCTGGGTGGCGAATTTAATGGGGCGGACACCAGTTCTCGTCCATCAATTGTCTCTACCCGCATCGGAGGTCCACGGAACCACGGGACCGCAAACTGGGTCACAAAGGCCTGGTCCATAAAGTTTGTTGTGGCCCTGAGTCCACCAGCGCATGCACCTGGAGCCCGTCCGACTGGTTCCCCAACCATATCCGTGTGTCCAGAATCAGATGCGAGGGGCCCAGAGTCTACTTCCATAGCGTCCAGTGGGGGCTTAATGCGTGCCGACCTAGGGTTTCCCAGTCGGGCCTGCTCCATTCGATTGGTCACGCTGTGATTCGGGGACGGCGTCGTGCCGCCGCTTTCTGGGGCAAGAAGCGGCGAAGTGGCGGGCTCCCCACAGTACAGGCACAATCCCCTTGGCGCCTCGGTTCCGCTCCTGGGCTGTTAGGCGAGGTCTGGCGCTCCCAACTCCATGGGCTCTTCCGCAGCGGTTACAAAACGTGGGCGACCCTGGGTGCTGGTGGTGCAGGAAGTGGGGTGCAGATGTCGACGGAGGGTCCCGGGGTGCGACGGGACGGTCGCCCGTTGCAGACGGGCATCGAGGCGGAGACAAAGGGGCACCAAGTTGTCGAGGTCCGCGGCGCCTCCAGCCAGCTCGTCTTGCAATTCCTCTGAGAGTCCCTCCTGGGCACGTCCACCAGCGCTGCATCATTCCAGTCAGAGTCCTGGCACAAAAGACGAAATTCGCGATGTACTCCTGCAGGGAGTGCTTCCCTTGATGGAGTTCCTTAAGACGCCTGGTTGCCGTCAGCATTCGAACAGGGTCTTCATACATGATGCGTGGGTGCTGCCAAAAACGCTGGTGGTTCGCCAGCAGGGGCTGTCCTGGAGCAAGAGGGATGTGGCCCATCGGGCAGCCGAGCCGGAAAGAAGGTTAATCACGAAGGCCACCTTAGCCCGGTCGTCTGGGAAATCCTCTGGCCTCATAGCCATGTAGAGCTGGCACTGTCCCAAGAAGGTCGGGAACATCTCAGGCTGCCCAGAAAACTTATCCGGCACGGTTATCGGGCACTTGCGACGAGGAGGAGGAGTGGGAGGATGGGGGGGGGCTGCAGGCACATTCCTGGCAGCAAGTTGGCCTGCCAAGTGAGCCACTTGCTGCTGGAGCTGTTGATTAGCCGCTTGTAGCTGCTCTAACTGCTGCTGTACCTGCTGCTGGTCCATCTTTGGTGGAAGATGTTTTAGTCAGGTCTTGGACAAAATGTTCTGTTTCCCTTCCCCCAATACTCCCAGCAAAGAGTCCGTCAGAGGCCTTCCTTTTTTTTCCCCTTTTATTTACATAGATACATGTCCTGGCCACGTCTACCCACGGGCCTGCCAAGTTTCTGGAGATAACGAGGAAATTATAGATAAGGCCAGAATTACTCACGAATATATTCTTCCCTCCATGAATTAGCTCGCGCCAAATTCATTGCTTTGTCCAAGACAAAAAACCAGGAAGTCCCGCCTCCTATTTATAGTCTCTGCAGATGTCACTGCATGACAATTATGACTTGGCTTTGTCCCAACTCTTCCGCTGCTGCGCACGCCGATCAAGTCTTCGTAATCTTGCGTCCCTCCAAAACTGTTCTTGGGGCGTTGCCAAATCAGAAGAAGGCCCGGGAGAATCAGGCCTTGCCGGCCCCTCCCTTTGAGTGGGTGCCAGGGAGGGAGAGGGCTCAAGAGAAGCAGGGCTTGCCAGGTCTTCTCCCTCATTTTCTGAATCATCCGAGTCCAGGAGTCTGGGTCCAGGAACCTGGGTCACAACATGAAAGTTTAGATTCGATGCCAAAGGGCTGCTAAGTTGTCTTTTTTGCATAGGCTCTTCTGCCACCACCACCAGCCGGCTTGTCAGACCGAGCGCCTAAAATTCAAGAGATAATGAATCGCCATCTGTACCAATAACCTTTGATAGCTTTTGTGAACCTGCCCGGTCCTCCTTTTCACAAACCTTTCCAAATTAGCTTCTCCTCTTATCACCGTTTAACCGTTTTTCCTCCGTGGAAAATTGGTGTAGCAATAACCTTCTGCCGCTCTTGAATTTCATCATGTTAAGTTTTAACAGATGACCTTGAGATCAGACTTTGGCACGAGAGAAAGACTATCTACGTCACTCATAATTTGATGGGCTCCATCAGATCTCCCCTTATCTTTCTTCATCCCGTCACGAAAGCTTCGGTGCCATGTTTGATCACCCTGTTCCTTGGGAAGCCGTAGGGGGCAACCCATAATTCCATTTAAAATGGATTAATCTTAATGGAGGATGGAGGGGAAAAAAAAGGAAGAAGCTTTTAGTCATCTTGTCCCAGCTGGTTTTGAAACAAGCTTCAGTGACTTCAAAATAATGATGATGAGTGCTGGACTATAAATCTGGCCCTGGAATGGGAAAGGGGTGAACGGACTGTTAAGAAGGAAGAGATGTAAAAGGTAATAATAATCAGTCTTAGGAAAGAAGAAAAGCGAGAAAGAGAGTCATGGTTACAAGATTCTGCTACTTTGCTCTACAGCACTGAAGTATATTGCAATAGAAGAGAATATTTGGAGCTCAGGGCTGAACTGAGGGTTTCCTTGGCTGGTGTCTGAGCTGGGTGGTTTTCTTGCAGACGTTTCATGACCTAACTTGGTAACATCATCAGTGGTAAAAGGAGTGGAGTTTGCCCAATTTGCCCATCTCCTTTGTAGCACGGATGACATTACCTAGTTGGGTCATGAAACATCTTCAAGAAAACCACCAAGGTCAGAGAGCAACAAGGACCACAAAGAATATTTCTGACAGAGAGAGAAAGAGGGAGGGAAGGAGGGGAGAGAGAGAGAGAGAGAGAGAGAGAGATGCTGTTTTTCTTCTTCCTTACCTCCAGACTGACATGTTTTCCTCCCTCCCTCCCTTTCTTCCTTCCCTCTGTTGCTTCCTTCCTTCCCTCCTCTGTTCTTTCCTTCCTTCCCTCCCTCCCAGTGGTGGGTTTCACATTTTTTTACTATCGGTTCTGTGGGCGTGGCTTGGTGGGCATGGCAGGGAAAGGATACTGTAAAATTCCCACCCCACTCCAGGGGAAGGTTACTGCAAAATCCCCATTTCCTCCCAATCAGCTGGGACTCGGGAGGCAGAGAATAGAGGAGGGTAGGGCCAATAAGAGGTGGTATTTACCGGTTCTCCAAACTACTCAAAATTTCCATTACTGGTTCTCCAGAACTGATCAGAACCTGCTGAATACCACCTCTGCTCCCTCCCCTATCTTTCTTCCTTCCTTCCTTCCTTCCTCCCTTCCTTCCTTCCTTCCTTCCTTCCTTCCTTCCTTCCTTCCTTCCCTATGTTCCTTGCTTCCTTCCTTTCTTCCTTCTTTCCTTCCTTCCTTCCTTCCTTCCTTCTTTCCTCCTCCTCCCTCCCTATATTCCTTGCTTCCTTGCTTCCTCCTCCTCCCTCCTCCTTCCTTCCTTCCTTCCTTCCTTCCTTCCTTCCTTCTTTCCCTCTCTCCCTCCATCCCCCCTCCCTTGAGTTTAGAATAGAATAGAATAGAATAGAATTTTATTGGCCAAGTGTGATTGGACACACAAGGAATTTGTCTTGGTGCATATGCTCTCAGTGTACATAAAAGAAAAGATACCTTCATCAAGAATCATAATTTTTGTAGATTTTTCCAAGCACACATAGTCGTAGTAGGAAGGAATTCCAATCCAGTAGGATTTCTTTCATTTTTTTCTTCTTCTTGGCTGCCGGTTTTGGCATCTTGCCAACCTTCTCCACACCATTTCTTTAGCATTCCTTGCTTTGAGGCGTTTCCCCCATTTCCTACCCAAGTAATTACTTTAGATTGTCTAAGGGCTCATGGCCTTTATAATTTAGGAAATAATGTCAGCAAATATTTTAACCATACTGTTTAAACTTCCAAAGCTCATGCATATTTATATATCTCCCTTCACTCAACAAATATGAATTTTAGCATAATGTCTGCTCCAAAACATATTAAAAATGCATAATTAGTCACTCTCTTTCCATTTCTGAGTGATCAAATATAGGGCAAAAAAAAATTTCATGGGGGTTTTGTTATCAAAAGGAAGGAAGGAGAGATGGATGGAAGGGGGGAAGGCTTCCCAAAATAAAATATAGATGTTATTAACTGTTAATTATAGTTCATAATCGTAATAATCCTAGAGATTTTGATCATTACAGTAGTTAATGACCAGTTTGTTATAGTTTTAACAGCTTTGAGTTCCATCTAGGGATGTCCAATTAGCAAACCAGTCATTAAATACAAGTAATGACTAATTATTTGAGGATTAAATGCTTCAATATAAATAAAAATGGGATTGAAACTCTTAACATTAGTGTTTTAATGCATCTTTCCTCTACAGTGACTTCTCTCCTGGTTCCGAAATAGAAAATCGCCATGGGGAATTTATTTATCCCACTGAATGTCCCCTTTATACCTCCTCCAGATGTTACATTATCATCCGTATCAGCACTTTTAGACGCAAGATTTTTATTCATTTGCTTTTCATCCAGGCTCCCAAAACCCCAGTCAAAATCGTCAAATGAATATGATGATCATATGATAAAGGCCAGGCCACTTTGGACATCTTATTGTTGAAGTCTTCTTGTTGTTTTTGTTAGTTGTGAAGTTGTGTCTGACACATCAAGACCCCATGGAAAATGTTCCTCCAGGCCTTCCTGTCCTCTACCATCCTCTGGAGTCCATTTAAGCTCACGCCTAGTGCTTCAGTGACTCCATCCATCCGCCTCGTTCTCTGTCGTCTCCTTCTTCTTTTGCCCTCAATCTTTCCCAGCATTAGGCTCTTCTCCAGTGAGTCCTTCTTTCTCATTAGGTGGCCAAAGGATTTCAGTTTCATCTTCAGGATCTGGCCTTCTAAAGAGCAGTGAAGGTTGACCTCCTCTAGGACTGAGTTGTTTGTACGCTGAGGGTCCTTTCGGCTTTGGCCCAGTCGCTTCATTCTTTCTGGCGCTACTAGTACTGTCCCTCTGCTCTTCCTCAGTAGCATATTGGACACCTTCCGACCTGAGGGGCTCATCTTCTGGCATCATATCTTTTTTTTCCTTTTTTGTACTGTCCATGGGGTTTTCATGGCAAAGATCCTGGAGCGGGTTGCCATTTCTTTCTCCGATGGATCACGTTTTGTCAGAGCTCTCTGCTATGACTTGTCCATCTTGGGTGTCCCTGCATGGCAAAGCTCATAGTTTCATTGAGCTATGCAAGCCCCTTCATCACGACAAGGCAGTAATCCATGAAGGGGTGTTGAATGTCGTGTCCCACTCCTCCGCTGACGGCCGGGTCAGGGAAATCCGAATCAGGTGTGCCTCTGCAGCTCTGCCAAAGTCCTAGCAAAGTTCGCAAGGCAGGCAGGAGACCAGAAAGTGACTTCAGCAAGATATGTTAGACTTTGCCTGACTCAGAGAATGCCAGAAAGCAGATCCTATATATAGGCCATGGGGTGTGGCTCCATGACTCAGCACTTATCCAGGCCTGCCCCTCCCTTCCTTCTGTCGCCGCCGCCTATCAATTCTTCTGAAGTGAGGGTCGCTCCAGGCTCCAGCTGTTGGTAATTGACCTTCCTCAGGCTCACATGCTGTGGGGGAGGGGGAGGGGTCTAGTTGCTCCATTTGCCTGGGCATGGAGCCAGAGCTGGGGGCTGGAGGTACTTCTTCCTCCTCAGCCTGTCTGGGCATGGAGCCAGGGCTGGGGCTGGGAGGCATACTAGGACATTCCTCAGCATTCGGAAGCAGATAAGAAGGCCCCGGCTGCGGTGAAAGCAGACGAGACTCAACATTGAAGTCTACACATCTTTAAAAACTGCCTAGATTGAATAACAGAATAACAGAGCTGGAAGGGACCTTGGAGGTCTTCTAGTCCAACCCCATGATCAAGCAGGAGACCCTTTACCATCCCAGACAAATGGTTGTCCGATCTCTTCTTAAAAACCTCCAGTGTTGGAGCAACCACAACTTCTAAACACAACTTCTGTTCCACTGGTTAATTGTCCTCACCGTTAGGAAATTTCTCCTTAGTTCTAGGTTGCTTCACTCCTTGATTAGATAACATTAAAAGGTAAAGGTTCCCATCGCACATACGTGCTAGTCGTTCTTGACTCTAGGGGGCGGTGCTCATCTCCGTTTCAAAGCTGAAGAGCCAAGCTATCCGAAGACATCTCCATGGTCATGTGGCCGGCATGACTAAATACCAAAGGAGTACAGAATGCTGTTACCTTCCCACCAAAGGTGGTCCCTATTTTTTCTACTTCCATTTTTTACGTGCTTTTGAACTGCTAGGTTGGCAGAAGCTGGGACAAGTAACGGGAGCTCACCCCGTTACATGGCACTACGGATTCGAACCGCTGAACTGCCGACCTTCCGATTGACAAGCTCAGCATCGAAGCCTCTGAGCCACTAAGCATGTTTAATTCTGGAAGAATGAGAGATGAAAGAACAGATGGAATGCGGTTCATTTATCAAGTGCAGGTTAAATGAATCAATGTTGCTACATTATAGCATGTGATCTAGCTCCTTCCTTCCTTCCTTCCTTCCTTCCTTCCTTCCTTCCTTCCTTCCTTCCTTCCTCCCTTCCTCCCTTCCTTCCTTCCTTCCTTCCTTCCTTCCTTCCTTCCTTCCTTCCTCCCTTCCTCCCTTCCTCCCTCCCTCCCTCCCTTCTCCAGCTTCTCTTCCTTGATGGATTATCAATCATAATAGAGCTGGAAAGGACCTTGGAGATCTTCTATGCCAACCACCTACTTAAATAGGACAAATGTCTGTCCCATCTTTCCTTAAAAACCTCCACTGAAAAAGCACCCACAACTTCTGGAGGCAAGTTGTTTCACTGATTAATTGTTCTAATTGTCAGGAAATTTCTCCTTAGTTCTAGGTTGCTTTTCTCCTTGATGAGTTTCCACCCATTGCTTCTTGTCCTGACCTCAGGTGCTTTGGAGAATAGCTTGACTCCCTCTTCTTTGTGGCAGCCCCTCAAATATGGGAAGACTGCTATCATGTCACTCCTTGTCCTTGTTTTAACTGAATTAGACATACCCAATTTTTGCAGCTACAACTTCGTATGTTTTAACTTCCAGCCCCTTTATCATCTTTGTTGCTCTTTTCTGCACTTTTTCCAAAGTCTCAACATCTTTTTTTGTAATGTGGTGACCAAAATTGGATTCAGTATTCCAGGTGTGGTCTTATCAAGGCTTTATTAAGCAATACTAATACTTTGTTGAGAAAGTTGATAAACACTGGGCTAGGGATTGTCTGATAAAGAAGTATGTGGGGGTGATTTGGTCATGCAGAAAGAATGAACGACTTTACGTTCGCAAAGTCAACAAACGAGAAAATTGGAACGGCTTAAGAGGAAGTCATTAAGAGCTATAAACAATTTGGTTTCAGGAAAAAATTATCATGTAACTTACAACTTCTCCACTGTAAAAACATATGGACTACAAATCTTGATCAAGGCAAAACAATAGATGCACTCTACATAGACTTCTGCAAAGCTTTTGACTCAGTAGTACGTGATAAACTTCTCCTAAAACTAAAATCCTATGGCATTTCAGGACCCCTTCACAAATGGATATCTGCTTTTCTGTCCAACAGAAAAGGGGCCTCTGGTGGCTCAGCAGACTAAGTCTGTCTGTTATTAACACAGCTGCTTGCAATTACTGCAAGTTCAAGTCCCACCAGGCCCAAGGTTGACTCAGCTTTCCATCCTTTATAAGGCAGGTAAAATGAGGACCCAGATTGTTGGGGGCAATAAAAGTTGACTTTGTATATAATATACAAATGGATGAAGACTATTGCTTAACACAATGTAAGCTGCCCTGAGTCTTCGGAGAAGGGCGGGATATAAATTCAAAAAAAACAAAAACAAAAACAGAAAACAAGTGGTCAAAATTGGCAATGCTCTATCAAATCCTGTTCCTGTCAAGAGTGGCGTTCCTCAAGGTAGCGTTCTTGGACCAACGCTCTTCATACTATACATAAATGATCTTTGTGACCATATCTCAAGTAATTGTGTTCTCTTTGCTGACGATGTCAAACTATTTAACTAAAATTACAAGGAAAAAAAAAAGTCTTGGCATTTGATCTAATCATCTTGGTTCCCCCTTTTTGTGTGACTATGTCAAGATGGGTTCTCTCTACAAGCTTTGATCTTCTCTTTTACTTAGCCCTTGGTGGATCAAGTAAATGTAACTAGGAATGATGGTCCTTCAGATAACCTGTGTCCCAGACCAGTGGTGGCATTCAGCTGATTCTATCCAGTTTGGGCAAACTGGTAGCAGCCGCTGTAGGAGGCTCCGCCCACCCACCCCCCGTACATCATCATGTTCCATTTTTGATGATCTGTGCATGTGTGGAAGGCTCCCATTTTTGAACTGGTATCGAAGGTGAGTGAATACCACCCTGTTGTGACCAAGGCCCAGGTAGGTAGTAGTAGATGCAGTCAGTTCAAAAACAAACAGACTTTATTAGAACAGCTGAGAATTAACTCATTCTCAGCATAGTCCAAACTAAATCAAAGCAAATTCTTCATAACACAATTCTTCAGTCTTATCACCAGCTTTAGTCTAATTAGGCAAACTGCCAAAGGCTTTTCTTGGCAAAAGTTCAAAAACAGAAGAACTAAATGCAGCAAGACGAGGAACAAGGCTCTCAACATTGTTTTCCAGCAAAGAGCCCAAATGCTGTTACTGGTCTTTTAAGCCTTATGGGAAGGTCCAATCATCTCTTGGCCGTACTCCCGAGTCGTCCTCTTCGCTTGAGCTGCTCTTGCCTTCTGGCAGCTCTTCTCATGCGTGCATTAGGAACAGGCTCCTCCTGTTCCTCTGCCTCATTACTGTCAGCCTCTGGAGGCTCTGGAGTCTGCACCTCACTCCCAGATGGCCCTGGCCCCATCTCTGCTTCCGACGCAGAGCCCTCATCCGGGCCTTCCCCAGCCTCCAGGACCGGCCCATCTTCTTCCTCAGCCTCATTGCTATCCGACTCCGTTGCCAATTCCACAGGCTGCTGGCAGACCATAACTCACCCTGTCCCAGGCCATATAGGGCTTTAAAGGTGACAATCAACACCTTGAATAGGACACAAAGCAAATGGGCAAGCAATGTAGCTCTCACAGTAGAAGTGACAGCAGTAGAAATTTAGAGTTGCATAAAACCATTCAGGGTGTTATATTTTGAACCAATTGAAACTTCTAGATATTTTTCAAGGGCAGCCCTAAGTAGAGTGCATTGTAGTAGTCAAGACTAATCTAGCATGACAAATAAATGAAACGGGGCTGGGGGGCTGGGGGGAGAGAGAAACTTTGCTGATTGTATTATCAAAGCTGCCTTAGATTAGGTTAGGTTAGGTTAGGTTAGGTTAGGTTTATTAGATTTCTATATCGCCCTTCTCCCGAAGGACTCAGGGCGGTTCACAGCCAGCATAAAAACAGAATTCACAATAGTCATAAATAAATTAAAAACAATATAAAAATCTAAAATATTATATATATATATATATATATATTGCTAAAACAACTAAGCCTAAAAGAATGAGACTAAACAACACGACATTTCAATTTTACAGGAGAAAACCCGAACAACCAAAGACCTATATACAAACACCGTGAAAACCTCAGAAAACAATATATATATATATATATATATATATATATATATATATATATATATATATATATATATATATATATATATATATATAAAAATATAAAAAGGCAATCCTTATGATTTATATTGATATATTGATCATCAATTGTGTTGTAAATGTTGTACCTTGATGAACGTATCTTTTCTTTTATGTACACTGAGAGCATATGCACCAAGACAAATTCCTTGTGTGTCCAATCACACTTGGCCAATAAAAAATTCTATTCTATTCTATTCTAATTAAATTTTGGCTAACAATTAAGAATCTTTAAAATCAACTAATAAAACCCCAATTAAAAACAACACATTACACATTAGGCCAGCCCTGCGCGATGAAACAATAGGGTCTTGAGCTCGCGTCGGAAGGTCCGGAGGTCGGGGAGTGATCATAACCCTGGAGGAAGCTCGTTCCAGATGGTAGGAGCCCCCACAGAGAAAGCTCTCCCCCTGGGGATCGCCAGCCGACATTGTTTGGCTGACGGCACCCTGAGGAGACCCTCCCTGTGGGAGCGCACAGGTCGATGGGAGGCTACCAGTGGCAGCAGGCGGTCCCGTAAGTACCCTGGTCCTAAGCCATGGACTTCACCATTCACCATTCTGCCGTATCAAATCATTTCACAAATATCATGATCCAGCCATGTTTTCCAACCCTAGAACTAAGGAGAAATTTCCTAACGGTGAGAACATTCAACCAGTGGAACGGCTTGCCTTTAGAAGTTGTGGGTGCTCCATTACTGGAGGCTTTCAAGGAGAGATTGGACCAGCCACTTCTCTGAAATGTCAGAGGCTCTCCTGCTCGAGGTTGGACCTCCAACTCTGTTATTCTGTGTTCTATATTTGTCATCCCTTCATCACCTCTCGTTTGGATTATTGCAATGCTCTCTACATAGGGCTTCCCTTGAAGTGCACTCGGAGGCTTCAGTTAGTCCAGAATGCAGCTGCGCGGGTGATAGAGGGAGCTCCACGTAGCTCCCATATAATACCACTCCTGCGCAGACTGCACTGGCTGCCTGCGGTCTCTCAGGTGCGCTTCAAGATCCTGGTTACCACCTTTAAAGCGCTCCATGGCTTAGGACCCGGGTACTTACGGGACCGCCTGCTGTTACCTCATGCCTCCCACCGACCCATACGCTCACACAGAGAGGGACTTCTCAGGGTGCCGTCCGCCAAACAATGTCGGCTGGCGGCCCCCAGGGGAAGATCCTTTTCTGTGGGGGCTCCTACCCTCTGGAACGAACTTCCCCCTGGTTTACGCCAAATATCTGACCTTCGGACCTTTCGCCGCGAATTGAAAACGTATTTATTCGCGCGGGGCTGGCTTAAATTTTGTTGTATTTTAAATTTATATTTTATATTTCTAAATTTTATATGAATTTTAATGGGTTTTAGAATTTTAAATGTTTTAAAGTTTTTTCGGCCAATTGTATAATAAGTTTTTTAAATTTGTTTTAATTGTATATTGTATTGTTTGGGTTTTTATTCTGGCTGTACACTGCCCTGAGTCCTTCGGGAGAAGGGTGGTATAGAAATCTAATAAATAATAATAATAATAATAATAATAATAATAATAATAATAATAATAATAATAATAATAATAATAATAATAATAATAATAATAATAACAATAATAATAATAATAATAATAATCTTTCTCCTGTGTTATTGTGGCTCTAATCTGACTGGATTATGTTCTTGGGTGCTTAAAAACTTGCAGAAAGAGAAACACAAAAGAAACAGGAAAAAGAAAAAGAATGATTAGAAAGAGAAGGAGAAGGAGAAAAGCGAGTAAGAGAGACAAGAAACACAAAAAAGGAAGAACAAAAAAAAGGGGGGGAGAGGCAAATAAAGTGTTTTTAGTAAATAATAATGGTTTAAAAATACCAAGAAAGAGAGCTCAAACCCTCAATAAATTAAAAAAAAATAGAAACAGATATGATATGGCTACAGGAGGTCCACATCAAAAAGGACTACAGAAAATTGCTAGAAAATGTAAAATTAGGGAATTTTTAGAATAGAATAGAATAGAATTTTTTATTGGCCAAGTGTGATTGGACACACAAGGAATTTGTCTTGGTGCATATGCTCTCAGTGTACATAAAAGAAAAGATGCGTTCATCAAGGTACAACATTTACAACACAATTGATGGTCAATATATCAATATAAATCATAAGGATTGCCAGCCACAAAGTTACAGTCATACAGTCATAAGTGGAAAGAGATTGGTGACGGGAACGATGAGAAGATTAATAGTAGTGCAGATTTAGTAAATAGTTTGACAGTGTTGAGGGAATTATTTGTTTAGCAGAGTGATGGTGTTTGGGAAGAAACTATTCTTGTGTCTAGTTGTTCTGGTGTGCAGTGCTCTATAGCATCGTTTTGAGGGTAGGAGTTGAAACAGTTTATGTCCAGGATGTGAGGGATCTGTAAATATTTTCACGGCCCTCTTCTTGATTCGTGCAGTATACAGGTCCTCAATGGAAGGCAGGTTGGTAGCTAGAGCCTAGAAATATTAGATGATGTAAAAAGGCGAATAGTTTATATATGCATGTATATGAAAGAAAATGAATAGTCAGAAGGATAGATAGGATAGAAGATAAAAAGATATAAGAGAGAATGGGACAAAAAAAAAGTTTAAATGAAATGAAAGAGGGAACAAGGATGTAAACACGAGAGGTATAAGGAAACAAAGCTGATGTGAAGAAGGAACATAGCTTCTATGTTAATGTATGTTATATGTTTTATGTCAATGTATGTCATGTATTGTTGCTCTTCTTTGTTAAAAAATGAAAAAAAATATTGGAAAAAAAAAGCTTGCAGAATTCAGTGCAGGGGTGGCCTTCAAAAATTTTAGCGAGGGGTTCTCTGTCCGGTTGCTGGGTGGGTGTGGCCATGGTGGGTGTAGCCTAGTTGGCCACCTGCACCATAAGAGGTTGACATTATTGCCCTCCCTAGGCTCCAGAGGCTTTCCTCGAACCTCCAGGAGGACAAAATCAGCCTCTCCAGGCTCCGGAGCCCCTCTGGAGGCCAGAGACAGGCCCATTTCTGGCCTTCCCAAACTTCCAGTAGGCCCATTTTTCACCCTCCCTGAGGCTCCCCGTGTACCCCGCACTTACCTGCATCCAAAACGGGGACTCCTGGGAAGGGAGGTTAGGGGTGAGCAGAGCTAGCCAGGAGTGGGATTTGGGGGTTCTCCAAACTGCACAGAATTTTAGCTAGAGGTCCTCCTGAACCCCTGCGAACCCCCGGCAGACCACCCTTGATTCAATGTCTAAATTCAAGCTGGCTTGCCGGGCGGGAGGGCGAGGCTATCAGAGTGTACGCCTGACTAGGTGGTTCAGTGGCTAAGACACTGAGCTTGTCAATCAGAAAGGTCGGCAGTTCGGCAGTTCGAATTCCTAGTACAGGTCTCCTGCGCGAGCAGGGGGTTGGACTAGATGACCTCCAGGGTCCCTTCCAACGCTGTATACTGTTAAACCAGAAAGATTACTTCCCCGGAAGTCAAATGAGCTTTATTGATTCATTTGGAAACCAAGGCTCGCTTAGCCCTTAAGCCTTCGTTGGTCCGTCAAGGTGCAATAGGCATTAAATTTGCCGTAGGAAATTAAAACTCTGTTGCAGATTTAAATTTCAAGGTCTCTTTTTTGAGCTAGTTCAGAGCATCTAGGAGCGCCTTTATAATAGGCAAGGAACGGAGTCCTCACGCAGAGCCGAGACTCACAGACGGTCATAGAAGTAAAAGACCAATTTGAAATGGTTGAGCGGATTCGGTGGAGGGCAGCCAGCTGTCTTCCTGCTCACTACTAAACCTTCTATTTAACAGTCGCAGGCTCTTCTGTCATTGAGGGCTTCACACATCTGGCCAGCATTTCTGCTCATCCGGCTGTCTCAGTTTGAACGATAGCTGTTTGAAGTCTTATTGAGCCATTAAAAGTCTAGGAGATGAAAAGGTGGCACAGTTGCAATTATGGTTATTCTTTCTTCAAAAAAAAAAAAAAAGGAGGACTTTAACAGTACAGAATAGGAGAGTTGGAAAGGATCTGGGAGGCTTCTAATCCAACCCCAGGCTCAAGCAGGAGACGTTATGCAATTCTGGACAAAGAGTTCATATCCAATCTCTTCTTAAAAACCACCAGTGATGGAGCACCTACAATTTCTGGAGGCAAGCGATCTTCAGAGGCTGATTAATTGTTCTCACTGTCAGGAAAGAGGGTAGCGGGAGAAGAGGGGGAAAGAAGGAGGAAAGAGTTGGAAGGAGAAGAAAAAAGAAGGGAGGGAAGATGGTAAAGAGAGAGGGGGGGAGGAGGGAAAGAAGAAGAATTGGAGGGAGGGAAGGACAAAATGATTGGGAGATGGATGGAGAGAGAAAGGGAGGGAAGGAAGATGTAGAGTGGGGGAGAGAGGGAAGAAGGGGAAAAGGGAAGGAAGGAAGGAAGGAAGGAAGGAAAGAAAGAAAGAAAGAAAGAAAGAAAGAAAGAAAGAAAGAAAGAAAGAAAGAAAGAAAGAAAGAAGGATCTTTCCATTTTTTTTAACTACATCATGGTGGTTTCAAAACATGGAAACGTGGTTTCAAGAGTTGACCTCTTTAAATCAATCAATCAATCAATCAATTGCTTCGTTTTTCTCCTTCTACAGTTTGATGGATTTGCAATAGTCCTCTGCCCCCTATTTTTCTTGGCAGGTATTTATTTATTTACTTTATTTATTTATTTTTTCACACAGTATATATAAGCATAAGCATGAAATAACTATACAATATATAAGCATATATATAAGCATGAGTATGTAATAACTATATTAATTGGACGATGTCACTTCGAGGATGTAAAGCGTGGTACATATTCAAAAGTTTGCTTGTTTTCCGGTCCAAGTTTTCTAGTTCCGCCAAAGTCCAGCTGATGATTCCAGTTGAGTAGCGTATCAATGGAACTGTCCATGTATTAATGCCTTTAATTATGTTTCCGGCATTCAGCTTTGATTTTAATATTTTGCAGACCCTCCTAATGTTGTTGTTGTTGTTGTTAAAAAAGAAGCTAAGAATACAGTCTGTGCCCTTTGACCTTTTGCCTCTTGTCTTATGAACCCTTGCAAATGGTGCTAATTCTAGAACTGTTCTGCCTACTGTCTTTTCCTCAGATCTTAAAAAAAAAAAATGTTAGGAAACTCTAAAGGGCAATGTAGCTTAATGACCTTGTACGTGTGTGATTCTTATACTGTCAACTCTTAAGCAAACCTGGCTGAAGCCATCTTGTGCAGCCTCATAGTTGCCATGAACTCTGAGAGGGAGAAGGGAAGGGGAAGTAGATAGCTTGGCTAACCGCCAAAACAAAAAGTTTTCATGTGAGAACCAAGGTCATCGTAACAGGTGTCTGTTGGAGGAGGAGAGGAGTGACCAAGCAGCCCGCCAGCTGTATTCATTGGACAGTGTGACTGGTGATATCTGGGAGGTGGAACTTTCGCACTTTTAATTAGGTGAAAATTAGGACGTGCCTACCGTTCCCGTCCTATTGTTTCCTTTTGTTATATCCAATTAATATAGTTATTACATACTCATGCTTATATATATATTGTATAGTTATTTCATGCTTATGCTTATATATACTGTGTGACGAAATAAATAATAAATAAATAAATAAATAAAATAAAACCACGGGAAGTTCTAGAGTTGGTTTTCACCGGCTGTGCCGATATCATGTATCCAATAAACATGTTCTTTGAGGAATCTACCTGCCTTGGAGTTTTGCTCTCAGTGGGTGTGTTACACAGAACTCTGATGTATACCTTCATGGTAGGAGTAGGTTCTACTCACCTTTACTACTAGTTCGCAACGGGGCCGCGTGCGTGCACATGCTGGCTTCGCTGGCCTGTGTGTGTGCACTTCTGTGCAGTTGCAGAAGCTTTCTGATGACGTCTGGGTCAGTGGGCGGAGCCTCCCAACAGTTTTACTACCAGTTCTTGTGAACCAGTCCGAACCAGGGGCAATCCATCATTGTTCCATGGGCTTTGAGCCCTGCGTCCTGTTATAAGAAGCTGATGAAATAAGGAGGCCATACTTCAGGATGAGAGTTAGGTATACTAAGGCTGACATTTCCAGAAATGAGACTGGAGGAATGAAAGAGTATTAAGGAGCAAGACCGTAATCTTCTGGATTTAGGTGAATCCAGTGAACTGTGGAGAGTCCATAGCAGATGCCTTAACATAATAACAGAGTTGGAAGGGACCTTGGAGGTCTTCTAGTCCAACCCCCTGCCCAGGCAGGAAACCCTACACCATTTCAGACAAAGAGCTATCCAACATTTTCTTTAAAAAATCCAGTGTTGGAGCATTTACAACTTCTGGAGGAAAGTTGTTCCATATATTGATTGTTCTAACTGTCAGAACATTTCTCCTTAGTTCTAAGTTACTTCTCTCCTTGATTAGTTTCCACCCATTGCTTCTTGTTCTACCCTGAGGTGCTTTGGAGAATAGCTTGACTCCCTCTTTTTTGTGGCAACCCCTGAGATATTGGAACACTGCTATCATGTCTCCCCTAGTCCTTCTTTTCATTAAACTAGACATACCGAGTTCCTGCAACCGTTCTTCATATGTTTTAGTCTCCAGTCCCCTCATCATCTTTGTTGCTCTTCTCTGCACTCTTTCTAGAGTCTCAGTATCTTTTTTACATCGTGGCGACCAAAACTGAATGCAGTATTCCAAGTGTGGCCTTACCAAGGCATTATAGAGTGGTATTAACACTTCACGTGATCTTGATTCTATCCCTCTGTTTATGCAGCCCAGAACTGTGTTGGCTTTTTTGGCAGCTGCTGCACACTGCTGGGTCATATCTAAATGGTTGTCCACTAGGACTCCAAGATCCCTCTCATATTTACTCCTTCTTAGATCCTACTCAGTTCATGCCAGCAGAAATGGACAGAAGAGGAAAAAAAACACCCTTCCTTTTATAGCTTGTCTCTCTTCCACCTTATTATTTATTTACTACTTGCATAGTCAGGCTTTTGTGATCCTTCAGTCAATCAGCTGAGTTGTTTTCAATACTTCCCTACAGTATTGAAAGAGTATTTGGGGACTTAAGCTTTAGTAGTTCTCTAGCATGGTATATTTCTGTGTCTTTTGTTACTGATTATTTTAGCGTTGATGGTTTTAACCCTAAGTTAGCCGCCCAGAGTTAAGGTGAAAGATTTTACTCCAATTGTCATTGTTGACTATAGGGAATGGTGCTCATCTTCATTTCAAGCTCATTTCAAACACTGTCTGAAGACACTTTCTTGTATGACATCCTGGAGTGCAGTTATCTTCCCACCAAAGTGTTACCTGTTTACCTACTTGCATTCGCATGCTTTCGAACTCCTAGGTTGGCAGGAGCTAGGGCAAGGATGGGAGCTCAACCCAATGGTGAAATCCAAATTTTTTTACTACTGGTTCTGTGAGTGTGGCTTGGTGGGCGTGGTGTAGCTTGGTGGGCGTGGCTTGATGGGCATGGTGGGGAAGGATACTGCAAAATCCCCATTCCCATCCCATTCCAGGGGAAGGATACTGCAACGTCCCCATTCCCACCGCACTCTGGGACCAGCCAGAGGTGGTATTTGCCGGTTCTCTAAACTACTCAAAATTTCCATTCCCAGAATATTATCTAGTATGGGAGAGATGGTATAAATAGTTGGAGGAAAAGAGGAAAAAAAATAAAAGGACAAGGAAAGATTAAATAATAGATAAATTAGGAGTAGAAATAGAAGAACAAATAGGAAGAAATAGAAATTGTGGAAAGGATATTGGGTACACGTGTATATCTAAGTATATATGTAAATAAAATAATTAGAATAATATAATGTATTATATATGATAATATAGAATAGAATAGAATAGAATAGAATAGAATAGAATAGAATAGAATAGAATAGAATAGAATAGAATAAAATAGAATAGAATTTTTATTGGCCAAGTGTGATCGGACACACAAGGAATTTGTCTTGGTGCAGATGCTCTCAGTGTACATAAAGGAAAAGATACTTTCATCAAGGAACAACACTTAATGATAGTCATAGGATACAAATAAGCAATCAGGAAACAATCAATATCAATATAAATCTTAAGGATTACCAGCAGCAAAGTTATAGCCATACATAATATATATATATTATATATATATATTATATATATATATATATATATATATATATATATATATATATATATATATATATATATATATATATATATATATATATATATATATATATATATATATATATATATATATATATATATATATATATGTATATATATATATATATATATGTTTTCTGAGGGTTTTGCGGGTGTTTGTATGTAGTTCTTTGGTTATTCGGGTTTTCTCCAGCGTAAAATTGGAAGTATCTTGGCGGCGTTTGACGAAGTCTCATTCGTCATCTTCAGGCTTCAGCCTGTGCTTCTGGGAGCAAGAAGCTTCAGCTTCGTGCTTCTTGCTCCCAGAAGCACGAAGCTGAAGCCTGAAGATGACGAATGAGACTTCGTCGAAACGTCGCCAAGATACTTCCAATTTTACGTGGGAGAAAACCCGAATAACCAAAGACCTACATATATATTATTATTATTATTTATTATATTTGTATACCGCCCATCTCCCGAAGGACTCAGGGCGGTTCACAGACAAAAAACAACAGAAAACATATAATAGATAAAAAACAGCTAAAGAATAGATAGTTAAATTCAATTGATGCTCTAACTTTTAAATACAAATTTAAAACCTCATTTAAACCCCTTTTTTAAAAATCCCAATTTAAAACTACATTCAGGCTAGTCCTGCTCTTCGAAACAGCAGCGTCTTCAGCTCGCGGCGGAAGGACTTGAGATCGGGGAGTTGACGAAGCCCCAGAGGGAGCTCGTTCCAGAGGGGAGGGGGCCCACAGAAGGCCCTCCCCCTAGAGGTCGCCAGCCGACATTGTTTAGCTGATGGTATCCGGAGGAGGCCCTCTCTGTGACAGCGCACTGGTCGGTGAGAGGCTAATGGTGGCAGTAGGCGGTCCCGTAAATATCCCGGCCCTAGGCCATGGAGCGTTTTAAAGGTGATGACAAGTACCTTAAAGTGAACCCGGAAGACCACTGGGAGCCAGTGCAGATTACGCAGGAGGGGTGTTACATGGGAGCCAAAAGGTGCTCCCTCTATCACCCGCGCAGCCGCATTCTGGACCAGTTGGAGTCTCCGGGCACACTTCAAGGGGAGCCCCATGTAGAGAGCATTACAGTAGTCCAGGCGGGATGTAACAAGGGCATGAGCGACCGTGCATAAGGAAGCCCGATCCAGAAAGGGGCGTAACTGGCGTATCAGGCGAACCTGATGAAAGGCTCCCCTGGTGACGGCTATCATATGATCTTCTAAAGACAGCCGTGCATCCAGGAGGACGCCCAGATTACGAGCCCTTTCCGTGGGGGCCAATAGTTCGCCCCCAATGGTCAGTGATGGAATTAGCTGACTGTACCGGGCCGCCGGCATCCACAGCCACTCGGTCTTGGTGGGATTGAGTCTGAGTCTGTTCCTCCCCATCCAGACCCGTACGGCCTCCAGGCACTGGGACATCACTTCAACAGCCTCGTTGGGGTGGTTAGGGGTGGAAATATAGAGCTGAGTATCATCAGCGTATAGATGACAACTCACCCCAAGACCACGGATGATCTCACCCAGCGGCTTCATATAGATGTTGAACAGAAGAGGCGAGAGAACCGACCCTTGTGGCACCCCACATAAGAGGCGCCTTGGGGTCGATCTCTGTCCCCCCGTCAACACCGTCTGCGACCGGTCGGAGAGGTAGGAGGAGAACCACCGATGAACAGTGCCCCTCACTCCAAGTCCCTCGAGTCGGCGCAGCAGGATACCATGATCGATGGTATCAAAAGCCGCTGAGAGATCTAATAGGACCAAGACAGAGGAACAACCTCTGTCCCGAGCCCTCAAGAGATCATCAACCAGCACGACCAAGGCTGTTTCCGTGCTGTGACCAGGCCGGAAACCGGACTGGAATGGATCAAGATAGACAGTTTCATCCAGGTACTGGGGCAACTGTTGTGCAACCACTCTCTCGACAGCCTTTGCCAAAAAGCGAAGGTTGGAGACCGGACGATAATTTGCTAAACTAGCTGGGTCAAGGGAAGGCTTCTTGAGGAGGGGCCTCACCACCGCCTCTTTCAAGGTGGCAGGGAAAACACCCTCCATCAAAGAAGCGTTCACGATTTTCTGGAGCCAGCCTCGTGTCACCTCCCGGGTGGCCAATACCAACCAGGAGGGACACGGGTCCAATAAACATGTGGTCGCATTCAATCTCCCCATTAACCTGTCCATGTCAGGAATATATATATTTAATATACTTCTAATATTTCTATATATTAGAATAAATATATATTTAATATACTTAAAATAAATAAATATATATTTAATATACTTCTAATATTTCTAATATATATATGATATATTAGAAATATATGTATAAAAGATACATTAGGATAAGAGAGAGAAAATGTATAAATATTGATCACCGACGCGAAACTGTTGAAAAGAAGAAAGTGTTAATATTTCTTTTTTCTTTTTTTTTGTTTTTTTTAAATCGGTTTAATAAAAAATATTTTTTTTAAAAATTCCTCTGCCAGTTCCCCGAACTACTCAAAATTTCCGCTGCCGGTTCTCCAGAACCTGTCAGATACCCATCACGTGAGAGCTCAGGTCTCAAACCTGGGCTGCTGGCTTTCCAGTAGATAAGCCCAGCCACCTTAACCACTGTTACTGCACCGCGTAAGTAATAAGTTAAAATAAGTAATTTTAAAATGCACCTAAACCCCTGTAGGCATGTGCGAAGAACCCGTAAAATCTACAGATGGTGGCAATGTGAGGATATCAAAATCTCTGAGGAAGCATGAATTTGGATCATTAGCTGGAGATCATTTATTAACTAATCAGATAGCTCAAACTGCCCAAGGAGCTGCTGACTGAGTTCTACATAGGAATTATTGAGTCTGTCATTTGCACCTCTATAACTGTCTGGTTTGGTTCTGCAACCCAACAAGAAAGACACATAACAGACTGTTTTACCAGTCTGAGCCACAGAGGCCCCTATGGCTCAGACTACAGCGATTGGTGTAAATAATAGTGATAGGGTATCTAATGTTATAGAGATGTTTATGTTTTCTGTTGTTCTGTGGATTAGTGGTGTAAGTGTTATTGTGAGTTCATTGTTGTTTAGTGTTTGGCTAATTGGGATCAGGCTAATTAGGAATGTAAGAATTAGGATGTTTTTGGTGTTATTTTGTGGTTTTATGGTAGACAGGATTAAGGATAAAAAATAGCTATGGTAATTGTTGGGGTGATTGAGTTCATTTCTACCACTTGGATTTGCACCAAGGATTTTGGTACCTAAGACCAGTGGAATACTATTATCCTTTGGTAGAGCGAAGTCTACTAGAATTTCCAGCTAGAGCAGCTGTCGGGAGTCCAACATAACAAATTTTGGAATACACCAAGCTGGAGTCTCCCCTAAATCAAAGGGGAAAAAGATTTATCTTCTAGCCAGCCTGGGTCTTCCTACAACATATTTCAACAAGTTAGAATAGAATTTGTCTTGGTGCAGATGCTCTCAGTGTACATAAAAGGAAAGATGCCTTCATCAAGGTACAACATTTACAACACAAATGATGGTCATAGGGTACAATTTAACACTTAATGATACAACAGATGCTTGCAATTACTGCAGGTTCAAGCCCCACTAGGCCCAAGGTTGACTCAGCCTTCCATCCTTTATAAGGTAGGTAAAATGAGGACCCAGATTGTTGGGGGCAATAAGTTGACTTTGTATATAATATACAAATGGATGAAGACTATTGCTTGACATAGTGTAAGCCGCCCTGAGTCTTCGGAGAAGGGCGGGATATAAATGCAAATTAAAAAAAAAAACTTCTAGACCTTAAGAGTCTAACATCAGGCTGGGAAAGGCTGAGTTAAGAACTCGTTCAACTCTCATAGCTTTTATTCTTCTTATTTAGTCATTTTGGAGGGATGCGGTGGCTAAACATGAAAGGCTGACAAGCCAGGTTGACAAGCCAGGTTCTAGCACCGCATGACAGGGTGAGAACCTGTTCCTTACCTCAGCTCCTGCCCACCTAGCAGTTCGAAAGCATGAAAATGTGAGTAGATAAATAGGTACCACTTTGGTTGGAAGGTAACAGCATTCTGCATGCCTTGTTGTATAGTTATGCTAGCCACAGGACCACAGAAAGGGACTTCGGACAATGCTGGCTCCCTCAGCTAAGAAATGATGAATACCACCCCCTAGAGTCAGAAATGACTGGATACGGAAATCGTTACTTTTTTATTTATATGCCACCCATCTGGTGGTTTGAAGCAACTCTGGACGGCTTACAATATAATTGTAATTGTAATTCTTCTACAATTTATGGAGAAGAATTGCTTGATGGAGGATCCTTTTTAGTTGCAGTCCTTATTGCTCCTAAATTTTCTGCATCTTAAGAGTGAAAAGGGCATCTGAATCATGATTCCTAGGAAGAGATACCACAACTTCTGAAGGCAAGTCATTCCACTGATCAATAGAAGTCCTTACTGTTAGAAAGTTTCTCCTTAATTCCAGGTTGCTTCTCTCCTTGATTAGTTTCCATCTGTTGTTTCTTGTCCTGCCTTCTGGTGCTTTGGAAAAAAAGGTTGACCCCCTCGTCTTTGTAGCAGCCCCTATAAACTATATCTATACCATATATATCTTTCATCTATCTGTCTGTCTTTCTATCTAGCTATCTAGCTATTTATCGTCTATCATATCTATCATCATATCTATCATCTATCTATCTATCTTTCTATCTGTCTATCTCTATATCCACCCACCCACCCATCCATCCATCCTTCCACCCACCCACCCACCCACACCTGTCTGTCTGTCTGCCTGCCTGCCTGCCTGCCTGCCTATCTATCTATCTATCTATCTATCTATCTATCTATCTATCTATCTATCTATCTATCTATCTATCTATTATCTATCTATCTATCTATCTATCCAGTGGTGGGATTCAAATAATTTAACAATTGGTTCTCTGCCTTAATGATTTCTTCCAACAACCAGTTCACCAAACTGCTCAGAAAGTTAACAACCGGTTCTCCCGAAGTGGTGCGAACTGGCTGAATCCCACCAATGTATCTATCTATCTATATTATCTATCTATATTATCTATCAAACCATCATTCATCCATCATCTATCTATCTATCTATCTATCTTCTATCTATCATCTATCATCTATCTATCATCTATTTATCTATCATCTATCTATATCATCTATCTATACTGTAT
This sequence comes from Ahaetulla prasina, assembly GCF_028640845.1. Taxonomy (NCBI): domain Eukaryota; kingdom Metazoa; phylum Chordata; class Lepidosauria; order Squamata; family Colubridae; genus Ahaetulla; species Ahaetulla prasina. The sequence continues at coordinate 295,678,528 of NC_080540.1, read as the reverse complement.
ATCTATCTCTATATCAAACCATCATCCATCCATCATCTATCTATCTTCATCTATCATCTATCATCTATCTATCTATCTATCTATCTTCATCTATCATCTATCTATCTATCTATATCATCTATCTATCTTTCTATCTGTCTGTCTGTCTGTCTGTCTCTCCATCATCTATCTATCTTCTAGCTATCTCCTATCTACCTATCTATCACCTAATGCCTTCATTATTATATGTATTTATTATAAACTATTTCAGGTGCAGTTACCTGTTACTAGAATCAGCGGTTCATTCTCTTGCTTTCCACTTATTTCTCTCAGGTCTGATGCCATCAGTTTCCAGCCGGAAAAATCCAAATCTCCAATATTTGTTGTGTTCAAGCCTCGGCTCCCTGAGAGAGCAAGTTGCTAAGGATCTCCATCCCATCCATTATAATTAGCCATCTCTTTCTCTTCCAAATCTTTATAGGACTCGAGCTCCTTAGGGCACTGATTCACACTGCTAATTGCCGAGTTAATTTTACCCCAACAGATTTCAAAACCCTCCCCGTGCAAGTGCAATGGTTATTACTGTTTCTTTTTCTTAGAAGCTTCTCAGAGCTTTGCATTCCTGGCCTCTCCCTGCTTCCAAGGGAGTGATAAAATAGGTACCCCAAGGGCAGACCTGGAAATGATATCTCTCCCCCCCCCCCACATGCAAGTCTCTGGGGAGCCAGGCTAGCTTGAAAAGGCACCCAGAATGAATAACAGGAACGACAGGCCTGAAGGGTAACGTATAGCAAAAGGAGCATAAATTTCAGCAGAACCCGAAGTCAAAATAAAATGAACATCCCTCTTTAAATAGGAAAACAGCTACAAGCTTCTTAGGACATTCATACACTGAAAAGGGTAGGTGGGAAGGAAGCTTAAACATTTATTTATTTATTTATTTATTTATTTAATCACATTTGTATACCGCCCTATCTCCCGAGAGACTCAGGGCAGTTTACAGCCCAATAAAAACATACATATGAATACAGAATAAAACACCAATTTAAAAAACTTATTTAAATAAGGCCGAATATTAAAAATTGCAATAAAAATAATAAAACCCCATTAAAACCAAATTAAAATTTAAAATTCTAGTCCAGTCCTGCGCAAATAAATAGATGTGTCTTAAGCTCGCGGCGAAAGGTTCGAAGGTCGGAAAGTTGACAAAGACCTGGGGGAAGTTCGTTCCAGAGGGTGGGAGCCCCCACAGAAAAGGCTCTCCCTCTGGGTGTTGCCAGTCGGCACTGCCTGGCTGATGGCACCCTAAGGAGTCCCTCCCTGTGAGAGCGCACGGGTCGGTGGGAGGCAATCGGTGGCAGCAGACGGTCCCGTAGATAGCCCGGCCCTATGCCATGGAGCGCTTTGAAGATAGTTACCAGAACCTTGAAGCGCACCCGAAAGGCCACAGGTAGCCAGTGCAGTCTGTGCAGGAGAGGTGTCACATGGGAGCCACGAGGGGCTCCCTCTATCACCCGCGCAGCTGCATTCTGGACTAACTGGAGCCTCCGGGTGCTCCTCAAGGGAAGCCCCATGTAGAGAGCATTGCAGTAATCCAGGTGAGATATCACGAGAGCATGAGTGACCGTGCGTAGGGCATCCCGGTCTAGAAAGGGGCATGAACAGACTAACAAGAGTTTGAAGGGAACTTGGAGGTCTTCTAGACCAACCCCCTGCTCAGGTTGGAGACCCTATGCCATTCCGGACAAATGGCTGTCCAGTCACTTCTTAAAAATCTCCAGTGATGGAGCACCCACAACGTCTGAAGCAGTTGGTTTGCCCCGGTTTGGGCAAACTGGAAGAGGCGGCCGTGGAAGGCTCCGCTCACCCTCCTGGACATCCCTGCGCATGCACAGAAGCATCACACGTGTGTGTGAGTGTACATGCCCGCGAGCGAACTGGTAGTGACCAAAATTGAAACCCACTACTCAATGGTGAGATTCAGCCAGTTTGGGAGAACCAGTTGTTAACTTTCTGAGCAGTTTGGCAAACTGGTTGTTGGAAGAAATCATTAGGGCAGAGAAATTACTTGTTAAATTACTTGAATCCCACTACTACCACTACTGGTCTGAAGGCAAGTTGTTCTACTAATTAACTGTTCTCACTGTCAGGAAATTTTTCCTCAATTCCAGGTTGCTTCTCTCCTTGATTCGTTTCCATCCATTGTTTCTTGTCTGCCTTCTGGTGCTTTAGAGAATAGCTTGACTCCCTCTCCTTTGTGGCAGCGCCTCAAATACTGGATGACTGCTATCACATCAGCCCTGCAGCTTCTTTTCTCTATACTTTTGTCATGTCCCACTCCCACTCCAACGAATGAGTCAAGGAGGTCCGTAACAAACTTGGCAACAAAGCCTTTGCAGCTTGCCAAGCTCCTTCAAGGTTTGTCAGGGCAGGCAGGAGTCCAAGTTGTGACTTCAGCGATATGGTCCGATATCAGCAAACTAGATAAGACTTTGCTTGACTCAAGGTTGAAATGCCAAAAGCAGGTCCTTTATGTAGGTTGTGGGGTGTGGCTCCATGACTCAGCATTTATCCAGGCCTGCCCCACCCTTCCTTCTGCTGGCATCGCCTTTCAGATCTCCGGAAGCGAGGGTCCACCTACTCTGAATTGTCTTCAGCTGGATCTGCTGTCAGCGTCTGGAAAAGGGAGGGGTCAGAGGGAGTAGGCCCGGGTAATTCCACCACCTGGCTGGCTTCCTTTCTCTGAAGGCTGAGCCAAGGGAACACATGCTGTATGAGTGAGGTTTATCGGGCCTCTCCTCTCACTCCTTGAATCCTCTCCAGGCATGGGGCCAGGGCCGGGGGCTGGAGTCATGACAGGCTGTTCATCTTCATTATCAGACTCGGAGTCTGATAAAAGGCCCGGTTGGAGACGGGAGGGATCCGGCTGAGGAGAGGAGGGAGGATGAGTCACAACAACTTTCTTCTCCTACAACACCTTTTCAAATGCAATCCACAGAATGGCAAATGCTGTGTCCCTAATTTTTGGAGAAGGAGAGGAAATTGGCAGAATCTCCGGATCATGCCTGGAGATGAAAAAATATGAAGAACAGTTGCAGGATTTGCATTTGGCTAGTCTAGAGGACTAGGGGGGACATGATAGCAGTCTTCCAGTATTTGATGCCTGCTCCAAAAAGGATCAATTTATTTTCCAAAGCACCAGAAGAAAAGAAACAATGGATGGAAATTCATCAAGGAGAGAAGCAACCTGGAACTGAGGAGAAACTTCCTAACAGTGAGGACAATTAACCAGTGGAACAGCTTCCCACCAGAAGTTGTGGGTGCTTCATCACTGGAGGTTTTTAAGAAGAGACTGCACAGTCACTTGTCAAAAATAGTATAGGGTCTCCTGCTTGAGTAGGGGGCTGGACTAGAAGACCTCCAAGGTCCCTCCTGGCTCTATTCTGATTCTGAGTTCTGATCACCTTGTTGCAAAACAAGTGTAGAAAGTTAGCACCCACCCCTCTCCTAGAAGAATGAAATATTTTAGGAAATATTAAAAAGGCAGAATATTATATTTCCCTAAAGGAGGAATGGAGAAACATGCCCTTGAAGACAGAAAGCAGCCCCCAAATAGCCCCCAGCAGGTACTTTGTGCCCATTGAGGAAGATTGGGCCAGCCTATCTACAAAACAAAAGACCTTCAGCTCCAGGGTGATGGGATTAAGACATGGTCCTTCAGGACATAATAGGATTAACCTACTACCATTTACGGGGACATGTTGGCTCAGGGGCAAAGATGCTGAGCTTGTCGATCGAAAGGTTGGCAGTTCAGCGGTTCGAATCCCTAGTGCTGCCATGTAACGGGGTGAGCTCCTGTTATTTGTCCCAGCTTCTGCCAACCTGCAGTTCGAAAGCACGTAAAAAATGCAAGTAGAAAAAAATAGGGATCACCTTTGATGGGAAGGTAACAACGTTCCGTGCGCCTTTGGCATTGAGTCATGCCGGCCACATGACCACGGAGACGTCTTTGGACAGCGCTGGTTCTTCGACTTTGAAACGGAGATGAGCACCATCCCCTAATGTCAGGAACAACTAGCACGTATGTGCGAAGGGAACCTTTACCTTTATCTTACTACCATTTAGTAGCAGAGTTCTCCAAACTTCAATTGAGCTTAGCTCAGACAATCTATAGAGCCAGCTATGACCCCTACAAAAGCCAATAGAATACCTGTTTTTGCACAGGAACAGGAAGCTTAAGTGCAAAGCCCAAGGGAAGGTATAATAATAATAATAATAATAATAATAATAATAATAATAATAATAATAATAATAATAATAATAATAATAATAATAATAATAATAATAATAATAATAATAATAATAATAATAATAATAATTTAATTTCTATACCGCCCTTCTCCCGAAGGACTCAGGGCGGTTTACAGCCACAATAAAATACAAAAACAACGCATACAATGCTAAAAGCAAACATTAAAAAAACTTATTCAATTTGTCCCCATTTTAAAATACAATATCGACCCTGTAAAATTAATAAAAATTTAAACCCATAAAATCAGTTAAAAATTTAAAAAATTCAAGCCAGTCCAGCAAGACGGAATAAATAAGTTTTAAGTTCGCGGCGAAAGGTCCGGAGTTCAGGTAGTTGTCGAAGTCCAGGGGGAAGTTCGTTCTACAGGGTAGGAGCCCCCACAGAGAAGGCCCTTCCCCTGGGAGCCACCAGTCGACATTGCTTGGCTGACAGCACCCTAAGGAGTCCCTCTCTGTGAGAACGCACCGGTCGCTGGGAGATAGAAGATGGCAGTAGATGGTCCCGTAAATATCCCGGTCCTAAGCCATGGAGCGCTTTAAAGGTGGTCACCAATACCTTGAAGCCTCACTCTCAACTCCATGTGATCAGCTGCACCAGGGAACCATGTGCTTTGTGGTTCTGCTTCACCATTAAACCCTCTTTCCAATCAGCGTCCAGCCTCCATTTTGTCTCCAGTGCCTTTCTCCCGGATTGGAACTGAACCGGATGGATATTTCTTCCAACACAAGGAAATAAAAAAGTTAGCAGAAGTAAGATAGAACAAGACTGCCTTATTTTATTTATAGGACTGAAAGCTGGGTGATTTCCAATTATCCAGTAATACATAAAGTGTCAGCTTCCAGAAGAAAAAGCTTCACCTGCCAATATCCCGTGACGTTCCACTTTAGAAGATGAGATGTAGTTATGAAGCAATGAACGGCATTGATTTCCCGACGAATTCCTTGGGTTCGCTCAATTGCTTCCCTAATAAAAGCATGTTTAAAAGCACAATGCCTGTTAAATAGATCGGGCTGGTCTCACAGGTTCCTATAAGATGACTGATCCTGTTGGCTGTTTTCCAGTTTTGTGGCTGGCAGCCAATTAAAGAGCTGCGTGTCCTCGGGATTTCTCCAAGTAGTCTGAATTCAGCCGGTTCTGTACGGTTCGGGCGAACTGGTAGCAGCTGTGGCGAGAGGCTCCACTCACCCACCCGGATGTCTTCACGTCCTGTTTTTGACGCCCTACACATGTGCGGAAGCTCACATTTGTGAACCGGTAGTGAAGATAAGTGATGGTCTCTGGTGGTCTCAAAAGGAAAGAGGAGAGCTGAGCTCAAGTGGGAAAGGAAGAAGGAACCCTCAATAGATCAAGAAGAAAAGTTGTTGAACTTTAGTGTCCATTGATTTTTCCCCATGGCAGAAGTGCGAAGTGCTCTTTTCAACTAGAGTTGCAACAATTAGATTCCCCAGAGTTGCATGAGATCCTTAACATCTTTGCAAAAGTTGGTATTGACTTGCCATTTCTTATGTGGCAGAAGGGGGTTGTATTAAATGCATGGGGATTGGGAGGAGGGTGAAGGGGAGGAAGAAGAAGAAGAAAAATAGTATAAAAAGTATAATTCTTCTTTTTAAAGTATAAAAAGAACAAGACGAGGAGGAGGAGGAGGAGGAGGAGGAAGAGGGGGAGGAGGAGGAGGAGAAGAAAAAGAAGAAGAGGAGGAGGAGGAGGAGGAGAGGAGGAGGAGGAGGAGGAGGTGGAGGGGAGGAGGAAAAGGAGGAGGAGGAGGAGAAAAAGTATAAAAAGAACAAGACAAGGAGGAGGAGGAGGAGGAGAAGAGGAGGTGGAGGAGAAGAAGAATAAAAAGAACAAGAAGAGAAGAAGAAGAAGAGGAGGAGGAGGAGGAGGAGGAGGAGGAGAAGAAAAGGGAGGAGAAGGAGGGGGAAGCGGAGTAGGATATTTTGGGGGAACCAATTCTTTATTAAGGCATGGCCATTGGCTCTTGAATCCTAAGAACTTTTGGAGACGTCGTTGTTTAAGGCCAATCAATTGCAGGATGAGGAGGAGGAGGAAGGGGGGGAATTCTGGGGGGTGGAATTCCCATCAGCCCCAAAGACACGTTGTCCAAGCTGTCTGCTACCTTTCCTCTGGAATCCAACGGCTCCTTAACGCTCATGTTTCATTTCTCCTCTGCAGCTATTAGAACGAAGCCGGCAACGTTTTATCTATTCCGTGCACAATCCTGGCACATTATCCCGCTCCCCCACTCCATATTTAGCATCTTTATAAACTGTAAACAAGACATAATGGTTGCACAGCACTGCCTTGCATAATGGCAGAGTCAATAATGCTAAATTGCCACTGAGTAAGCTCTCCGCGTTAATACCGAAATAACTCGCCCCAAATTAGCATTGTTCGAGAGAGAGAGAAGCAGGGGGTGCTGAGGCTGTCTGGGTGGGATGGGGGAGAGGCTTCATGTTCAGCAACAACTAGGGACATCTATTTTTTTTGAAAATATTGTGGATAAATATAAGGGCATCATTGTAACAAGGACTCCTGTGAAGTTCACTCTATCCCTTAGTGATCTTCCTTCCTTCCTTCCTTCCTCCCTCCCTCCCTTCCTCTCTCTCCCAATCCCCCCTTTCTTTCTTTCTTTCTTTCTTTTTTCCTCCTTTCTTTCCTCCTTTCTTTCTTTCCTCCTCCCACCCTCACCCTCCCTCCCTCTCCCAATCCCCCTCTTTCTTTCTTTCTTTCTTTCTTTCTTTCTTTCTTTCTTTCTTTCTTTCTTTCTTTCTTCCTTCCTTCCTTCCTTCCTTCCTTCCTTCCTTCCTTCCTTCCTTCCTTCCTTCCTTCCTTTCCTTTCCTTTCCTTTCCTTTCTTTCTTTTCTTTCCGAACTGCACAGAATCTTAGCTAGAGGTTCTCCCCAACCCCTGCGAACCCCCAGGAGCCCACCCCTGTATAGAGTGGTATAATAATAATAATAATAATAATAATAATAATAATAATAATAATAATAATAATAATAATAATAATAATAATAATAATAATAATAATAATAATAATAATATCAGACTTGGAAGGGACCTTGGAGGTCTTCTAGTCCAACCCCCTGCCCAGGCAGGAAACCCTACACCATTTCAGACAAATGGCTATCCAACATTTTCTTAAAAATTTCCAGTGTTGGAGCATTTACAATTTCTGCAGGCAAGTCGTTCCACTTATTAATTGTTCTAACTGTCAGGAAATTTCTCCTTAATTCTAGGTTGCTTCTCTCCTTGATTAATTTCCACCCATTGCTTCTTGTCCTGCCCTCAGGTGCTTTGGAGAATAGCTTGATTCCCTCTTCTTTGGGGCAGCCCCTGAGATATTGGAAGACTGCTATCATGTCTCCTCTAATCCTTCTTTTCATTAAACTAGACATACCGAGTTCCTGCAACCGTTCTTCATATGTTTTAGCCTCCAGTCCCCTAATCATCTTTGTTGCTCTTCTTTGCACTCTTTCTAGAGACTCAACATCCTTTTTACATCATGGCAACCAAAACTGAATGCAGTATTCCAAGTGTGGCCTTATCAAGGCATTATAAAGTGGTATTAACACTTCACGTGATCTTGATTCTATCCCTCTGTTTATGCAGCCCAGAACTGTGTTGGCTTTTTTGGCAGCTGCTGCACACTGCTGGCTCATATCTAAATGGTTATCCACTAGGACTCCAAGATCCCTCTCACAATTACTACTAATGAGCAAGGTACCACATATATGGTACCTGTGCATTTATTTTTTTTTGACCTAAATGTAGAACCTTATTTTTTTCACTGTTGAATTTCATTTAGTGAGATAGTGCCCGATGTTCAAGTCTGTCAAGATCTTTCTGTATCTTGAGCCTATCTATGTGCTGTTGTTATTTCTTTAACCTGTTAATCTTAACCTTAAGCTCATGATATGAAAAGGGAAATATCAAACAGGGATGCTTGGGGAGACAATCAAAAATCTTCAATGGATATGATAAAAATGAACCTGTCTATTTCCCACAATATAACTGCATGTTCTTTGAACTACAAAGCCCAGCCCACCTTCTTTCCTCCTTTAATTTATTCCAAATAATTAAAATTCCGTCGATGCCAAATTCCCACATACTTTCCCTGGAACAAATAAAGCACAGAGGCCCAGCTGTTCGCAATGTAATTAATATAACAGAATTACAGATATAATTAATATAACAGAATTAACTTTCAGGCTGCGGCTGGGAAGATCACTTTCAAAACGGCCCTCATGTAAAACAAAAAACAATGAATTGCACTACACGTGTCAAAAGGAGGTCATCTAGAAGTTATGGGGATGTTCTGCTCATCAGGAGTTTGTGTGCTTTTTGGTTTGTATTTGTCCTAGTGCAGGGGTCTGCTAACTTGGCTCTTTTAAGACTTGTGGACTTCAACTCCCAGAGTTCCTCAACCAGCTTTGCTGGCTGAGGAACTCTGGGAGTTGAAGTCCACAAGTCTTAAAAGAGCCAAGTTTGCAGACCCCTGTACCTAGTGTAACATCTAAAGATCTATCATGTTTTATTTGTCTATAGGAGTAGGCCAGGGGTGTCAAACTCGCATTGTCGCAGTGGCGCCAAGTAATGTATCACAACTTTTTCCCCCTTTGTTAAAATGGGGGTGGGCGTGGCCAACACATGACACATCTGGACTGTGGGCCGTGAGTTTAACCCCCCTGGAATAGATCAACAAGGGGATCCGTAGCAGAGGTGGTTTTCAGTTGGTTCGGAACAGTTCGGGCGAACCGATAGTACAGATCGCCGGTGGGCCTGCCCATCCATCCCACCTGCCCCAGCGCTATGCCATCCTATTTAGCCATGTTTTTGAGGCCGGGGATAGGCACGGAAGGCTGGGTGTATGCGTGGAAGGCCAGATGCATACTGTCGTGTCCCACTCCTCCGCTGACGGCCGGGTCGGGGAAGTCCATATCAAGCGTGCCTCTACAGCTCTGCCAAAGTCCTATCAGAGTCCTCAGGGCAGGCAGGAATCCAAGGTGTGACTTCAGCAATCCAGATTAGACTTTGCCTGACTCAAGGAATGCCAGAAAGCAGATCCTTTATATAGGCTGTGGGGTGTGGCTCCATGACTCAGCACTTATCCAGGCCTGCCCCTCCCTTCCTTTTGCTGACGTCGCCTCTCAACTCTCCGGAAGCGAGGATCTCTCCAGCCTACAGCTGTTGGCAATCCTAGCTCATGACTGGCCTCACATTCTTCAGGCTCACATGCTGTGGGGGAGGGGTTTAGTTGCTCCGTTTGCCTGGCATGGTGCCAGGACTGGGGGCTGAAGGTATGTCAGGCTCTTTGTCTTGCTCAGCCTGTCCGGGCATGGTGCCAGGGCTGGGGCCTGGAGGCATGCCAGGACATTCTTCCGAATTATCAGCGTCCGGCAGGAGATAAGAGGGGCCCGGCTGCGGCAGGGGGAGCGGGAGCGGGTGAGACACAACACATACATAGAAGGCACATGTGTGTGCAAGGCAAGCATATGTGCATGGGGTGAACTGGTGGTAAAAATAAGTGAAACCCACCACTGATCCGCATCAAGGACCTCCTTCTCCTTCTTCTCTTTCTCTTTCTCCTCCTATTCCTCCTATTCCTTCTCCTTCTCCCTCTTCCTTCTCCTTCTTCCTCTTTCTTTTTCTTTTTCTCTTTCTCCTCCTTCTCCTCCTCCTTCTCCCTCTTCCGTCTCCTCCATCTCCCTCTTCTTTCTCTTTCTCCTCTTTCTCCTTCTTCTCCTTCTCCCTTCTCCTCCTCCTCCTCCTCCTCCTCCTCCCTTTTATATGTTTTTACGGAGCTGAACTATCAGTCATTTCTTCTTTAAAAAGAAACATCCCCAGGTGTTATAGAGAAAGGATTTAAAAGTGATAAGGAATTTGAAAAATCTCCTCCTCCTCCTTTTCCTCCTCCTCTTTCTCTTTTTCTTTCTTCTACCCCTCCTCCTCCCTCTCTTCTACCCTCCCTTCTCCTCCCTTTTACATGTTTCTATGGAGCTGAACTATCCATTTTTTCTTGCTAAAACCCCAAAAGAAAACATCCCCAGGCCTATGGAGGAAATTGAAATCAAACAACAAGCTGCTTCCCTTTCACTTTGATCATTCCTGTCTCGGAACAATTTTGATACTCAAAGTGGAGAAGAAAGGAAGGGGATCAGCTTTTATATCAAAGAAAACAAAAGTGGCAAGGAAGCTTTCGGTCTCTAGGTGTGCAAACAGCTGGGAAGGCAGAGGAAAACACGGGAACAAATCCCTGAAAGGAATCGGTAGCAGGAGACCAGTTCACCCACAAACCAGCCAATGAGGCTTTCCTTTCCTGAATGGGTAGGGAGCACAAAAAGAGAAGAATGATCACAAAGGTGTCTGTAATGAACTTTTTGCTAGTCAGCTAATTAAGGTATGTAGGAAGCACATCGCAATAGTAATAGGGGGTTTTAGCTACCCTGACATCAGAGTGAGAGTATATGCACCAAGACAAATTCCTTGTGTGTCCAATCACACTTGGCCAATAAAAAATTCTATTCTATTCTATTCTATTCTATTCTATTCTATTCTATTCTATTCTATTCTATTCTATTCTATTCTATGTACACTGAGACCATCTGCACCAAGACAAATTCCTTGTGTGTCCAATCACATTTGGCCAATAAGAAATTCTATTCTATTCTATTCTATTCTATTCTATTCTATTCTATTCTATTCTATTCTATTCTATTCTATTCTATTCTATTCTATGTACACTGAGAGCATATGCACCAAAGACAAATTCCTTGTGTGTCCAATCACACTTGGCCAATAAGAAATTCTATTCTATTCTATTCTATTCTATTCTATTCTATTCTATTCTATTCTATTCTATTCTATTCTATTCTATTCTATTCTATTCTATGTACACTGAGAGCATATGCACCAAAGACAAATTCCTTGTGTGTCCAATCACGCTTGGCTAATAAAAAATTCTATTCTGTTCTATTCTATTCCATATTCCATATTCCATATTCCATATTCCATATTCCATATTCCATATTCCATATTCCATATTCCATATTCCATATCCCATCCCATCCCATCCCATCCCATCCCATCCCATCCCATCCCATCCCATCCCATTCCTGATTAGATATCATTAGCCCATCGCCAACCAGAGGTGAGCTTCACATACTGCAGCATATTTTCTGCAATCAAGATTGAAGCAGTTAACATTAAACTTAAATCTATTGTGTGCTCGTGTATTGTTGCAATTGAAGCTGAAGTAGTCTTTAACAGGAAGGACATTGCAATAGATGATTGTATGAGTTAAACTCAGGTCTTGTTGAAGGCGGCGGAGTTCTAAGTTTTCTAAATTCAAGATTTCAAGTCTTGTGGCATAAGGTATTTTGTTGTATTCAGAGGAGTGGAGAACTCTTCTTGTAAAATATTTCTGGACTTGTTCAATTGTATTGATGTCAGAGATGTGGTGAAGGTTCCAAACAGGTGAGCTGTATTCTAGAATTGGTCTCGCAAATGTTTTATATGCTCTGGTTAGTAGTGTAGTGTTTTTGGAAAAGAATGTAATGTTTTTGGAAAAGAATGTAGTGTTTTTGGAAAAGACTTAGAGAAAAATGCAGAGGTGTTGGAGAAAGATCACTTAATAATCTTAGGAGGAGGCTAATTTCTTGAACTCAGTACAGTTCCTACTCTATAATAAATGCTAGGCATCTTTGTCTTGAATATTTGTCTTATGTTGCGAGAGTAGAAGACAATTGTCTTCCTATCTGTAGATTCCTCCAGAAGGTTATTCCTACAAAGGGATGGTATTCACTTACGTTCCCTACCGGTTCGCAAATGTGAGCATCCGCGTGTCTACGCATACACCCAGCTTGCCGCATGTGCGCTTTTCTGGCGCATGTGTCTTCCGTATGTGCACCTGGCCTCACAAACGCAACTAAATGGGATGCCATAGAGCCAGGGCAGTGGGCAGGTCCTGAATACCACCTCTGTTCGTACAACTATGGGACAATGCATTTCATTGAGCTACATAGTTGTTCAGCGGATGTATTCCATATCTTCAAACTTACCTGAAGGACTTTATTTTAATTTTTTATTTATTTATTTTTGTCATACAGTATATATAAGCATAAGTATGAAATAACTATACAATATATAAGCATATATATAAATATGAGTATGTAATAACTATATTAATTGGATATAACGAAAGGAAACAGTAGGACAGGAAGAGTTGGCATGCTGGTGCTCTTATGCACGCCCCTTACATATATATAAACATATATATGAGTAAATATTAGGAGGTATAAGCATATATATATATATATATATATATATATATAGGTCTTTGGTTGTTCGGGTTTTCTCCCATGTAAAATTGGAAGTGTCTTGGCGACGTTTGAGTCTCATCTTCAGGCTTCAGCTTCGTGCTTCTGGGAGCAATGTGGGAGCTTCTGGGAGCAATGCATTGCTCCCAGAAGCATGAAGCTGAAGCCTGAAGATGACGAATGAGACTTCGTCGAAACGTCACCAAGACACTTCCAATTTTACGTGGGAGAAAACCCGAATAACCAAAGATATATATATAGGAAGAAGAAAAGAAAAACAATAGGACAGGAACGGTAGGCACGTTTGTGCGCTTATGCGCCCCTTATGGTCCTCTTAGGAATGGGGTGAGGTCAATAGTAGATAGTTTTTGGTTGTAGATTTTGGGATTTTAGGAAGAGACCACAGAGTCAGGTAGTTTATTCCAAGCATTAACAACTCTATTACTGAAGTCATATTTTCTGCAATCAAGATTGGAGCAGTTAACATTAAGCTTAAATCTATTGTGTGCTCTTGTATTGTTGCGATTGAAGCTGAAGTAGTCTTCGACAGGAAGGACATTGTAATAGATGATTCTATGAGTTAAGCTCAGGTCATGTCGAAGGCGGCGTAGTTCTAAATTTTCTAAACCCAGGATTTCACGTCTGGTGGCATAAGGTATTTTGTTGTATTCAGAGGAGTGGAGAACTCTTCTTGTAAAATATTTCTGGACACGTTCAATTGTATTGATGTCAGAAATGTGGTATGGGTTCCAGACAGTCGAGCTATATTCAAGAATTGGTCTAGCAATAGACTTCTTCAAACGGACTTAATAGACTTATTCAAACTTCTTCAAACTAAAGGCCCTGCTTCTTGGATTGATGTAGGGTGGTGACTTTGCTCACTTATTTTGTTGGGAAATCACATCTGCTGGACACGCTGTTAGAATAGAATAGAATAGAATAGAATAGAATAGAATAGAATAGAATAGAATTTTTATTGGCCAAGTGTGATTGGACACACAAGGAATTTGTCTTGGTGCATATGCTCTCGGTGTACATAAAAGAAAAGATACGTTCATCAAGGTACAACATTTACAACCCAAATGATGGTCAATATATCAATATAAATCATAAGGATTGCCAGCAACAAAGTTACAGGGAAAAAAAAAGAAAAAAAGAAAAAGTTACAGAAAAACAAAGAAAAAGGTGGAACAATCCTGCTTAGATTTTTTTTTCATTAAAATGGAAGTGACATCTCCATAAAGCATTTGGAGCACATTGAAGCAGAGCAAGTCACCTCCTTGAGATGAAGCACTTCATGCAAATAGATCACAGACAATGGAGGACATAATGCAAGCTGTTATGTATTAACAGTTGTGCCTTTAAATATTTGAGCGGGAAATCAGCACGTTGCTGATTGGACGAAGCCTCCAGCAGAACTGTATAAAAGGAGAGGTTTTTCCCCCAGCCTGTTGCTGGGTTCACCCTATATTAAAGAGCTGTTGTCACTACCCTGGTCTCCAGCCTCGTTACTTCCCGAACTTAACATTGGCGACGAGGATGGGATCTCGAGGCTAAGGAGAACCAGAACCGAGCTGAAGCACGCTAGTCCCGAACCCAGCAAACTCAGGGCAGAAACGCGGAAATGGCAAACACGCCACCCGCACCGCATACAACCCGGCAAGGAAAAATGGGAACATATATGACCCGTTTGAAAGCTTTCTAGAAGCCAACGAACTACAGGGGATCCTGATAACCGCAAGCGGGCTTACTTCCTAAGCCATTGCGGGCCGGAGGTAATCGAGATTGCGGAAGCCCTGGCAGAGCCAACGCCGATACAATCGGTATTGTGGCCGACTCTGCAGACTTTGCTGAAGAATCATTTCGCACCGACGCCGTCCAAATACGCAGCGGTTTGAATTGGAGAACGAGACAGATGGAGGGCGAGTCCATCGGTGACTACATGGCCGCTAAGAAGAGCGCCCAAGGACTGCGGATACCGAGACTTAGACGAGTGCTACTCGAGCAACTCATCCGAGGGGTCAAGGACATCCGCCACGGCGACGCCTGCTAGCCAGGAGCAACCTGACACTAGCCACCGCTCTGGACGAGGCCAGAGCACACGAAATGTCTACTAAAGCAGCAGAGACTCTGCAAAAGCCTCTTCAATCCAAGACGAGCGCAAAGCCAACGCCAGTACACCAGGAGGAGATTCAGTCCGAATCCGAAGGTGAGGCGAGGATGAGGAAGGGTCTGCCGGACCGAGAAACGCGACACTGAGGACCGTGGAGTGCGGAAGCTGCGGAGGGCAGCATCAGCGCCAACGCTGCAGGTTTAAAGACGCAACATGCCGGCGGTGTGGGAAGAAAGGACACTTAGCTCAGGTTTGCAGAGCGGCCCAACCTTCCGCCGAAAATTCAAATCGGCCAATCAAAGCGGAACCGGAAAGGCGGCCCGCGATTGGTTCAAACAAGAAAGGCGAAGTCTAACCAAACGACTGTCATTATAGGCGCGCCTCAACCAAAGTGGAAAGAAGATCTTCACAAAGCCCAAGATCGAGGGAGTACGGTGCAGGCTTGAAGTAGACACGGGATCAGCGATCACCATCATGTCCTGGGACACTGGCGAAGTCGCTGCCGTCCGTCGCAAGCGCCATCTGCAAGCACAGCGGCTACGAGTGCCACGACTACCAGGGAATCGCATCCCTGTTCGAGGGACCACCTCCGTCCGAGTCAGTCGGCCCTCACAAAAGACCCTGCCCATCACGATCGTCGAAGGAACTCTGCCCAGTCTGTTGGGACTAGACTGGTTTCGTGCCCTGGGCATGGGAGTGACTGGCATCTACAGAAGTGACTGCAATTTGAAAGACATTCTCTTTAACGAGTTCGAAGATGTCTTCAAGGACTGCCTGGGCAAGTACAAGGGGACCCCTATTTCCTTCAACTTAGACCCCAGGTAGCCCCATTAGGCTTAAGGCGAGGAGAGTCCTTTGCCCTAAAACCAAAATTGATAAGGAGCTGGACAAGCTCATAAATCAGGGTTTTGGTGCCAGTCGATCACGCAAAGTGGGAGACGCCAATCGTCACCCCATCAAATCGGACGGGTCAATTAGAATTTGCGCTGACTACAAGGCGACGCTTAACAAAGCCTTACAGAAAAGCGTACCGGTTCCCGTGGTGCAACATTTATTGCACTCCTTGGGGCAAGGGCAAGTCTTTGCAAAGTTAGACTTGGCCCAAGCCTACCAACAACTGCCAGTAGACGCCCGCACAGCCAAGCCCAAACGATTGTGACGCACAGGGGGCATTCAAGTGCACCGATTGCAATTTGGGGTTAGTGTGGCACCAGGGCTGTTCCAAAACCTGATGGAACGACTACTGCAAGGGCTCCCAGGGTAGTTCCTACTGATGATGTCCTAATTTCAGGGAAAACATGGAGGAATTGGGGGAGCGGTTAAGAAATGTCTTGAGCATTTTCCGGACAGCCGGATTAAAAGTCAAGACAAATAAATGTCAGATAGGGGTCGAATCGGTCGATTTCTTGGGCTACCGGATAGACAAGAAAGGACTGCGGATACCGAGACTTAGACGAGTGCTACTCGAGCAACTCATCCGAGGGGTCAAGGACATCCGCCCACGGCGACGACTGCTAGCCAGAGCAACCTGACACTAGCCACCGCCTGGACGAGGCCAGAGCACACGAAATGTCTACTAAAGCAGCAGAGACTCTGCAAAAGCCTCTTCAATCCAAGGCGAGCGCAAAGCCAACGCCAGTACACCAGGAGGAGATTCAGTCCGAATCCGAAGGTGAGGCGAGGATGAGGAAGGGTCTGCCGGACCGAGAAACGCGACACTGAGGACCGTGGCGGTGCGGAAGCTGCGGAGGGCAGCATCAGCGCCAACGCTGCAGGTTTAAAGACGCAACATGCCGGCGGTGTGGGAAGAAAGGACACTTAGCTCAGGTTTGCAGAGCGGCCCAACCTTCCGCCGAAAATTCAAATCGGCCAATCAAAGCGGAACCGGAAAGGCGGCCCGCGATTGGTTCAAACAAGAAAGGCGAAGTCTAACCAAACGACTGTCATTATAGGCGCGCCTCAACCAAAGTGGAAAGAAGATCTTCACAAAGCCCAAGATCGAGGGAGTACGGTGCAGGCTTGAAGTAGACACGGGATCAGCGATCACCATCATGTCCTGGGACACTGGCGAAGTCGCTGCCGTCCGTCGCAAGCGCCATCTGCAAGCACAGCGGCTACGAGTGCCACGACTACCAGGGAATCGCATCCCTGTTCGAGGGACCACCTCCGTCCGAGTCGAGTACGGCCCTCACAAAAGACCCTGCCCATCACGATCGTCGAAGGAACTCTGCCCAGTCTGTTGGGACTAGACTGGTTTCGTGCCCTGGGCATGGGAGTGACTGGCATCTACAGAAGTGACTGCAGTTTGAAAGACATTCTCTTTAACGAGTTCGAAGATGTCTTCAAGGACTGCCTGGGCAAGTACAAGGGGACCCCTATTTCCTTCAACTTAGACCCCAGGTAGCCCCATTAGGCTTAAGGCGAGGAGAGTCCTTTGCCCTAAAACCAAAATTGATAAGGAGCTGGACAAGCTCATAAATCAGGGTTTTGGTGCCAGTCGATCACGCAAAGTGGGAGACGCCAATCGTCACCCCATCAAATCGGACGGGTCAATTAGAATTTGCGCTGACTACAAGGCGACGCTTAACAAAGCCTTACAGAAAAGCGCCAGTTCCCGTGGTGCAACATTTATTGCACTCCTTGGGGCAAGGGCAAGTCTTTGCAAAGTTAGACTTGGCCCAAGCCTACCAACAACTGCCAGTAGACGCCCGCACAGCCAAGCCCAAACGATTGTGACGCACAGGGGGCATTCAAGTGCACCGATTGCAATTTGGGGTTAGTGTGGCACCAGGGCTGTTCCAAAACCTGATGGAACGACTACTGCAAGGGCTCCCAGGGTAGTTCCTACTTGATGATGTCCTAATTTCAGGGGAAAACATGGAGGAATTGGGGGAGCGGTTAAGAAAGGTCTTGAGCATTTTCCGGACAGCCGGATTAAAAGTCAAGACAAATAAATGTCAGATAGGGGTCGAATCGGTCGATTTCTTGGGCTACCGGATAGACAAGAAAGGAATTCACCCTACTGAGAGCAAGTTAAGGCAATTAGGAAGGCTCCAGCGCCCAAAAACAAAGCAGAGCTGCAGGCATTCCTGGGATTGGTTAATTTTACGCGGTCTTTTAAAGAACAAAGCAACCGTTGGAACCGCTGCATAGGCTCTTAGGAAAAATACTGTTTGGTCTTGGGGAAAGTCAGAAAATAGGGCTTTTGAAGCAGTAAAGAACCTGCTCTCAAGTGATAGCCTGCTCATCCAATATCACGACTCACTACCCCTAGTGCTGGTTTGCGATCGTCCCCTTATGGGGTGGGGCTGTACTCAGCCATAGACTTCAAACGGCACAGAAGCCCCTATAGCGTTCTACTCTAGAACGATGTCCTCCCCAGAGAGGAACTACAGCCAATTAGACAAAGAAGCATTAGCCATTGTGTCAGGGGTCAAAAATTCCATGAGTATGTCTTTGGGCGAATTTTGAAATCGTGACTGACCACAGACCGTTACTAGGATTACTGGCTGGCGATCGCCAACGCCTGTGGCACTTTCGCCACGCTTGACTCGATGGACTATATTTTTAGCCGCTTACTCATACAAGCTGCAGCATCGACCGGGAAAGAAGTGGGGCATGCAGACGCATTGAGCCGATGCCCACTGCCAGGGGCGATCAAGACCCCACTCCGGGACGCCCATCCTCCTTATTGACTCGTTGGACTCTGGCCCAGTCACATCAAAGGAAGTGGCTCGGGCATCATACCGACATTGTGTTAAGGACTGTACTCGGTTGGGTACAGAGAGGGTGGCCGCTGCGCCGGGCGAACGGTTCAAAGAATTTGTTAAGAAACGTGATGAGCTCTCGGCTCAAGGGGTGCCTGTTATGGGGTGATCGGTAATAATTCCTGTTAAGTTAAGGGAAAGGTATTGGACCTCCTCCACGAGGGTCACCCAGGCATCGTAAGGATGAAGGGGTTAGCTAGAAGCTATGTATGGTGGCCACTCATGGACGCAGAGATTGCTGAGAGGGTAGGGAAATGCCAAGCTTGCCAAGAGTCCAGACCGCTACCCCAACAGCCCCAGTCAGAGAATGGGAAAAGCCCCAAGGGCCTTGGTCAAGAATCCACATTGACTTTGCTGGCCCTTTCACGCCAAACGCTCCTAGTGGTGGTGGACGATTTTCCAAATGGTTAGAGATCATACTTATGAAGTCCACCACAGCTGAAGCAGTAATCGCAACCCTGCGCCACCTATTCGCAACTCACGGGTTGCCGGACACTCTGGTGTCCGACAATGGGCCCCAATTCACGGCAGCCCAGGTTGAAGAGTACCTGGCAGAGGAAGGCATCCGACATGCCCTCTCTGCACCTTTCCACCCTGCGCCGAATGGCCTTGCAGAGCGTTCCGTCCGAGCGCTAAGGAGGCATTGTCCAGGCTCAAGCCAGGTGACTGGCAAACAAAATAGACTTTTCCTAGCCGTCCAGCACAGAACCCCAAGCACAGCCACGGGAAAAGCCCAGCCGAATTGCTAATGGGACGAAACTCCGTGCCCACTTGACGCTTGAACCCCCATTACACACCGAGGGTTACAAGGGGAGCTAGAAAAACAAGGAAATGAGCATAGGCGACGGGTGTGGGCCCGAAACTATGGGGACGGCCCGAGTTGGGTCGCGGACAAGTAACAAAAGTAACAGGGCCAAAATCGTACGTGGTAGAGCTACCAGACAACCGAATGTGGCGGCGCCACATAGATCAGTTAAGGAAACGAATAACTGGCCAAACCAAACCAACAGAGACAGGTAATGACCAAGACCACTTTGAATCCACAGCTGACAAAGGCCCCGGGGAGGCGCAAGACTTAGCTGAGGTCCCAGAGTTCCAGCGACGCCATCAGGTTCCCGATGGAAACAGCAGAGAAAATTCAAAAAGTAATCCAAGGCCGGATGGCCAAGAAAAAGAGTCGGCCAATAATCCGGAGCCCGATGGCCCAGAGGAAGAGCTGGGAGGAGAAAACAGCCCCTCCGACCAGCTCAAAACACCACCCAGAACTGAACCGCGCAGGTCAGAGAGAACTAGGAGACGCCCAGGTTATTTGCGTGACTACGTCGAAAAATAACATGTGAATAAATATGTAAATAAGACCAAGTGTTTTCTGGGAGGGGAGGAGTGTTATGTATTAACAGTTGTGCCTTTAAATATTTGAGCGGGAAATCAGCACGTTGCTGATTGGGCCAAAACCTCAACAGAACTGTATAAAAGGAGAGGTTTTTGCCCCAGCCTGTTGCTGGGTTCACCCTATATTAAAGAGCTGTTGTCACTACCCTGGTCTCCAGCCTCGTTACTTCCCGAACTTAACACAAGCTGTTATTTGAAAGAACCCATCCCAATAACTTGTCGCTGGCAATCCTTATGATTTATATTGATATATTGACCATCAATTGTGTTGTAAATGTTGTACCTTGATGAAGGTATCTTTTCTTTGCTCTCTGAGAGCATTTGCACCAAGACAAATTCCTTGTGTGTCCAATCACACTTGGCCAATAAAATTCTATTCTATTCTATTCTATTCAAAGATGCAACATGAAGCAACCTAGGACTAAGGAGAAATTTCCTGGCAGAACCCTTCCTTAGAGGAACAACTTGCCTCCAGAAGTGGTGAATGCTCTGATATTGGATTTTTTTTTAAACAAGAGATTGGACAACTATTTGTCTGAAATGTTATAGTGTTTCCTGCCTGAGCGGGAAAGACCTCTATAACAGGGGTCTCCAACCTTGGCAACTTTAAGACTTGGGGACTTCAATTCCCAGAGTTCTGGGAGTTGAAGGCCACAAGTCTTAAAGTTGCCAAGGTTGGAGACCCCTGCTCTAGAAGACCTCTAAGGTCCCTTCCGGTATTCTGTCAAGGATGTCGGCCACATTATGTATTCTCTATCTTGGATGCATTGATGGAAACAGTTTTCAGATTCTGTTGAGAAAAGTATCTGGAAGAATTTCTTTGAGCTACCTTCAAAGCTATATTTCCTTCATGACTGATCTTCCTCCAGGGTGGAGCCTCCAGACAGCTTAGATGTTATTTATGACCCATTGTCTCATTTTCCATGAAGCAAGTTGAAGGCTGAAAAATCCCAGATCCCACCCTATGTGAGTCATCAGTCATTTTCCAGTGACCTTTGCAACACGCAGCAGCTCCTTCAAGATTAATTTAGAAGGTAAATTGATGTGCCAGTTGATCTGGGCATTGGAGGGATCTAAACACAGTTTGATGATTGTACCCTAACCCTTCAAATCAGTTCATTTATGTGCCAAAGGTGTTTTTTTTCCAAGAGGCAACTGGACTTTCTGGTGTTTTCTTTCAAGATTGTTTTTCTTCTCATCTGAGAAGCTTCTTCAGCTCTGACTGGATGGTGCAGACAGCTGGTCATTTGCATTTGCAAGGAGTATAAATCCTTTCATTCCCCACCATCCAGTCAGAGCTGAAGAAGCTCCTTGGATGAGAAGCGAAATCTTCAAATAAAACACCCAAAGAAGTCCAGTTGCCTCTTGATAAAACATCTTTGGGACAACCATGACCTGAGTGACCAAGAATCTCCAAAGACAGTTCATTTATGGATTATGTTTAACATGACCTCCAGTGGGATTTTTTTTTTTAAAAAAAATATTCTTTCCTCTTTTATTTTTTAAAGTTTCCATGGTTTTTAGAGGTTCTTCTCTGGTATTTAGAATATAGAATAACAGAGTTGGTAGGGACCTTGGAGGTCTTCTAGTCCACCCTTCTGCTTAGGCAGGAAACCTTACACCACTTCAGACAAATGGTTATCCATCATCTTCTTAAAAACTTCCAGTGTTGGAGCATTCACAACTTCTGGAGGCAAATTGTTTTACTGATTCATTGTTCTCACTGTCAGGAAATTTCTCTTACTTCTAAGATGTTTCTCTCCTTGGTTAGTTTCCACCCATTGCTTCTTGTTCTGCCCTCAGGTGCTTTGGAGAATAGTTTGACTCCCTCTTCTTTTTGGCAGCCCCTGAGATATTGGAACACTATCATGTCACCTCTAGCCCTTCTTTTCATCAAACTAGACATACCCAGTTCTTGCAACCGTTCTTAGTATGTTTTAGCCTCCAGTCCCCTAATCATCTTGGTTGCTCTTCTCTGCACTCCTTCTAGAGCAGGGGTCCCCAACCTTTTGGACCTCATGGACCACTAAATTCATAATTCTAAATCCCGTGGACCACTAATATGATCTGCCTAATGACCGACTGGGTTGGCATGGCTAGGTGATCATGTGACTGGGTGGGCGTGGCCAACTCAATGTCATTCATGTCGAGGGGTGCCTGGCCATCCTTTATTTGCCCCTCCCCTCCCAGCCACTCCTCGCCTCCCCACCCTGGCTCCTTAGGGCCCCAACAGAAAGCAGTTGATGGAGCTAAGTAGCCACCATGAGAAAGAGTTGGCAAAACAGCTGCCTCAGTTCAAATTGGATCTGACCGAGAAAGAGGCTCAGCAGAAACACCTCACTGAGGACTAGGAGCATAGGCTTTCCAAGTGGAGGGAAGACCTGCAGGAGTGCAAGGCCAGGTACCGGCTTCTGGAGGCTCAGCAGGCTGAGATGGTCAGCCAGTTCCAGGACATGATTCAGTCCCACTGCAACAAGGCCCTCTGGCTCTTCGCCACCAGCCTTCACCCAAAGCCCCACACCAGGAGGCTGAAGCAGACCCCAAGTTGGAATTTCTGCCCCTCTCTGATCCACACAAAAAGACCCCCTAGGGGGAGACTATCTGCAGCAACACAAATGTTCATTTCACATTTCTGTCCCAGCGGCCTTCCTCTGAGGACCCCTGATTTAGTGCAATATATAAAATGCAAATAATTTTTCTGAGGACCACCAAAATTTTCTCACGGACCACCAGTGGTCCATGGACCACCAGTTGGTGACCGCTGTTCTAGAGTCTCCACATCTTTTTCATTTCAGCTTAGGGAGTAAGGTAGAGAGCTAGACAGGTCTTTCAAAGGTCTGCTTGACATTTTGTAAAGAGCCAACCTAGACCATCCACCCCAGCGAAACTGTCGGTGGTGGTGGAGAATCAATAGCGAGCTGCTCTCATGCAAACAAAGAGGTTGAAAGTCATGCAGACGTAATGAAATATTAATAAAAACATCCTATCACAGTTTACTTATTTTATTTATTTATTTCCAGAAAAAATTATCGGGCTGCCTGTCATCGCCAAACCACACTGGGCTGCTATCGGAAAGGTAAATAAATGGAATGGAACAATAACAAAATAATCTCCAAGCCAGTTACCCACCCATCCACCCCCAACTGCTTCAATAATAATAATAATAATCAGATGAAATGAACAGAAAACAAAATAAGTCGGCTCTGTGTATTTTGCAGAGGTCACCCTGTCTACATCTGCTGCAGAGAGACAGAGGGTGATGGGAAGCTGACAACGTTCTGCTTAATTATTTGTCTTTTGCTTGTATTTGTATGTATCTTTTCATTAGGCCATGCGGGGGGCGGGGGGGGGGGAACACCAGGAGAATATTCAGCCGAGCGTAGAAAAAAAAAGCACTGCTTTTTTTTAAAAAAATAATAATAATCTAATCCATCCACAGATAAATTAAAATGTACAGGCTAATGGGATTATCAAAAGAATAAGCAGCGAAGAGAAATGTTTCTATTAAAACCCTGGGGTGAGTAATGCTCTTATTATTTTTTCATGCCGGTATACAGCCTTTCCCTTGGGATTGTAGATAGATGGAATCAGGTTGGTCTGCTGACATTTCCCAAGAAGGTGGAGAAAGTGTTTAGCTTAATGAAAAGAAGGAGTAGGTGTGATATGATAGCAGTGCTCTAATATCTCAGGGGCTTGAGTGGGTCAACCTTTTCTCCAAAACACCTGAAGGCAGGACAAGAAGCAATGGGTGGAAACTCATCAAGGAGAGAAGCAACCTAGAACAACAGATTTAAGCAAACAATAGATTTAAGCTTAATGTTAACCGCTCCAATCTTGATTGCAGAAAATATGACTTCTGTAACAGAGTTGCTAATGCTTGGAACACACTACCTGACTCTGTGGTCTCCTCCCAAAATCCCCAAAGCTTCAACCAAAAACTGTCTACCATTGACCTCACCCCATTCCCAAGAGGACTATAAGGGGCGTGCATAAGAGCACAAAAGTGCCTACCGTTCCTGTCCTATTGTTTCCTTTCGTTATATCCAATTAATACAATTATTACATACTTATGCTTATATATATGCTTATATATTATATAGTTACTTTCATGCTTATGCTTATATATACTGTTGTGACAAAATAAATAAATAAATAAAATAAAATAAAACTAAGAAGAAATTTCCTGACAGAACATTTAATCAGTGGAACAAGTTGTCTCCAGAAGTTGTGAATGCTCCGACACTGGAAGTTTTTAAAGAAGAGATTGCCTGAATCTCTTTGTCTGAAATGATACAGTGATCCCTGTCTGAGCAGGGGGTTGGATTAGAACAGGGGACCCCAACCTTTCGGAGCTCAGGGACCATTAAATTCATAATTCTAAATCCTGTGCACCACTAATATGATCTGCCTAATGACCGGCTGGGTTGGCATGGCTAGGTGATCATGTGACTGGGTGGGCGTGGCCAACTCAATGTCACTCATGTCGAGGGGTGCCTGGCCATCCTTTATTTGCCCCTCCCCTCCCAGCCACTCCTCGCCTCTCCACCTGGGCTCCTTAGGACCCCAACAGAAAGCAGTTGATGGAGCTAAGTAGCCACCATGAGAAAGAGTTGGCAAAACAGCTGCCTCAGTTCAAATTGGATCTGACCGAGAAAGAGGCTCAGCAGAAACACCTCACTGAGGACTAGGAGTATAGGCTTTCCAAACAGAAGGAAGACCTGCAGGAGTTCAAGGCCAGGTACCGGCTCCTGGAGGCTCAGCAGGCTGAGATGGTCCGCCAGTTCCAGGACATGATGCAGTCCCACTGGAACAAGGCCCTCTGGCTCTTCGCCACCAGCCTTCACCCAAAGTCCCACACCAGGAGGCTGAAGCAGACCCCAAGTTGGAATTTCTGCCCTCTCTGATCCACACAAAAAGAACCCCTAGGGGGAGATTACCTGCAGCAACACAAACATTCATTTCACATTTCTGTCCCAGTGGCCTTCCTCTGAGGACCCCTGATTTAGTGCAATATAAAAAATGCAAATAATTTTTCTGAGGACCACCAAAATTTTCTCACGGACCACCAGTGGTCCATGGACCACCAGTTGGTGACCGCTGGACTAGAAGACTTCTAAAGTCTCTTCCCACTCCATCAGTGGTGGTTTTCCATATAGTTACCACTGGTTCGCTGTGCATGCGGACGCTTACTTCGCTCATGTGCTTTTCGCATAAGTGCCCAGCCTTGAAAACATCCCTAAATAGGACAGAATAGAGTTGTCCACCTGCCACCTCCGCTACCGGTTTGCCTGAATGAGTATGAACCAGCTGAATACCATCGCTGAACTCCATTGTTCCGTTGTTCTGTTACTCAGTGTTATAGGTGAAGTTCAAAGGTCCCCAGGGTTTGGGAGGATTGAAATCAGATTTGTCTTATTCCAAATCCAACACCCGGAACCATTTTGGTTTCAAAAAACCACCCTGGAGGCTCAACCATATGATGAACAATAGGGGGAACCTAAGTGTGCCCATGTTGTGACCCAGGCCCAAGTAGGTAGTAATAAATTTAGTCCATGGAAAAACAAACTTTATTCCAACAGCTGGGAATTACTTCATTCCCAGCGTCGTTCAACTCAAAGTAAAACAAATGCCTCCCAACACAAATTCCTCAGTTATCTCACAAACCTTAGTCCAATTAGGCAAACTGCCAAGGGCCCTTCCTGGAAAATGTCCAGAAGCCACAAAAACAAAGGTGGATATGAAGCAGAAGATGAAGCAGAAGACGCAGCTACAACGTTGTTTTCTGGCAAAGGCCGAATGCTGGCACTGGTCTGTTTTAATAGAATAGAATAGAATAGAATTTTTATTGGCCAAGTGTGATTGGACACACAAGGAATTTGTCTTGGTGCATATGCTCTCAGTGTACATAAAAGAAAAGATACGTTCATCAAGGTACAACATTTACAACACAATTGATGGTCAATATATCAATATAAATCATAAGGATTGCCAGCAACAAGTTATAGTCATACAGTCATAAATGGAAAGAGATTGGTGATGGGAACTATGAGAAGATTAATAAGTCTTATGGGAGAGGCCAATCATCTCTTGGCCCTACTCCCGAGTTGTCCTCTCTGCTTGAGCTGCTCTTGCCTTCTGGCAGCTCTTCTCATGCCTGCATTAGGAACAGGCTCCTCCTGTTCCTCTGCCTCACTACTATCAGTCTCTGCAGGCTCTGGAGTCCACACCTCACTTCCTGATGGCCTTGGCCTCACCTCAGCCTCATCACTGTCTGACTCCATTGCCAGGTCCATAGACTGCTGACATACCACAACAGACTAGTCAAACAAAGAGAAAAACTAGGGGTGACATGATAGCAATCTTCCAATATTGGAGGGGTTGTTACAGGGAAGAGGGGATTGGCCTGTTTTTCAAAGCACTTGAAGGCAAGACAAGAAGCAACAAGTGGAAGATCAATAAAGAAAGATTCAACCTAGAACTAAGGAGAAATTTCCTGAGAGTGAGAACAATTAATCAGTGGAATGGCTTGCCTTCAGAAGTTGTAAATGCTCCAAAATTGGAAGTTTTTGTTGGATATCCATTGGTCTGAAGTGGTGTAGGGTTTCCTGCCTAAGCAGGGGCAGACTAGAAGACCTCCAATGTCCCTTCCAAATCTGTTGTTCTAACTTATTCTAACTTATTTTCCAAGGCACATGAGGCCACGATAAGAAGCAATGGATGGAAACTTATCGAAGAGAGATCTCATCTAGATCTAAGGAAAAACTTCCTAACAGTGATGACAATTAACCAGGGGAACAGCTTGCCTCCAGAATAGAATGGAATAGAATTTTTTATTGGCCAAGTGTGATTGGACACACAAGGAATTTATTTGTCTTGGTGCATAGGCTCTCAGTGTACATAAAAGAAAAGATACGTTCATCAAGGTACAACATTTACAACACAAATGATGGTCAATATATCAATATAAATCATAAGGATTGCCAGCAACAAAGTTACAGTCATACAGTCATAAGTGGAAAGAGATGGGTGATGGGAACGATAAGAAGATTAATAGTAGTGCAGATTTAGTAAATAGTTTGACAGTGTTGAGGGAATTATTTGTTTAGCAGAGTGATGGCCTTCAGGAAAAAAACTGTTCTTGTGTCTAGTTGTTCTGGTGTGCAGTGCTCTATAGCGTCATTTTGAGGGTAGGAGTTGAAACAGTTTATGTCCAGGATGCGAGGGGTCTGTAAATATTTTCACGGCCCTCTTCTTGATTCGTGCAGTATACAGGTCCTCAGTGGAAGGCAGGTTGGTAGCAATTATTTTATTATTAATTATTATTAATAATATTATTAATTATTAATAATTAGTTGTGGGTGCTCCATCACTGGAGGTTTTTAAGAAGAGACTTGATCCAGAACGGTATAGGACCTCCTCTTTGAGCAGGGGGGGTTGGCGTAGAAGACCTCCATCTTGGAAGGACCTTATTGTTCAGTGTTCGATGTTCTATTATTTGCTTTTTCACATTTCTGAAGTTGATTTGTCGTCAAAAGAGTTAATAAAAGGGCTTTGGAAGAAGAGGCTGGTTTCCACCTGACTGGCCATGCTCGATGGAGTGTGGAAGCATATTTCTAGTCTGTTTTACCGTTCAGAAAATTGCTGTAAGTCACTTTTGCATAAACCCTACAAGGCTATCCAGTAAGCCTCCTTCCACTGTATGGCTCGGCTGACCAGCCTTGTTGATTTATCAGCAGGATAGCGGATTTCAATCTGCATAAAAATGGAAGCTGCAAACTATTTTGGATTAATCAGGTCTGACTTTAATTCCTTTTGGTATTCTCATTTGAATTGCACATCAATCACCTGGCCAGCTTTTGATAATAACGTTCCTGTAATACCTAATTCCGCATTAATTCCATTATAATTTAACAGGCGTTTATTCTAATAGTTCTTCTGATGGAATTACATCTGACATCTCTATGAATACCGGGAATATTGCTGCGTGATCAATGTTACGGCCCTGGATGCCGAAGAAACCAATAAAAAAATATATAGTTGCCATTACTCTCGTCCTCAATCTGAATGCTTCTGTAAATCTTGCAGGCATAAATTTACACAACTTTCGCCAGTTACATGCTGGCAGCTACAGTCAGTAGAAAACTGATTTTATTTTACTTTTTTAAAACTTGGAATGGGGTTAAAAAGAATTGGAAATGACCTTGGAGATCTTCTAGTCCAACCGCCTGCGCATGCAGGAGACCCTCTACCATTTCAAACAAATGGTTGTCTGCTCTCTTTTTAAAAAAACCTTCAATGTTGGAGCACTCACAACTTCTGGAGGCAAGTCGTTCCACTGATTAATTGTTCTCATCGTCAACAAATGTCTCTTTACTTCTAGGTTGCTTCTCTCCTTGATTAGTTTCCACCCATTGCTTCTCGTCCTGCCCTCTGGTGCTTTGGAGAATAGCTTGACTCCCTCTTCTTTTTGGCAGCCCCTCAAATACTGGAGCACTGCTATCATGTCTCCCCTAGTCCTTCTTTTCATTAAACTAAACACCCAATTTATTTATCTTTATTTATTTATTTATTTTGTCACAACAGTATATATAAGCATAAGCATGAAAGTAACTATATAATATATAAGCATATATATAAGCATAAGTATGTAATAACTATATTAATTGGATATAATGAAAGGAAACAATAGGACAGGAATGGTAGGCACGCTTGTGCTCTTATGCACGCCCCTTACAGACCTCTTAGGAATGGAGTGAGGTCAATAGTAGACAGTCTTTGGTTAAAGCTTTGGAGATTTTGAGAAGAGACCACAGAGTCAGGTTGTTGTGCCTCGCTCACCCCCACCCCCCGCCGCAGCCAGGCCCTTCTTATCTTCTGTTACCTCAGCCAGAAACGGATAATGAAGACGAACAGCCTGGCATGCCTCCAGCCCCCAGTCCTGGCACCATGCCCGGACAAACGGAGCAACTAAACCCCTCCCCCACAGCATGTGAGCCTGAGGAATATGAAGCCAGTCACGAGCTGGAATTACCAACAGCTGGAGGCTGGAGAGATCCACGCTTCCGGAGAATGGAGAGGCGACGTCAGCAAAAGGAAGGGAGGGGCAGGCCTGGATAAGTGCTGAGTCATGGAGCCACACCCCATGGCCTATATAAAGGATCTGCTTTCTGGCATTCTCTGAGTCAGGCAAAGTCTAATCTGGATTGCTGAAGTCACACCTTGGATTCCTGCCTGCCCTGAGGACTCTGATAGGACTTTGGCAGAGCTGTAGAGGCACGCTTGATACGGACTTGCCCGACCCGGCCGTCAGAGGAGGAGTGGGACATGTAATCGGTAGTGTGTTCCAAGCATTAACAACTCTGTTACTGAAGTCATATTTTCTGCAATCAAGATTGAAGCGGTTAACATTAAGCTTAAATCTATTGTGTGCTCTTGTATTGTTGCGACTGAAGCTGAAGTAGTCTTTGACAGGAAGGACATTGTAACAGATGATTCTATGAGTTAAACTCAGGTCATGTCGAAGGCGGCGGAGTTCTAAGTTTTCTAAATTCAAGATTTCAAGTCTGTTGGCATAAGGTATTTTGTTGTATTCAGAGGAGTGGAGAACTCTTCTTGTAAAATATT